>NC_134879.1:22218201-22388201 GCF_041734735.1 Babylonia areolata
TGATTGTGTGCATGCGCAGGTGTGTGTATGCATGTACGTGATTCTGTGCGTATGTGTGTGGGTGTGTGGGTGTGTGTGTGCGCGCGCGCGCTCGTGCGCATGTGCAAAAACAAAGAAGACAGAGAGGGAGAGACAGACAGGGAAAGAGAGTGGGTCCACGAGCGTATCCCTGTATTCGCGCTTGCACCGTGTTAGACCGACAGATAGGCTGCATATGTCATAACTGATGATTGATTCTTATTTTTACTGCTGCATGAATCGATGCACGCATAGCATAAATGTGACAGATGCACTGTTTCATGCATAAGTATAACAATGAGGAAGAATGAGACCAGAATGGGAAACAATAAAGGAAAGCCATGCAGATCGAGCGCCACTCTGCAAAGAAAATAACGATGAAACACACGCACGCACACACACACACACACACACACACACACACGCACACACGCACACACACACACACACACACACACACACACACACACACGCACGCACGCACACACACACACACACACATACACTGTGTCACACACACACACACACACACACGCACGCACACACACACACGCACACACACTCGCACGCACGCGCACGCACACACACACACACACACACACACACACACACACACACACACACACACACACTCGTTCGCAAAGAGAGACAGAGAGAGGGGGAGTAACTGACTGACTGACATTTTATTGCCTGTCATTTTCACGAGATCATTGCCAGTATAAATACAAATACATCATTTATTTTCACAAACACACATGGTATAATTACGTTGAATAGACAAAATTGTTTTTAACAGTTGATGAAAAAACGTAGTTTTTTTGTTTGGTTGGTTTTTTTGTTGTTGTTTTTTTTTTTTAACATCACTTTGATGATGCCTTCTGTTTGCGTTATTGATACATTTTTTGGTTGAATGTTTCGTGTGACAGGTAGAACACACTACATCTTTGTTCATCCATTTGGAAATTATTTCTGCATCCGTTACTTTCTTCCCGATTAAAAAGAAAAGAGAATGTAACCACGACACAGCACCAAACCTCCACATTAATTCATCTTTTCCGCCCGTTACAAGCAAAATAACATGACACATCAATATACCTTTGTTGTTGTTGTTGAGATTTGGGCAGATTTACTTCCAGTAAAAAAAAAAATAATAATAAAATAAAATATATATATATATATAGAGAGAGAGAGAGAACACTGAACACTTTAATGTAGAGAGAGAGAGAGAGAGAGAGAGAGAGAGAGAGAGTGTGTGTGTGTATGTGTGTGTGTGTGTGCGCGCGCTCTTGACAAGAAGTTTTTGTTATGGTAATCCAGGCCTGTGAGCTATGATCAAGTCAGGGAAAAGTTTTAAAACGTTGATCCATTTGGGTATAAAAAAAAAAGGGGGGGGGGGGGGGGGGGGGGGGTGACTGCCTGGGTTCTTTCAAAACAGGATACAAAAAACAAGAGGAAAAAAACCCAAGTGGGTTCATGATTTTTTCCTCTTGTTTTTTGTATCTTGTTGATCCATTTGATCCGAACATTTCCCTGCACATTAAAACATTGAAATGTGGATCAGTGTGTTTACCCACTAATCCATGATGGATAGCTCAGGAAAGCTGAAGGCAACTGTACACCACACTGACACTCGTACCCGGCTGTCAGTCCGTTGAGAAGTCGTCTGCTAACTGGTACTAGTCTCTGAACAGTAACCGTGTATCTTCGATGAAATCGTGTTATGCTTGCCCCCATGACATGCCAGATTTTATGTATTGATCTTGTTCCGATTAACATATAGGGTAGGTGGGCCTATTGTACAGATGACATTTGTGATTGTCAGATTTCGCTCTTCTGTTTTTGAAGGCTTTCTCCGATTGGTTGTACCAGGAAACGTTTGTCTCCTTCTTTTCAACGTTTTTTCAACGGTTGAAATTGCAGGGGTTCCTGAGGGTAAATGCGAACTGGCAAGTCTAATTGCAAACAATGGCTTCCGGGTACATGTGGACAAATAAAACAGAAGCAGGTCATTAGACATAACATATTATTGTAACATCGCACCAAACTGTTGTATTGTTGATTTTGATATCACACACAGACACACAGACACACACACACACACACACACACACACACACACACACACACACACACACTAATACACCTTTTTCAGAGTGCGCAGTAACTATGCAGCGTCGTTCGCAAATAGACTCACGTCAAAATATCCAATTGTCAAATTGCGAACGACACTTTTTTTGGAGATTGCTAATAAAAACTGACGTTCTAATCTGTCAACAGCATGCTTTGTTAATTCTCCCAGCTAGTAATGCAGAATTCATTCGACATATTCAATCAAATCAGCTACTTTAAACTGTGTCAAAGTTCAAGTCCTACTACTTGCTCTCCTTGATTTTTGGATTTTTGAATGTACGTTCAAGAACTTAGTTGGCAGTGGTACGAGAAGAGAAGAAAGAGCGCGGAAATAGTCGGAAACAGCTGATGTTTGGCTGGTTCTTAGAAACAGATATTCATCCCCCCCCCCCCCCCCCCCCCCCCCCCTTGTATTGAAGGTTATATTTCTCCTATTGAAACGTCATTTTCATCATTACCAGTATTTTGCACAGTTCATACATATCACTGCAGACGAAATACACCATTAACACAATAAGCTATTGCAGAGTACTACAACGACCATTAATTTGCAAGGGTGTTTCTACTTCGTGACATAATAAACAAATAAATAATCCAATAAATAATGGCTTTTTCATATCAACAAATAAGCAAATGGACAGAACAACCAAAAAGACCATCAACAACCACTTTTGATAAACGTTTAGGTTTGAATGATTGTCCAGCACAGAAGGAACAAAAGAAAAAAGAAAAAAAAATCACTTGTATTAAGTACATCACATACGTGGATAGTACTTTGAGACATGTCTAATACTGTTACTATTCTGCATCTACTCTTTAAGAAATATATGTAATTAATGTGTTGTAGGACAGCCACTTTGTTTTAAGATCTTGTATATTGCATTGTATTCTTGCACTGTTTTCTTCTGTTTTATAGCAGCAGGAAATGTATCTTTCAAAAGCTGTTAGGCTGGATCTGCATTAGTCAAATTTACGTTTATATATATACATTTTTCAGAGTAGTATCAAAAAGTCAAATACTGTATCAGTGTACACACTTTGAGCAAAAAAATATTACCATACTTTCAGATATGTTTTTCGGAAATGGATAGTCATTAAGGGATCAGAACGAGATCGAAGCCGACGCTGAATTGCGAAATGTGTGTGGTGAGAACGCTTCGAAGTGGGGCGGTATACGAACCGTTCGCAGTTACGCGCTGTTCGCAATTAGGCCTACCTACCTTACCTATTAACCGCCGTTGCCACCCAGCACTCTGTTGTTTGTTTTTTGGTGTGTGTGTGTGTGTGTGTGTGTGTGTGTGTGTGTGTGTGTGTGTGTGTGTGCGTGCGTGCGTGCGTGCGTGAAGCAGAGTTTGGTAAACAACAAGAGAGCCTGGTGATTGCAGCTAACGGGAGAGGCAGGTAGAGACAGAAAAGCAATGATGGCCTGATTCATGTGCATATGAGAGAGAGAGAGAGAGAGAGAGAGAGAGAGAGAGAGAGCCGGAATTGTCATGGGGGCGTTGGACAGGCAGAATTAATTTGCAGATGAAAAGACTGGTGCTTAACTGCTGCATATAACTACAGAGGTTCCATCTTCATTACACGCTCCCTCTGCCCCCTCCCCCCTCCCCCTCACCTCCCACTCCTCCTCCTCCGGCCACCTAGTCCACTCTCTCTCTTGTTGTTTATGAAAGAGGTATCGGAACTCTGTGTGTGTGTGTGTGTGTGTGTGTGTGTGTGTGTGTGTGTGTGTGTGTGTGTGTGTTTGGTGTTTGTGGTTGTTGGTGGTGCTTTTGTTGTTGTTGTTGTTGTTGTTGTTTTGTTTGTTTTTCAAAATGGTAATCTCTGTGAATGAAAACTTGCGTAATCGAGTAAAATGCAGCCGTTTGGTCATTGCTGCGATTGTGCGATGCTGTTCCTGCAGTGGTCACCAGCACCTGGCACGCAAAATGAACATGGCTTCGATTGAAGATCTCTCTCCCTCTCTCTCTCTCTCTTCTCTCTCTCTGTATCTCTCGCTCCCTCTCTCTCCTTCTCTCTCGCTCCCTCTCTCTCCTTCTCTCTCTGTTTCTGTCCTCTCTCTCTCTCTCTCTGTCTCTCTCTGTGTGTGTGTGTGTGTGTGTGTGTGTGTGTGTGTGTGTGTGTGTCTCCACTCTCTCTCTGTGTCTCTCTCTTCCCCAATTCTCTCTGTCTCTCTCTCCCCTCTCTCTATTTCTCTCTGTCTGTCTCTCTCTCTCCTCTCTCTGTCTTTCTCTCTCTGTGTGTCTCTCTCTCTCCTGTCTCTCTGCCCCCCTCTCTCTCCTCTCTCTCCTCTCTCGCTCTCTTTCTACCTTCTCTCTCTCTCGATCCCCCGGAATGATGTGCACTTTAGAGGACAGGATTTGAGGATATAAACAGAAAGAAAAAGTAAATGGTGAACCATCGCGAAAAGAACCATCATGGCTTAAACTGAAGATTTCTCTGTCTATCTGTCTCTGTCTCTCTGTCTCTCTCTGTCTCTCTCTCTGTGTCTCTCTCTCTCTCTGTCTCTCTCTGTCTCTCTCTGTCTCTCTCTCTCTCTCTCTCTCTCTCTCTCTCTGTCTCTCTCGTTATTAGTATCGTGTACTTGGAATGGGATGCTTGAAATTGCATCAGGACTGAACGGAATGAAATGAACAATGGGGTATTGGCAACAAGTGAACCATGCCTGATTATGGACGCGCGTGCATGCATGCACACACACGTGTGTGTGTGTGTGTGTGTGTGTGTGTGTGCGTGTGTGTGCGTGTGCGTGCGTGCGTGCGCGCGCGCGAGAATGCGTGCGTGTCTGCTATATGGGTGTGTAGAAATGAACTGATTCTCACAGGAGAGGTGACATTTAGCGTTGCGTGGTAACCCACGTCACAAACCACGGATAAATCGTGACTTTTATCATCAACAACGTTATTGATTAAACAAGATAATCAAACCGTGCAAATATTCTATGGTTAACTTTGTAATTTCATGTCTGTCAAGCCATAAATCTGTCTTTCTGTGTTTTCCTGTCTATGTAACTTTCTTTATAATAGCAAATATACGTTGTGAATGCAACTGGCAACCATTAAATGTTAGGAAATATTGATATGATACCGCCAATTCAAGTGTCGTTAACTGATTGTTTTTTTATTTATTTTTTATTTTTTTAAATCACTGAATAACGACACTCAGTCATTGTAATTGTTCACTTTTGTGTCCATATGGGTGTGTCATGTTACGTGAGCCGCACGTGCACTTCGTATTTCGTGACTGATGAGCTGTACGACGATTGGCCAGCACACATGCAGCGGCGAGAGTAGACAGTGTGCGCGGGTCAGTTGGAAAGCAGGCAGGGTGTGCAACTGACAGATTGACACAAGCTTTCTGTTAGGCCAACAGTAAAATGAGAGCTGTGTGATCAATGGTTTCTTCCCTGTAACGGGAAGTCATTTACAGTTTAGTCTTTTGTGAAGGACTGAAATTACGAGGTAAAATTGCGCAACTTCTTCGTGCTGCAGCCTTTGGTGTTAGCTGGCTTTTGGGGACCATTCCAACGCCGACTGTACTAAAAGCCTTCTTGGCCGAGAGAGTCGGGATGTAACTTGGTCAAGACACTCTACATGAAAATCAAATCCTAGCCCAGATAGTCAGGACAGCAGATGCCTCCTCTCCTTATCTGGTGGTCATAGTCCAACACGACTATTAAACGCATACATACAGCTAAGCTGAAGACGACGTAAATGGAAGATGGCGCCAGAGTCCTTGCCATAGTATAAACCCACAAAAGTTTTAGACAACAGCAGGAGAATGCGACGCAGAGACGACAGCGGGAGAAGATTGCGACAACAATGAATCACAAGAAGACTACGACGGAAACGACAGAGGACAGCGTCACAGAGCTCAGCTCTACAGTAAACAAGAGAAGTGGCGGCAAGGACTGCCCAAAGAACAGTAAAGCGCGTCTTCGTGTGGCTTAAGGTATTCCGTGTTTTGTGTTTACATTATTGTTGTTTGTTTTTCTTTTCTTTTCAGAGCCCACTAGGGTGGGAGCCAAGTGATCATGTAAAATTGTAAATTCTAGCAATAGTCTTTGTGGAATGAAAGGCGAGTTATGCACAGTTTAGTAAGTTTGAGTGAGCACAGTTGAGTTGAGCACACTTGAGTAGAGTTGAGCACAGTTAAGCAGAGCTGAGTCAGCACATTTGAGTAAAGTACAGTTGAGTAGAAACATGGGGGTGGGGCATATATACCTGTGGGACACATTTTGTATAGAGACCTTGGGACAGACCTGGGGATGCATAGACCTAGGAGGCTTAGACTTCGGGACACAGACCTGGGGCCGTATTCAAGACAAAATTCATTTTGCCTTCAGGCAAGTTATCTTTGACACGGTTGGGACCCGCAGGTACAGTTTACCTTGAAGGAAAGTTATCTTCGTATTCAAAACACACTGTTCGCTCAGACAGCAAACCCATCGTCTTTTTTATTTTTATTTTATTATTATTTTTTTTTATCCCAAGGGATTCCCGTCTGCACATGCTCTGTTTCATCCCACCACAGCTCAACATTGTTGAGAGAGTTCGCAAAACACGTGCTATCCGTAAAGCATGCCTGTTTTCCCTTAAAAAAAAAAAGAAAAAGAAAAAAAGAGAAAAATGCTGCAAAAGGATCCGCCATATTTATCTCTGCTTCGTGGGCAGTCACCCTTGGCAGGTAGTAAGGGTAAATTGCCTTGGGTTTGTAGACACGTGGGTAGACTCTTGTGTTCATGAATACTGGATATTGCTTACCCTCGGGCAGTCTGCCTTGCCTCAGGCAGATTACCCGCTGGTACACATTTACCCTCAGGCACGATGTTCTCTTGAACACGGCCCCTGGGGGATACATTCTGTATACTTACCTGGAGGTACAAACCTCGGGATACATAGATCTGCTCCCTCAGCACGTAATGTGGCCAGGGACAATGACAGTGCTGACTGGACAGGGTGGCAGTGAATAGCATTGTCTGTTAAGAGGACACAGTCCACTTTCTCTTTGTCTTCATCTGCACCACTGCTGCTGATTCTGCTGCTGCTGCTGCTGCTGTGTGTGTGTGTGTGTGTGTGTGTGTGTGTTTCTGTATGTGTGTGTTTTCCAACGATCTCTGACATCCTTTCTGTCCATAATGGTTACTATTTCTGTAGATATCTGCCCATCACCCCCCCCCCTCCTCCACTCTGTTTCTCTGTATTTTTGTGGGGTGATCGCCAAACACGGAAAAAAAGAGAAACAATAGCAGCAACTGTCACAGCGAAGTAAGGAAGTTAAGGGTATAGACAGCCACAAATGAAAGAGTGTTGTCCAGTCAGAATGGTGTTGCCCATGCAGAATGGTAAAATAGAAAGGACTGGTCCAGACAATGCGGCAGCCACCGCTATCGAGTTCACCCCTACCTCCATGTTGACTTGTGTTAACCAGCCATGCATGCTTGATGCTGTTGCTGATCTCTCTCTCTCTCTGTCTCTCTCTCATATGCGTACTCTCTCCATTATTTGAATAGGATCGGGCAGTTGCAGATGCAGCCCCCTCCCACTTCCCTCTTTCCCCACCCACCTTTTTTGATTCAAAGTTTGTTTCATTTTGATGTCACATTTGAAGTTCACCTTTCCCAGTAAGGTTGCGTCTTGGGGTATGGCGGGGGCAGCGAGGCGACACTTTCCCTCAGATTCAGAAGAGGATAGCTGTAGAGTCACTGTTTCTTGACAAACCTGTCCAGTTGTGCGTGCCCAGAATTGTGTTACTCCTGATCACTTATATGTAAATGGCAAATACACTAATGAAACTTACAATTTATATAGTTTCCCACAGGGATCAGTCCTTGGCCCAATTCTGTTTATTCTGTTTGTTTTGTATGCTACCCCACTGTCTGATGAAATAAACCGTCACTGCCTCTCGCACGAGAGCTTCGCTGACGACACTATCAGTCGGCTTCTACTGCTGAAAATGATACACTAGCAGGAGTGTATGGCAGACTTGAAGTATTGGGAGAGCTTCAACAAACTACAGATAAATGATAAAAAGAAAAGAAAAAAAGACACAACTGTTGCTAACATGCGACAAGAAAATTTTGAACCACCCGTCTCTCCCTCGCTCTCTTCTGGTAAACAACACAGTCATTCCTGTTTCCCAGTCAGTGCGGAGCCTCGGTGTCAGTCTTGACTACAGTCTGTCCTTTCAGCGACACATTTCTAACGTTTGTAAATCAGCTCATCTTGAGTTGCGCAGAATTTGTTCTATTCGCCATGGAAACAACCAAAACATTAGTTTATGCTTTGTTTTGTCCAGGATTGATTTCTGCCACAATGTTCTTGCCGGCATTCCAGAAACTTCATTTGACAAACTCCAAAGAGTTCAGAGCAATTTCTCGACTTATTTTCAGATCCTCCAAATTTAAACACGGTACCACTCTCTTCCACTCTCTTCACTAGCTACCTGTTTAAAAAAAAATGAATACCAGTTTTCTGCTCTGACGTTTTCTGCCCTCTCGAGTTCTGGCCCTCGCTAACTCTCTGACCCTGAAGTTCCTTCGTTCTACTTCTGACACAAGGCTGTTCAAAATCCCTGTTGTAAAGAAGAACCAACAGGGTCAGAGATCTTTTTCTTTCAAGGCCCCCTCATTGTTGAACAAGCTGCCAGAAAATTTGCGATATTCTGCCTCGCTGAATTCCTTCAAGCCTGCTCTTCATCTTTTTGAAGAACAGTATTTTTTCCAGTGCTCGTCTTGGTATGATCTGATTTTAAGTGCATGCCTTATATTGGGGAAACCGTATGCCGTTTGTGTTTGTGATGGGGTGCTTGCTGGTGTGTGCATGCGTGAGTGCATGCTGCAGGAATGTGTTTCTAGAGGGCGTCATGGGTGGGTGGGTGGTTTCTAATGTCAAATTGCGCGAGCGTATTCTGGCACCTGTTTATGTGTGTGTGTGGAGGGGTGTGTGGGGGATTGGGGTGTGGGTATGGAGGAGAGGAGGGGGAGGAACGAAATGTAAAGCACTTTGAGCAGTATTTCTGGGAGAAAAAAACGCGCTACATGTCCATGATGATGACGATGATGATTATTTAGAAAGCAGTTTAGTCCTCTGTGTGTCAAAGAACACACACACCCCATACACACACCCCCTCTCACCCCGCCACACAGACACACTCACACACACACACACACACACACACACACACACACAGAGAGAGAACCAGGACGGGATTATCACTGTTGCAGGAGGGTACCATTATCTGGAGGTCCGCAAGCCTGGCATTCCTGCGGATCCGGATGAACAGACCTCTATACCTGGAAAATCGGTTCGTGTTTTGTTTTGTTTCGTTTGTTTATACTAATTTTTACTATACGGTTGTTCCTGCATGATGATGTGGATATTGATTGGCTTTCTTTGATCTACAGTTTCCCTTGGTCATAAATGTTGGTTATCATTGTCTGTTTCTCCGTCTGTCTGTCTGTCTTCCTCTTGATACTTCCACAGAAACAGATCACCAGCACCACGTTCTTAGTACACCTTTAGTGTCCCCCAAAGCATGAACACGTGGAGCAAATGAGCCGAGCAGAACACCGGTCGCTCGGGAGCGAACTGTCGGCATGGCCACCCATCTTTTTTTTGTTGTTTGTTTTCTTTTCAGTACTGCACGCTCAAACATGAAACTGACAAACACAGGCAACCCCCCCTCCCCCCCCACATCCCCCACCCCCCAAAAACAACAACAGCAGCAGCAACAACAAAACCGCCTCGTACCGATCGAAATAGTAGTCTGGCCCACGGCTTGGTGTCTTACGAAGTAGGTGGCAAGGTTTCAGAAATGTATACACTCAACTACAACAGTTGTAAGTGAACTTCGGACAATTTGACACACACTTTCTGTCCTCATGTACGTGCAAAGCGTGCCCCCTGCCTCCGACCTCCGACAGGAGAGAGAGAGAGAGAGAGGACAAGCCACACAAACAAACCCACACCTTGCTTTCCACTTGATTTAGCCCGATAGCCCAGGTCAGTTGCTGCCCACATACGATCTCGCTCTCCTTTACCTCCCTCACGGCTCCACCCCCATCCCCCGCCCCCCACACCTGCTCAAGCCTGAACACAGGCGACGCGAAGGACAGTACACATATCGGTGTCAGACTTGCAGCCAGCTGTCAAAAGAAGCGGTAGACACCCCGGGTAGAGGCGGCAGGAAGTTGGTGGCGCGTGACCACGTGACACAAAACGGCCATCAGCGGGAGCGGAAAGACAAGGCCACACTGAATTGGAGTCTGTTGAATGGATGGCGGCTTTCTTGGTGGTTTTCTGACACCACTCATCTATCATCCTCAGCTACCGGACTCGTCCTGCGTGAACATGAACGAACAGTGTGTGTGTGTGTGTGTGTGTGTGTGTGTCCGCGCTTATGAATTTATTGTTTGCTTGTGCACGAATTCGCGCCCTTGGCGCCTCATTTTTCGCGCGGACTTGATCTGTATGGTTTGATACTCAGATACAACCAGTTGTACAATAGAGTTAGGAATTGCGGGGTGTAAGATTGTTGTTTTACATTGTTAATCTGTTCACTTATCGGGATTGGAAAGATTTTAGATTAGAAATCGACATGAAAACACTTAGTGGTGGATTGTATGGAGAAACAGATAACTGATGTGAATCATGGACGGTCTACAAACGCCACGCCAAAAAGCTGAACCACTTCCACACCACCAGCCTCAGAAAACTTCTCGGCATAAAGTGGCAAGAGAAGATCCCTGACACAGAGGTGCTCACTCGTGCAAACTTGCCCAGCATCTACACCATCTTGATCCAGGCCCAGCTGCGCTGGGCAGGCCATGTAGTTCGCATGCCAGACCACCTGCTCCCCAAGAAACTGCTGTACGGCGAACTCCAACATGGCAAGCGCTCCCATGGAGGCCAAAAGAAGCGCTTCAAAGACACTCTGAAAGCTTCTCTGAAGGCCTTCAACATCAGCCACGACACATGGGAGCTGAATGCAAAGGACAGACCAAAGTGGCGTTCAGCTGTCCACAAAGGCGCCAAATCCTGTGAGGCCAACAGAATCACTGCAGCAGAGCAACGCAGACAGGCCAGGAAAAGCAGTGCCAGCAAGTCCCTGACAGCCGCCACCATCCCATATCCACACTGCGTCAGAACCTTCCGGGCGCGGATTGGCCTGACCAGTCATCTGCGCACCCACAGAGCCCAACCCACCCACCCCGAGGATGACTAGATGGTCCTCGTCGATCCCGACGGACGAACCACACATAATAGATTCTGCAGTTAACTGTGTTCGTTACTGAAAAAAAACCCCCAAAAAACAAACACAATAATAATGATTGACTACCATGTAAATTATGTAATATAATATTCAGATCTTAGGGGGGTAAAGAAAATGGATGTCAAATATACGAACATGTTTTTATGCATTTGGATTTGGGTATGTAAGGGTGTTTCAGTAAGCTGACTTTAAAACTTTTCGTCATCGCTTAAGACTGAAGATGGCGAATTGCCAAGTGCAAAAATGACCACTCGAGTGATAGATTTTATTTGTACAGAGTTGATACTACTACTCACTTTGTGAAGAACTATCATCTGTTACGGGCCGACCCCTACAATTTGCTGTAACTTGATTTAGATTAGGTATTTCTGGAATCAATATGCACAGATACCGCTATGAAAATTCAAAATTCAGTAACGTCGTGCCTTTTATGCGAGGAAGCTCACTGCGTTGCATTGTACTGAATGACAGTACATTTCATTGCATGGCTTGTACTGAGTGTTGTGTGCAGAGGTGACAGCTGGTAACAGGTGTGTTGCATCGCATTTTGTTGGCGGCTGTATTGTATCGTATTGCAGCGCTTAGCGCTGTATTGTAATGCGTTGCTTTTTATTGTGCTGTATTGTTGTGTGTTACTTTGTATTGTGTCTTGTTATAATGCATTGCGTTGGACTGCGTTGTACTGTACGGTGCTGTAATTTTTTTTATTTTTTTTTTATTGCGCTGTATTGTAATGCGTTGCTTTGTATTGCGCTGCATTGTAATGCATTGTCTGGATTTTCGCTGCATTGTATTGTCTGGATTTTCGCTGTAATGTGTTGTAATGCATTGCAGTGAATAGCGTTGTATTGTGATGCATTGTATCGCACGGTATTGTGATGCACTGTATTGCGCAGTATGATAACGCCTTGCTGTGCTGTATCATGAAGCATTGCATTCTATCGCGCTGTGTTGTAATGCGTTGCTGTGTAGTGCTTTGTATAGCAATGTATTGCATCGCGCTATCGGTATTGAATCGCGCTGTATTGTATTGCGTTGTGTTGCGCTGTGTTGTAAATCACTGCTTTGTAGTTCGCTGTACTGTAAGTCGTTGCATTGTAATGCGCTGTATCATGATGCATTGCATTGCATTGCGTTGTATGGCAAAACCTTGCATTGTATGGTACTGTGTTGTCATCCGTGGCATGGTGTTGCGCTGTATTGTAAATCGTTGCAATGTGTTGCGCTGTATAGTAATGCACTGCTTTGTAACGCGCTGCGCTGTGTTTTAATGCATTGCTTTGTAATGCGCTGTAATGTAATGCACTGCTTTGTTACGCGCTGTAATGTAATGCATCGTTATGTTACGCGCTGTATTGTAATGCATTGCTTGTAATGCGCTGTAATATAAAACATTGCTATGTAACGCGCTGCATTGTGATACACTGCTTTGTATTGTGCTGTATTGTGATACACTTCTTTGTATTGTGCTGTATTGTAATACATCGCTTTGTATTGTGCTGTATTGTAATACATCGCTTTGTATTGCACTGTATTGTAATGCATCGCTTTGTATTGCACTGTATTGTAATACATCGCTTTGTATTGCACTGTATTGTAATACATCGCTTTGTATTGCACTGTATTGTAATACATCGCTTTGTATTGCACTGTATTGTAATGCATCGCTTTGTATTGCACTGTATTGTAATACATCGCTGTGTATTGCACTGTATTGTAATGCATCGCTTTGTATTGCACTGTATTGTAATACATCGCTGTGTATTGCACTGTATTGTAATGCATCGCTTTGTATTGCACTGTATTGTAATACATCGCTGTGTATTGCACTGTATTGTAATGCATCGCTTTGTATTGCACTGTATTGTAATACATCGCTGTGTATTGCACTGTATTGTAATGCATCGCTTTGTATTGCACTGTATTGTAATACATCGCTGTGTATTGCACTGTATTGTAATGCATCGCTGTGTATTGCACTGTATTGTAATACATCGCTGTGTATTGCACTGTATTGTAATGCATCGCTGTGTATTGCACTGTATTGTAATACATCGCTTTGTAATATACTGTATTGTAATACATCGCTGTGTATTGCACTGTATTGTAATGCATCGCTGTGTATTGCACTGTATTGTAATACATCGCTTTGTATTGCACTGTATTGTAATAAATCACTTTGTATTGCACTGTATTGTAATACATCGCTTTGTATTGCACTGTATTGTAATACATCGCTTTGTATTGCACTGTATTGTAATAAATCGCTTTGTATTGCACTGTATTGTAATACATCGCTTTGTATTGCACTGTATTGTAATACATCGCTTTGTATTGCACTGTATTGTAATAAATCGCTTTGTATTGCACTGTATTGTAATACATCGCTTTGTATTGCACTGTATTGTAATGCATCGCTTTGTATTGCACTGTATTGTAATACATCGCTGTGTATTGCACTGTATTGTAATACATCGCTTTATAATATACTGTATTGTAATACATCGCTTTGTATTGTACTGCATTGTAATGCATTGCTTTGTAACGCGCTGTATTGTAATACATTGTTTTGTAACCAGCTGTATTGTAATGCATTCCTTTGTGACGCGTTGTATTGTACGACATCGCTTTGTAACTTGCTGTACTGTAATACATTCCTTTGTGACTTGCTGTATTACAATACGCTGTATTGTGCTTTGCAACATTGTGTATGATAAATCGTTGTATTGCACTGTATAGTAAGAGGAAGCAGTGTGACGTGTGCAGAGGCGGGAGTTGGTGACGGGGTGTGGGCAGAGCCCCCAGGGCTACATCAGGCTGGGCATCAGTCAGTACAGCGCTGTGGACCACGTCGTCTGCCTCTCCAAGCAGGTCAGGTCCTCATGGAACACACCGTCACCTCACGTCAAACTGAGTCTGCTTTTTTTTTCTGTGTCTGTCTGCTTCTGTCTCTGCTTGTCTGTCTGTCTGTCTCTCTATATTTGTCTCTCTTTCTCTCTCCATCTCTTCCCCTCCCTTTCTCTCTCTCTCTCTCGTTCTCCCTCTCAACCTTTTTCTTCCCCTATTTCCCGCTCTCTCTCTCTCTCTCCCCCCGTCTCCCTCTCTCTCTTTCCGTCTCTTTCTCTCTCCCTCCTTCTTTCCATCGCTCTCCGTTTCTTCATCTCTTTGTACGTCTCTTTCTCTCCCTCCCTCTCTCTCTCTCCCTTTCTCTCTCTCTCGTTCTCCCTCTCTCCCTTTTTCTCCTTCTCTTTCCACCTCTCTCTCACTCTCTCTCCCTCTTTCCCCCTTTCTCTGCCCTCAATCTATCATTCTCCCCCCCCCCCCCCCGTGTCTCTCTCTTTCCCTCGCTCTCCCTTTCTCAATCTCTCTCTCTCTTTCCCTGGCTTTCCCTTTCTCTATCTCTCTCTCCGTCTCTCTGTCTCTCCCTCCCACCCACTTCCTATCCCCCCCCCACCCCACCCACCTCATTCTCGTCGACCTCCCGCCGCCCGCCCCCGCTCTCTCCTTCAAATTAAGGAAAGGAGGCAGGTGAGGACGCCGCAGCCAGTGGGCCTTTCACCTGCCGTATCCATCAGTGGCCCGTGTGGCTGATGAGATGGGGTGTTATGGCTGTGTGACCGCGGGCTTGACATGCAATGCTTTGGGTCAGGGACCGTGCAGGGCGATCCCTGGAGAGCTTCCCCCCTCATGTCGGCTGAAAACAACGGTCTGTTGGGCTTGTGGGTGCCGAGGTGGGGGGGGGGGATTACGTGATCTGATATATATATATATCTGTAGAGAGATAGTCCTATCTATATCTCTGTGTGTGTGTATGTGAGTGTGTGTGTGTGTGTGTGTGTGTGTGTGTGTGCAAAATCTGACTGAACGACACAGGAAACGAATGAGCGCCCAAAGGCAGCTCTCAGTCGGCTCTACCCAGGTAAGCGGCCTGTTGTGCAAATGACCCCATGTTCATGAAGCGCGTAGAGCTTGGTCTCTGACCGAGGATAGGCGTTGTATCAGTATCCATATCATTTGAAACTATTGCGTCGCAACGGTTCGTTTTGTTGTATACAATTGAAGCACATCGTTCAATACTGAGATCTTTTAGAGCATTCTTCATTTAAATTTGATCTCTTTCCTGTAAACAGCTAACCGTGTCCACAATGAAGCGTCCCGTTATCTACTGACGTATGTACACACCGCGGAATAAGGATTCTGATGGTTAGTTGTGCCAGACATCCAGCCCACTGGCACCAATCCAGCAGGCGTTCAACAAGGTGACCCCGAACCAAGATGTAGCCTCCCCATTCAATTGTTTGTTTCTCCAAGGAGGCGTCACTGCATTCGGACAAATTCATATACGCTGCACCACTTCTGCCAGGCAGATGTCTGACCAGCAGCATAGTCAAGCCTTGAGTACATACATGCGTATTTTGTGTACCAGTGAGTTGACTTCTTCTACAGAATCTCAACAGAGAACAACACTCGTTGCGATCGGTTCTTTTTCAGTGTGCCATGTGCGTGGTGCGCTTGGTTTATCGTCTCATCCGAAATGTGCGTGTTGCACTTGGTTTATCGTCTCATCCGAATGACTAGCTCAGTTAGATTTTCCAGTCAAACTTAAGAGAAAGGGCGAGACCGGGATTCGAACCCCGACTCTCACGGACACTGTATTGACAGATAAGCTTATTAACTATTCTACCACCTTCGTTATTCAATAACTTTGGAATCGTGCCAGTCCGTCTCGGAGGTGTTAGTGAGCACGGTTGTTCACTTTCCTGAGCCGCCGAAAGTAACGTGGAACGTAGGAAACACTACAGCAGAATCTTAGCGGTCAGCATACATCTTCCACTTCTCTGACGTAACTAGACTAATCCTAACTATGTCGGTGCTGTAAAGTACCTTGCGTATGTCCAACCCTTAGAACATGACGTTCAATGAAGCGTTTTGAGGTGGGCGTTATAAGGTATATTAGTCAACGGGAAGAAAATGAATTGGAAAAAAAAATGTTTATAGGCCTAAATTCGTTATACTCATTCCTTATTAGCCACAAACAAAAACATTCAGCGACATGGGCTAAGTGTTAAGGAGAAATCTCCGTAAATCATTCGGGTTAAGCGATTTCATCAACTTATGCATTATTTAGGACCGATGCAAAATTATGATCGGACAACTGTCTCGTTCTCCATCTTTGTGTTCTACTTCAGAACGGTGAATGGTGGTAAAATGCAAAAAAAACACAACCAAACACCAAAAACAAACAAACAAACAAAAAATTGTATGGGGCGTGGACGCTTTACCTGGTATCCTAATCCAATGCGCAACATTCAGCTGTGCACATTTGAAAGGCGTTTACAGGATAGTGTGCATAAGCATAGTCCTTTCCGGTCTTTCCCTCAAATGTCCTTTACTCTCATTTGATTTCACTTATCCGAAATAAGTGAGGCAAGAACAAAATCAGAACGAAAGCTACTAATGTTGATTCGTGGTCGTGAGTAGTTAAATGTGGTGAATGGGATTTAACTACCGTACCTATCGTTTCAGATGTTCCTTGTTTTACGGTCCATATTGATACTAATTAACGTAACAGCTGATATTGCGGTTAACAGTGACCGCGCGCGCGCGCGCACACACACACACACACACACAAACATGTATATATATATATATATATACATATATGTACATATCCTTTGTGTGTGTGTGTGTGTGTGTGTGTGTGTGTGAGAGAGAGAGAGAGAGAGAGAGAGAGAGAGAGAGAGAGAGAGGAGGTACGCTAGATTAATCAAAGCTTCAAAACGTAAGTGCTGAAAGGGAGTGTATCGTGCCGGATCACACGCCGATCGCGTCTAGGTCCGGTGTCCCCCGCACGACAGTGGAATTGATAGTGATTGTTTACCCTCAATTTTTCGTTTTTTTTTCCTTTGCTATTCTTTCCTCTCGAGACTGCCCCTCCCCTCTCCTCCCCCGGCACCTCCACCCACCCTGTGTACTCGGTGACTGCACGGAGAGACCTTCACACGGTGACGTCTTAGTCTGCCTATTCCCGTGAAAACTATTCCTCGATTTGTCTGTCACCGAACTGGTGGTCCCGATTCGCCCATTCCCATTTCCCAGTTTGCCTACGTAGGTTCTGTGTGTGTGTGTGTGTGTGTGTGTGTGTGTGTGTGTGTGTGTGTGCGAGCGAGATCGTGAATAAATTATCAGAGAGCGATAGGGGAGGAGATGCTGAATAGGCAAAACGGCAATGGCGGGGAGGGGGGAGGGGGGGGGGGCGAAACGGGGCACGAATCAGAAGTCTCGAGAGGCCACTTGAGGGTGGCGGCACGATCAAAGAGTAGGCGATACGGGAATAAGCGAATGGGACCTGCAGCCCTTCCGCACCCCCACACTTTCCCACCTCTCCCCACCTTCCCCGTGTACCCTGTGACCGCACGAAGAGAACTTCACTCCATGTCTGTCACACTGTGCTGTCAGTGCAGTTGGATCGAACCAGCTGGATTGCATGCAGCATTGTCGTCAGTCGACACCTGTCAATCATGTTTTCTCGCCCTCTTCGTCGTCTTCGTTCGTGGTCTGCGACTCCCCATGTTCACTTGGGTTCACTGGTGCTCTTTACGTGAAGGACGTTTATATCCCCGCCATGAAGACATTCATTGTTTTCCGGGGTGGGGGTAACATGCCGTGTATGTTCTTGTTTCTATAATCAGCCGAACGCTGACATGATTTCAGGACCTTTAACGAGCGCGTTTGATCTTTCTGCATGGGTATACACACGAAGAGAGTGGCGGGGTGGGGGTGGGGTTGGATGTGGGGGCAGCAGGTGGGTTGGGGGGGGGGGGTTGGATGTGGGGGCAGCAGGTGGGTTGTAGGGGGGGGGGGGGGGGGGGGGGGGATTCAGGCACCAACCGGTCTGCATATCTGTTGACGTGAGTGATTGGAAAAATCTCCACACACTACCCACCAGGGGCCGTGACCGGGATTCGAACCCGGGACCCTCAGATTAAAAGTACTACGCTTTAACCACTGGACTGTTGCGCCCGTCGTTTTCTGTCCCTGAAAGGCAAGCTGTGGTCAGGGAGTGACTGAAACTGGTGGCTGATGCCAGTCCACATTCACGATCAGTCTTTGTTTTTCAAACACCCGTGTGTAGTCGAAGACCGTGGAGTATCCCAATACCCCTATGTCCACCAAGGACTGTTTTTTCAGTCAGGTCCATGTTCCCCCAGGTCTATGTTCCCCCATGACTATTTTGCTTAGTCTTTTTCCCACAGGTCTATGCTCCCCAAAATTGCCATTTTCCGAGTCTCAGTTTCCCAAGTCTGTATCTCGAAATTAACATTTTCCGAGTCTTTGTTCCCACAGGTCAAAGTTCCCCAAAATTTGCATTTTCTGAGTCTTTGTTCCCACAGGTCAGAATCCCCCCAGGTCTAGGTTCACTCAAATTTACATTTTCTGAGTCTTTATTCCCCCAGTTCTATACCCCCCCCCCACCCCCCCAAGGTGTAAGTTCCTCCAAATTGACGTTTTCTGAGTCTTTGTTCCCCCAGGTCTATATTCACCTAGGTCTATATCCTCCAAATTTACATTTGATCTTTATTCCCCCAGTTCTATATTCCCCCAGGTCCATGTTCCTCCAAATTTACATTTTCCGGGTGTTTGTTCTCCCAGGTCTTTATTCACCCAGGTTTCTCTAAAATAATTTAACGTTTTCTGAGTCTTTGTTCCACCAGGTTTATACTCCATTTCTTTTTACCCCTACTTGCACCAGGTGGTATTCTCCTCTTCAGCAAGGTTTCACAACATATTTATGACGGTCACCTTCTGCAACTCACATGCCCATCGTATACCGCTGTCTTCTGTATATTATCCAGTATGTATGGTTATGATTCCTTTGTGCTTTTGCTTTGTGTTTCATACGGATCTTTGTGATTGTCCTGTATTTGTCTTTACAGCATGTGTGGATTTCTCCTTTTCTGTTATATTCTGGTTGATCAGTCATCACAACAGCAGCTACTTTCTCATGTTTGAGCGCACTGTAATCTTCAAGTTTGTTGCTACTCTATTTGAAGACTAGTTTAGATCATTTACAACTGTTACCTGGAGCCACCCATCAGCAACCCGTGGCAACCCCTCAGCAACTACCATTTCGCAACAATCACTACACCACAACCCATATCAAAACCATCACCAGCCACCATCACCATTAACACCACCGCCATGACCATCACCATGACCACCATCACCACCACAACCAACCAACCAACCACTAACCACAATCCGCAAACAGCAACAACCACCCACTGCTCGAACACGCACTGTCCACCCAGTGAAGTGATGACAACATCAGCAGCCACCCACTGTGCAACAAGCACCAGCAGTCATGTCCAAACACCATTCACTGACAATAACCGTCAGCCTTGCCCCACTTTGCTAATTGACAGCTTTCAGAGACTGTGTAGCCCCATGCCCACATGCCACCCAGGGAATAAACAGTCACGGGGTCCGCCAACTACTAAACTTAGTTCAGATACTGGTAGTAGCTGAGTGTACCTGCTTGCATATACGAGGGATGTTCAGTAAAGATTTACCTGACTGACTTCCGTTTATTGTAGGAGGCTGAAATTGTACGTGTATAATGATACATGTCTTTATAGTTCACGTGGTAATTTGTCTCTTCACTCGTGAAGAGTTTCTCTTTTACAGGTGCTATGGTAGAGTAAGGTGTGGTAATGGAGCCAGTTGAATGCGAACCGGTCATCATGTTTCTGTACTTGAGAGGCCGCACACTAAGGGAAACGTTCGATGAGATGAGACTTAAGCGGAGGATCCCCATCGTATGACGTTGTCAAGCACTGTCATCGTCAGTTCAAGTGTGCTCGGACATCGTTGGAAATGGTTCCCATTCCTGGGCGACCACAGTCACCATCCAGCAAGTGGAGGCCGCCATTTTGGGGGATCGCTACATAATCACTCGCCAATTAGCCCAAGATGTCAAGATCAGTGTGGGTCTGTGGAAGAAATCATCCATGACTGTTTGCACGTGCGGAAGAAGTCTGCATAATGGATTCCTGGTTGCTCACACCTTTCCAGAAGCAGAAACGAGTTATGTGCTCCCAGACTCTTTTTGTCGTGTGCCAAGAAAAACCAGGAGGACTTCTTTGATGGAAAATGGGTCCATCACTATGATCCAGAGTCTGCTCTCGTTCCTGTTCTTGTTGCTTATAGTCCAGCCGAGATCCAGAGACTAAAACCTAAAGCCCAGTGGAAGCAGTGGAAGCATTTTGACTCACCACCTCCGACGTGTGCAACCCTCGGCGGGCAAAGTCACAAATGTGACAAATTGTAATGTTGTGACATTTTGTGCCGCGCACACCGGTACGAAATGTCGCAGTTGTGACAGTTTGTACCGTTTTTACATTTTGTACCGTTCCACAACTGCTTTGGAGCAAAATTTGTCGTCAAAAGAAATGGCAGATTTTCTTTGCATACCTCACACTCGTCCTCTTTTTTTTCTTCGCTTTTTCTTTCCTCTTTTTGTTCGCGTGTGTAAACAAACTGGTTCCAAGTAATAACTCGTTCGGTTGTTCGTGTGTCTGTATGTCGACTTTTGTATATATATCCGTCATAAATTGTAACAGCTTCATTTACTCTTGAAATGCTTTGTCAACACCAAATTTTCGAATAAGCATAAATCTCTCCACATGTACCAATCATAGGAGAGTAATTTTAAAGGATTAAACTGTATGTCTGGATCGTGACCGGTTATTCGTTTTGCCTCCAGATTTTCTCAGACCGCATCCGGCTCCTTGTCGAATTCGCGTTCCGTCATAGCCTTTACTAGGAGGAAGGTGGCAGAATGGTTAAAACCCTTATCTACCAATACGGTGTCCGTGAGGGCCTGGGTTCGATTCCCGCTCTCGCCCTTTCTCCCAAGTTTGACAGGAAAATCAAACTGAGCTTCTCGTCATTCGGTTGAGACGATGAACCGAGGTCCCATTTGCAGCTTGCACTGGGCGCACTGGGAAAGAACCCATTGCAGCTAACGTGTTATCCTCTGGCAAAATTTTGAGTGATAAACCCACTGTTATAGCTACACAAATATATGTGCATATACTTAAGACCCGACTAGCGCGTTGGATTTGTCCGGAGTGGCGCCTTCTCGAGAATCTGAGACTGAAAACAAACTACTGGTAACACCATTTACCCCCCGCACCCCCCCCCCCCCTCCTACCACTGCACCCCCTCCCCCACCCCCCTCATTTTCTTCGTTTTTGCCATCCCTCTCCCCCTACCGCGAATCGGTTTCGTTCTTGTTGTGAAATCAAGAACCACACGCGAGCCACAATGGCCTCTTGTTGAAACTCGTTTTCTCCGCATGAAGTCAGTCGAAAGTAATTTGTACCTGGTTGATCGAATGTTTTGGAACCTCCAAGAGCTTCATTGGAGTTTTCCTTCTGCGTTACCCACGGTTTTCCTCGGTCACATAAGATCAGTTGATCACCATCCCCAACCCCACCCCATCTCGGTCCCCTCCATCCCCCCGCTCCTTTCCCACTGTCCCCTCTCACCCCCACCCCACCCCACCCATCCACCCATCTCCCCCCTCCACCTCCTCCCACCCTGTGCCCTGTACTGCATTATATCCTGTAGATGATCGTCAGAACTACCTCCACACAACACTCCCACTTGATCGTGTTTCGTCTCAGCGCACTTCAAAACCCAGTGTTGTCTGTCTGCTGATCGGCACAAACGCTGACAGCATGCTGTGATCTGTCTGGTAAACACTTGTGAACTGTCGCAAGCGCCTGCCATGCTTCGTTTGGCAGGCTCCAGGCTGGTTTTCACTTCACGTTTCCGAGCAGAGACGGTTTGGTAGATGAAGTGTTTCGTTATCGTGTAATGGCCACAATTTATTGTCATTTTTATCATCATCATCATCATCAGCCTTAGCGGTCGGCCAGGCTCTAAGCACCTATCACGTATCATCATCATCGCTGTTGTTGTTGTCGTCGTCGTTGTTGACTAAACTCAAATCTTACATCACCATCATCGTTGTTGTTATTATGGACTAAACTCGTCATTCTTAATCTTATTCATTACCATGCGTTCTGACGGATTTCGGGACATGATATATCTCTACGGTTTTTTTTTTCTTTTGAATAATGATAATTCAGAAAGATATAAATTTTTTGTACCCACCACCCCAATCCCAAGTTACCCCAACCGGCTGGTAATTATGGCCTTTGCGGTAACGGTACAAGTGAACACGTGCAGCAAGAGTGCTGAGAGACCATGCACAAACGTCAGATGTCCGTGAAATCATCTTCATCTTTCTGCACTGGGGAAGGGGCGGTGTATCAGTCTTCTCTTTTAAGGTGGACTTGGACACTTTGTAATATTTTTTTTTTTAAGGAAAGAAAAAAGAAAAAAGCAGCTCACTTTTTCCACTTTATTCTTTCCTTCTGCCATTGGGCAATGAAGATGTCACCTTTTCTTCTTCCTCATCTTTCTGCTGATGTTTGTTGGTTGTTATTCTCAACTCTGATGGCCAACTGAAACAGATGGTGTTTTTTGGTCGTAAAAGTGGTGTGTGCGTTCGTGCTTGTGTGCGTGTGTGTGTATGTTGGGCATGGGCATGGGCGGGTGTGGGTGTGGGTGTGAGTATTGGAAGGGACATCCTTTGATGGCAACGACTGTGGGAAGTCAGCTTTGTTTCTATGTCATGGAATTCCTTACCATTCCCTTCTCTCTCTCTCTCTCTCTCTCTCCTTCTCTCTCTCTCTCCCCCCCTCTCTCCCTCCCACTCAGGGAAAATGATCTCGCATACTAAGGTTTCATTTCGAAAACAATTCCTAGCATACATAAACGCCATTCGAGTTATGTTGCCACTCTTTCATTGATTCGTTGATGGAACAGTATGTGAATCAATTGTGAAGATAGTTAAATTGACAAACGGTATTTGATTATTCTCTCTGTCTGTCTGTCTGTCTGTCTGTCTGTCTGTCTGTCTGTCTGTCTCTCTCTCTCTCACTCTGTGACTACGAAATCGGGTCGATGGCCTCGGGTTACTTAAATATGAACCTTATCAGTAGTCCACGAAGATTGTGCGTATACATACCGTCAGATAATTGTCTTGCATTCTTTATGAAGAGCAGAAAAATGTTGTGAAAAGCGTAAATGTGTAGGAGGGAGGGAGTGAACGAGGGGGAGGGAGTGGGGGGGTGGGGGGGGGGGGGGCGTGTTTTCCACTTGGTGATATGAGCATGTTGCTTAAGTCATTAAACCATTTGAATCTTGAATCTCTCTCCCTCCCTCTCTCTGTCTTCCTCTATCTATCCATTCTCTCCCTCCCCCCTCTCTCTCTGTCCCTCTTTCTCTCTCCCTCCCTCTCTCTAACCCTTTTTCTCTCCCCTTCTCCCTTCCTCTCCCCCCCTCTCTCTCTCCCTCACTCTTTCCATCCCTCTTTCTCTCTCTCTCTTCTATCTCCTCTGTCCCTGCCCCCAACACATAAATCAACCCACGCCCCTCCACTCCCTACAAGCCACCATCACCACCACATTCTCTGTAATTGTGGGGACACCAGATTCACCAGATTCTGTTTGATCAGACGGCTTGATTAACTCCATTATTGGACACAACGCAGGCAGTGTCTGGAAACACGGGCACGGTGCAAGGTTTCAGACATCCAATACGATCACTCCTGTTCTACTTTGGGTCGGTCAGTGACTAAACAAATGCCTGAATAGACCGGGGGCCAACGTGCGCTCGCACACACACAGACACACGCGCGCGCGCGCGCGCTAACACATACACATACACGCACACACTCGCTCAACCACACACACACACACACACACACACACACACACACACACACACACACACACACACATGTATATATATATATATTTATATTCCCCACACCCACACATACATATCCCTCACCCCCACCCCCACACACACACACCACACGCGTGCGCGCTTACGCACGCACGCACGCACGCACGCACGCATAAAGACAAAAAGTGCATATGAATGTGCTCTCGACCAGTGTTACTCAGCTTTGTGCACAGATTCACACACGCAAATGCCTACGATGACGACTTCTCAACCATTCACTATTTCATGTCCTGTCTGTGACACGTCACAAGTGAGGGCTGTATGGGCAGGATTTGAAATTGTGTAGCTGAAACCGTGTATTTGAAAACTGGATGTTAAAACCACACAGTGAGTCAGTGTAAAAGTCTACCAGGTGTTAAAATCACACTGGTCAGTGCAACAGACAGTCTACAAGCCCCAGAACATAGATAAGTGATTTTTCTGTGAATTTGATTAATAATTTGTCATCGCGTTATTGTTTAATTTTTTAATTATTAGTAAATTATTGAGAGGGCTCAATGATAGATTGTCCGTCAAATGCACGGAAAAGTCACTTATCTTTGTTGTGGACAAAGTGATTTTACTGTGTAATTGACTGATGATTTGTCATCGCGTTATTGTTTAATTATTGAATTATTAGTGTATTACAGAGAAGGCCCAAAATTGGTATAGCACCGGGCGAAACCACGCGAAGATGACCGTTGTGCTTATGCAATGCTTAGCAGACACATCACAAGTGAGGGCTGTGGGCAGGATTTGAAAGTGTGTAGCTGAAACTGTGTATTTGAAAACTGGATGTTAACTCACTCAGTACGGCCAGTCCTCTCTTCTCCTCTACACAGACCCCTCGGATGTCCAGTGGGTGTCTCAATGACCCAACCTTTAGCTTCCGTCGTCAGAATTGTGGTATTATTTGTCAACATTCACCTCTTCAGTATAAGAGCCCTCCGCTTGCAATATTTTGATGATGGTAACTGGGGTGAAACGCTGCTAACGTCGTCTCTTTCGCCGTTCGTATGGAGAGAGTTAAAACCATCCAGTGAGTCAGTGTAAAAGTCTACCAGGTGTTAAAATCACACTGGTCAGTGCAACAGACAGTCTACAAGCCCCAGAACAAAGATAAGTGATTTTTCTGTGAATTTGATTAATAATTTGTCATCGCGTTATTGTTTAATTTTTGAATTATTAGTAAATTATTGAGAGGGCTCAATGATTGATTGTCCGTCAAATGCACGGAAAAGTCACTTATCTTTGTTGTGGACAAAGTGACTTTTCTGTGTAATTGACTGATAATTTGACATCGCGTTATTGTTTAATTATTGAATTAATAGTGAATTACAGAGAGGGAACATTACAGAAGGACCTGTACTTTTCCGCAAAATACAATCTGCTATGCAACAATACCCAGATGCACCCTTCCACTGGCTAATACTAAAATCCCCAATCCCACGGCTTTCATACAGTACTAATGGGATGAATGGCTGTTGGGTTAAACAGTCACTAACTGTATGCAGTCTGGCCACACAGATGGACATCCATTGCCCTTCCCTGATAAGAGGCTCTGTCAGGGCAATATTTTCCCTCACCACATAGAACACCCTTATATGGATACTAGCAAAACCCTGTCTCGCGTGCACCTCGGGGATCAGCTGCATAGCAAAAGACATAAATTCAGATCCCCAAAACAGGCGTGGCAAAAGAGGTGGGACAAGATTGTGCTTAGGTAGCAGAATGACAAAAGCAGAGCGGCTGTCAAAGAAATTCTTTGGAATCGGCAGTTGGAATTGTTCCAGCGCGAGAATGAGAATCTCAACAATTGAGAAATTGGCATATGATTTTGACATTTTATGTCTCCAAGAGACCAGGACAAGTGCAGACAGACCAATACATTTTGAGAATTTCACAGTCTTTCAGAAGAATGAAGGAAGAGGAGTAGCAATCATACTGAACAAAAACCTAAAAAACAAAGTTTCCACCATAAATCTAGAGAAATGGTGTAGCAACTCATGTGAACAAGTGGGGGTGCGTCTTGAAAAACCTGACGGAATTCACAAAAGCATCGTGCTCATCAATGCCTATGTTCACCCAGGAACCTGCACAACAAAAGAGGATTGGGCCTTTTTAGAGGAAATAGAGAACGAATTTGGAGACTCAGTCATTATCTGTGGAGACATTAATGCAAGATCGAAGTTATGGGACCAGTGTAACACCAACCCACAAGGACTCGCCCTTGAAGGAATGATAGGGGAAATTCTTCTTAGCCCATTAACAACCACATCCCCAACTCGCCTTGGAACAAGACAAGGGGACAGTGACAGTGTGATCGACATCGCTCTAACATCTCCAAAATTCAGAGCAGAAATGAATGCAGAGACGCTTCCACACTAAGGCTGTGACCACCTCCCGGTAGTTTTCAGTCTACAGAAACTGTCAAATAACCCTGTATGAAACTGCGTGATCCATTTCAGTATGGAACCAACGAGACAACCGTCATCGAAAAATTAAGACGCAGAAGAAACGACAGAACGGCACCGAACAGGATGCAAACTATTCAGCCCCCATGGTGGAATACCGACACAGAGAGAGCCTGGACAGAAAAACACGCGGATGATGTATGTGAGTGTATGCATGCCTACACTTTGGGAGCAACGGGATATTGGAACGTGCGGGTGTGTATATATATATATCTTTGTATATATGTATGTGGGGCTGGGGGTGGGGGAGATGGGCGTATGTGTGTGTGCTTGTACAAGTAAGTGTTCATCTGTGAGTGTGTGTGTGTGTGCCGTGGAAGCTGCGATACGTAGCCTAGAAATGAGTGTGTGGAGGAGGAGGGGTAGAGGAGGTGCAGGGTAATGTGTGTGTGTGTGTGTGTGTGTTGAGGCTCATGTACGTTTATGTGTATTTGACAGTGCTTTCATATCTGTGAAACTGCATGTTTGGTGCATATCTGTTATGCATATGTCGGTGTATGTGTGAATGTGTGTCTCCATGTTTTACATTTATTTGCTTATTTATCATCATTGTTGTCTTATTTATTTATTTATTTATTTATTTATTATTATTATTATTATTATTACCTTTTTATTTTATATTTATTATTTATTTATTTATTTTATTTATTCATTTACTTATTTATGCACGCTTGTAGTTGACTTCATCAAGTTTTTGCGCCTCATACATATTATTAGTAGTGGTAGTAGTTGTTTTTTTTTAATGTATTTATCTATTATTCTATTATTTATTCACTTTTTAAAAAAAATCTATTATTTATTCACCTTTTTTTTCTCCTCAAGGCCTGACTAAGCGCGTTGAGTTACGCTGCTGGTCAGGCATCTGCTTGGCAGATGTGGTGTAGTGTATATGGATTTGTCCGAATGCAGTGGCGCCTCCTTGAGCTACTGAAACTGAAACTGTCTGTCCGTCTGTCAGTATTTCTGTCTCCCTTAGTCTCTCTCTCTCTCTCTCTCTCTCTCTCTCTCTCTCATTCAGTCCTTCCCTGTCCTCCTGTCTCCGTCTTTGTCAATATTTATCACCGTCTGTCTTTGTGATTTCTTTGTCGGCCTGCCATCTGTGCCTGTCGTGGGTATTTGTGTCAGGGGAAATATATCACAGAAAGGGCACATTAAAGTTTGTTGTTATAAAAAAAAAAAAAAAAAAAAAGTATGACATATGCATGTTAGCGTTCTATCCCACTGACACAATGTCAAAAGTATAAGAGCGTACACACACACACACACACACACACACACACACGACACGACACGACACGACACCACCACCAACAACATAAAACACATATACATGTAAATGTATTCCTTCGCTTTTGGAATCTAGTGGTGCAAAACGTACTTAAAATTATTATTCACTCTCAGAAGACCTATTGGTTCTCTGAGGCGAGACTTGCTTTTAGTGTTAAATGATGTGTGTTTTCTTTCGGTTTCTCTTCCTGTTACCCCCACCCCCATACCCCCCTCTGTTACTGTCTCTTATTTATTTACATAATTATATCTCTGTCTCCCTTCCCCACCATCCCCCTTTACCCTTAACCTCTCCCTCCCACCCCAATGAGGGAGTGTCTCGGGAAGCAACAAAGGGAGGTCAGTGAAGCAAAACCAGTCGATGCTGTCAACAGAGGAGAGAGAATACAAGGCAAGAAGTTGATATCAGTGCGATCGGTTCAAAGCTGGTCCAGACATGTCCAGGCTTTGTGACACCTTGCAGACGGTGTTTACGTTGCTGGTCCGTGTCAAAGCAAGCCCTTATTGACAGCCCTCACTGAGGGGTCCTTTCCAAAGGTGTCGGGTTCTCTACTGCCAGCTGCTTTTAGAGCTGGATGACATGACGCTCACACTGTTGTTCCCTGTGTCTGTCGTGTCTGTGTACCACGTGTGGTCTGGGACTGTCGGTGGGTTGGTTGTCGATGCTTTAAAGTCTACTCAATTGTGGACTAAAAAAAAAGAAAAAAATCTACGCAGCTGGAGCTTAGAATACAGATTTAGAATGCAAAACCTATTGTATTGTGTGAATAAGAGAAATTCATTCGTGTTTTAAAACACATAAAACAATTTGACTGATACACTGTAATCCCAGTCATTCACAATGCATACAAAAAAGACAGTAATTTGTTGGATTTTCACTAAAACCATACGTACTATTACGGTTTAAAAAAAACAAAAACTTAAAGGGTAACACAAATCTCACATACAATCATCAGCTGTATTAGTGCGAAAATCAGTTTACAGGCATACTTAAAATTATTATTCGCTCTCAGAAGAGTATCGGTTCTCTGAGGCGAGACTTGCTGTTAGTGTTAAACAATGTGTGTTTTCTTTCGGTTTCTCTTCCTGTTACCTCCACCCTGTACCCCCCTCTCTTACTGTCTCTTATCTATTTATATATATCTGTCTGCCTCCACCACCATCCCCCTTTACCCTTAACCTCTCCTTCCCACCTCAATGAGGGAGTGTCTCGGGAAGCGACAAAGGGAGGTCAGTGAAGTAAAACCAGTCGATGCTGTCAACAGAGGAGAGAGAAGACAAGGCAAGAAGTTGATATCAATGCGATCGGTTCAAAGCTGGTCCAGACATGTCCAGGCTTTGTGACACCTTGCAGACGGTGTTTACGTTGCTGGTCCGTGTCAAAACAAGCCCTTATTGACAGCCCTCACTGATGGGTCCTTTACAAAGGTGTCGGGTTCTCTTCTGCCAGCTGCTTTTAGAGCTGGATGACATGACGCTCACACTGTTGTTCCCTGTGTCTGTCGTGTCTGTGTACCACGTGTGGTCTGGGAGTGTCGGTGGGTTGGTTGTCGATGCTTTAAAGTCTACTCAATTGTGGACTAAAAAAAAAGAAAAAAATCTACGCAGCTGGAGCTTAGAATACAGATTTAGAATGCAAAACCTATTGTATTGTGTGAATAAGAGAAATTCATTCGTGTTTTAAAACACATAAAACAATTTGACTGATACACTGTAATCCCAGTCATTCACAATGCATACAAAAAAGACAGTAATTTGTTGGATTTTCACTAAAACCATACGTACTATTACGGTTTAAAAAAAACAAAAACTTAAAGGGTAACACAAATCTCACATACAATCATCAGCTGTATTAGTGCGAAAATCAGTTTACAGACATACTTAAAATTATTATTCGCTCTCAGAAGAGTATCGGTTCTCTGAGGCGAGACTTGCTGTTAGTGTTAAACAATGTGTGTTTTCTTTCGGTTTCTCTTCCTGTTACCTCCACCCTGTACCCCCCTCTCTTACTGTCTCTTATCTATTTATATATATCTGTCTGCCTCCACCACCATCCCCCTTTACCCTTAACCTCTCCTTCCCACCTCAATGAGGGAGTGTCTCGGGAAGCGACAAAGGGAGGTCAGTGAAGTAAAACCAGTCGATGCTGTCAACAGAGGAGAGAGAATACAAGGCAAGAAGTTGATATCAATGCGATCGGTTCAAAGCTGGTCCAGACATGTCCAGGCTTTGTGACACCTTGCAGACGGTGTTTACGTTGCTGGTCCGTGTCAAAACAAGCCCTTATTGACAGCCCTCACTGATGGGTCCTTTACAAAGGTGTCGGGTTCTCTTCTGCCAGCTGCTTTTAGAGCTGGATGACATGACGCTCACACTGTTGTTCCCTGTGTCTGTCGTGTCTGTGTACCACGTGTGGTCTGGGACTGTCGGTGGGTTGGTTGTCGATGCTTTAAAGTCTACTCAATTGTGGACTAAAAAAAAAGAAAAAAATCTACGCAGCTGGAGCTTAGAATACAGATTTAGAATGCAAAACCTATTGTATTGTGTGAATAAGAGAAATTCATTCGTGTTTTAAAACACATAAAACAATTTGACTGATACACCGTAATCGCAGTCATTCACAATGCATACAAAAAAGACAGTAATTTGTTGGATTTTCACTTAAACCATACGTACTATTACGGTTAAAAAAAGAAGAAGAAACACTTAAAAGGTAATACAAATCTCACATACAATCATCAGCTATATTACTGCGAAAATCAGTTCACAGATAGGTCTAAAATAGCATGATAAAATTGAATATAGACATAATAATTATGCAATACAGCAGTAATTCGGATCAAGATATCACACCACGAACACCTGCATTCAAACAAACATTTATGGAGTCATATGTTTAATTATTATTGCTATCTAATAGCTATGGTAACGGTGGCGTGTAGCCATAGACACTATCAATGTCTGTCATGTGGCTTCACAAGGCTGACGGGAGTCGCCAGCTGTGCATGGCTGTATGTCTGTAGTACTGTGTGAGCCGACAGCCAGAACCGCACCCCCAAACGTCTTTTTTCTCACTGTATTGAGCGAGCGGTAATCGCACGGCAGTACGCAATTACTCCACGGTCATTGATATATCGCTGTGAGCCAGACGAGAGCAGATGCAACAGCCACACCACGCACACACACACACACACACACACACACACACACACACACACACACATGTGCGCACGCGAATGAACGCTCGCACGCGCACACGATTATAACACACCCGCCCATGTAAACGTAGACCAACACAATATTCATCTCGACAAATGGTCGCCTATGCAATCAATATCAAACGTTTATGTAATCGAAGAAAAATGGAATACAGCAATTAAAAGGCATGGGATAGGGAGGCCAGTCGATCTTAATGATGCAGTGGTCGTGCATAACACGTGTGTGGCTGAATTTAAAATCATATTTCCATCGACTCTCTCTCCCTCTCTCTCTCTCTGTCTCTCTCTGTCTCTCTGTCTCTCTCTCTCTCTCTCTCTCTCTCTCTCACACACACACACACACACACACACACACACACACACACACACACACACACACACACACACACACATATATATATATATAAAAGTAGATATATCTGTCTTCCTCTGTCTCTTGTCTGCCTCTCTCTCTCTCTCTCTCTCTCTCTCTCTCTCTCGTTTGTTATCCTCTGATTATGATGAAACAATTATTTTGCTCGCCTGGTATGTTGCAGAAGCGGTTGATATCAGGAAAATGAAAATGGTCGGACAAAATTCGTAACCATCTCTGTATCTATGAATATGTTACATCTGTACACGCTTGCCGGTCTCATTGAATGAACATGTTTGTTTTTGTTTGTTTGGTTTGTTTGTTTGGTTTGTTTGTTTGGATTGTTTGTTTGGTTTGTTTGGTTTGTTAATGAATAGGTTGAGGTCGATGACGGATGTGGGTAGGGTGAGGCTGATGATGGTGAACGTGTTTGTTAATGAGGTATATGCACCAATGTACAATTGAGGAACTGGGGTTGTGACAATTTTGCTTTATTGGTTGTTTAGTTTGTTTTTCTGTGTCATTCTGATTCCCTCGCATCTTTTAAATCTCGTCTCAAAACTCACCTTTTCCCTCAGCAATATGTTCAGTTGTGACGGGTCCACTTCCTTTTCGTTAGCTGTGCTTGACTATGTGTGTATACATATGTATGTGTACATAACTACATGCATGTATATGAATGTGTATTGTGTGTGCGTGTGTTTATGTAAGTTTGTGCCTGCCTATGTGTGCGTATGTGTTAGGGTAGCTGTTAGATACACATGTATGTTAAAATGTATATATGCAGTGTGTGTGTGTGCGCGCGCGCGCCCGTGTGTGTGTGTGTGTGTGTGTGTGTGGGGGGGGGGGGGGGTCACATTTTGGTGTGTGTATGTAACATACATAATGTTTTATGTTAACAAAAGCGTTTTTGTAAAGCACCTAGAGCAGATTTCTGGATAGTGTGCTATATAAGTATCCATTATTATTATTATTATTATTATTATTATTATTATTCTTCCGTTCGGCACCGTTGACGCTGTAACTGAGAATTGTACCCCCCTTGACATCAGAGCTGTCGGTAGGTCAGTGTCAGTCAAATTTATCTGAAGCGTCTCTCTCTCTCTCCCTCCGACAGCGAAAATCACTCTGTGGATTGAACCCTAGCAACGGGGGGTGTATGAAAAGTGAAGGTAAACAGAGAGGTAAACACAAGTGGAGTCACTGCATGCAGACAGACAGTGTGTGACGATTACATCGGACTGTGCGTTATTGTCATTGTGTTATTGCTGTTATTGTGTCATTGTCTTGTGGTGTTGTCATTGTCGTGTTATTGCTGCGTAAGTGGCGTGTTATACTGTTGTGTCAGTTGTTGACGTGTTATTGTTGTCTTATTGACGTATTGTTGTCATGTTTTTGTGTTATTGCTGTGTTATTGTGGTGTTTTTGTCATTGCATTGTTGCTGCGTAACTGACGTGTTATTGTTGTGTTGTTAAGATTGACGTATTACCGTGTTGCTGTGTTAGTACTGTTTTGTCGTGGTGGGTTTTTTTGTTTTTGTTTTTTGTTTTGTTTTGTTTTTGTCGTTGTGTTATTGCTGCGGAACTGACGTGTTATTGTTGTGTTGTTGACATGTTATTGTTGTCATATTGACGTATCATTTTCATGTTGTTGTGTAACTAATGTGTTATTGATACGCTATTTTCGTGTTGTTACTGGTGTGATATTGTGTTACTGTTGTGTTATTGTTGTGTTGTTGCTGTGTTATTGTGTTGTTGCAGTGTTATCGTGTCGTTTCTGTGTTATTGTCATGATATTGCTGTGTTATGTCATTCTCGTGTTTCTCATTGCTCGTGGAGCCAAGTGGAGAAATGCATGGAAATATAACAACAGCAGCAATGATGATGATGATAAAGAAAAAAAAGAGAAAAAAAAGAGACAATGATAATATTATTATTGTTTTTCAATTTCTATCTCCATTTATTTTATTTATATACCGCTGAAATTTAAGCAGAGACAAATCAGAGCGCATTGACGGCAGTCATTCACACACACATGAATAAATCACAGAAAGGGAAAACTTTAAAGTTCGTGTGACTGGAAGGATAGAGGGAGGAGGAGCTATTTTAGAAGAAGAAAGGGTTTGATGCCAGACTAACAAGAGATTAGTGCAGATATATTACCCCCCTCCCCCCTCTCCACCATTTACGCAACTCCAGGAAAAAATCGAAAAACGTCGTCTGTATCGTCCCCTTTGTTTCTCACTGTGGACAGCGGCGCGAGCGTGCGCGTGTGTGTGTGTGTGTGTGTGTCTGAAGACTCCAGACGATCAGCATCATTGTGCATACACACACACACACGCGCGCGCGCGCCCACACACACACACACACACACACACACACACACACACACACACACACACACACACACACACACACACATATATATATCCAACTCAGTTGAACAATCCTTGACGCACACCGCAACACAAACTTACGCACGCATACAGACGCACGAACCCCCCTCCCCCCAACACACAGTCACACACACGCATGCACACACCCACACACGCATGCACACACCCACCCCAACACACACACACACACACACACACACACACACACACACACACACGCACACACACACACACAGAGTTTCAGTTTCAGTTTCAGTAGCTCAAGGAGGCTTCACTGCGTTCGGACAAATCCATATACGCTACACCACATCTGCGAAGCAGATGCGTGACCAGCAGCGTAACCCAACGCGCTTAGTCAGGCCTTGAGAAAAAAAATAGATAAGCGTACATACATAAATAAATAAATAATAATTATGATATATATATATATATATATAAAGATAGTAGTAATGAAAATAATGATAAAATAATAATAATAATAAATAAATAATTAAATAAATAAGACAACAATGATGATAAATAAGCAAATAAATATAAAATATGAAGACACACATTCACACATACACCCACACATGCATAACAGGTATGCCCCAAAAAACGCAGTTTCACAGATATGAAAGCACAGTCAAATACATATAAACGTACATGAGCTCCCACACACACACACACACACACACACACACACACACACACACTCACACCACTCACACTCTCCCGCACACGGTAATTGAATAAAAGACAATTTTGCCATTACCTGGATTCGATGCAAGATTTGACAAAGCATGCAGATTTTTACTCTGGTATGTTTGCTACGAGAACATGGCTGTATACGTGCGTACATACGTTGTCTGCCTGTAAAGTGCTAGCATACTAAGTTTTATCGCTACGTCTCAACAGGGTTAGGTGTCAGGATGACAAAACCACGCGCGCGTGCGAGTGCGTGTGTTTGTGTGGTTGCGCACGTGAGAAAGAGCTTTTTGTTGTTGTTAATTTGTGTGTCTGTATCTGTTTATAAAGTTTAACACTGTTAGATCGTATCAGTTCAGTCCTATCTTTCTCTCTTTCTCGCTTCAACCCTTCCAAAACTACCGACCCATGCAATTTTGTTCCAAGAGAAGACCTATGTATCTGTTATATGGCTGGGTGTTCGGGAAAAAAAATGTTGAAATGCAATCCCAAAGAACCGAGAAATGTGCAAATAAAGGAAGGACCCACAAACAGAGGAGCAGGACGAGGAATCGATATCGGGTACTGATTACTGAACACAATACAGTGATCGGCTGTTTGAGCCATTCATGAGCAGCGGGCTTGCTGGGGGTGAGGGATGGATCGGGTTAACTTCGTTTTGTTTTTCTGTCATCTGCTCGAATGAACACTCACCCACACAAGCGCGCTAACGCTCATACGCGCACGGATGCACACACACACGCGCACGGACACACACACAGGCGCGCGTGCGCGAGCACACACACACACACATACACACAGAGCCCCCTCCCCCCCCCTCCTGCCCCCCCCCCCAACCCCCCCACCCCCAACACACACACAGAGGTTTTGCTCGTGGGGGCACTTATTCATATTTTCCGGCCATCTAGTCTTGCTTTTTATGGCTTCGGAAATGCATAGAAAATACCTCTCAACCAGGAAGAAAGCTTGCCAGACCTTGCCAAAAGTCTGTGCGGACCCGCGATCATGAATAGCGAGTCCATGGCGTTAACTTACTGGTTGAATTTTACGACCTATTGGCGGAATGCCCTTTGGATCAAGCTGGTACGGATGGTAGTCCGGCGGCAGTCTTCAGTTTTCTCTGCAGATGTTCAGCTGTTTTCAGGGTAGTAGTCAGTTGTATAGTGTGAGACGTATTCACCGCGGAAGTCCAGTGGTCATTGAGGTGGAGATTGTACCTGCAAAAACCGTCTTCGGGACCACCGGGCAGCCAGTCCTCATGCTCCGCTGACGACCTGCACGTCCCACAACGGCAGACTACCGCCATTAATGGGAGTGTCAGCAGCCACGAGCCGCCACCCCCCCTTCCCGTGGCCGTCCTTTGGCGTGAGTTTGCCAACCTCGAGCAAGGCAGCAGGAGAATGGCGACCCGGACTATTTCACACCCTGTGCGAGGAGGGAACTTTGTGCTGTTTCTACACCATCAACGGACGGGTGCAATAGCCGAGTGGTTAAAGCGTTAGACTTTCAATCTGAGGGTCCCGGGTACGAATCGCGGTGACGGCACCTGGTGGGTAAAGGGTGGAGATTTTTCCGATCTCCCAGGTCAACATATGTGCAGACCTACTAGTGCCTGAACCCCCTTCATGTGTATACGCAAGCAGAAGATCAAAATTTAATACGCACGTTAATTAGATCCTGTAATCCATTTCAGCGTTCGGTGGGTTATGGAAACAAGAACATACCCAGCATGCACACCCCCGAAAGCGGAGTATGGCTGCCAACATGGCGGGGTAAAAACGGTCATGGACGTAATAGTCCACTCGTGTACTTTAAAGTAAACGTGGGAGTTGCAGCCCACGAACGCAGAAGAAGAAGACCATCAACGGAGCCGACTTTAAAGACTTCGGGGAGAAGCGTTGGCATTGTTGGGTAAGATTTTTGTTGAATATTTCGACTGATTTTTGTTGAATATTTAATTCTTCCCACCTCACTGTTGACCGACGTTGTTGCAAACTGATGGCCAACCACACCACCACCATCATCACTGCTGGTGTACCTATCCAAGGACAGAGGCTAAGGAACTGTTTAACAGTTCACTCACATAGGATCCATCATCAGCAAAGACGGATCCAAATCAGAAACACCGATACTATCCAGACTGAAACCTACATGGAAGGACCTATTCATGAAACACAGGATCAGACTCCTGTGTGCACTGGTATTAATGTGTGTGTGTGTGTGTGTGTGTGTGTGTGTGTGTGTGTGTGTGTGTGTGTGTGCATGCGAGACAATGACCCTCACGTCGGATTTGGAAAAAAATAATTCAAGCCATGGAAATAAGGTGTTAATGGAAGATACCGAACATCAGATACACTGATTACATCTTCGATGAACAAGTGCGCCAAGCCATCATGCAGTACATTGTTCCTTATGAAGATCTGCAGACAGCAGTTAAAAAAACAAAAGAAGAACCGGTGGCCTTGCTAAAACAATCCTCCAAGGAACTGTTGAGGGAGGGAGAGGGAGGGAGAGGGCGGGGAAGACAGAAACACCGATGGACTGACAAGACCACCTCACTGTTGACCGACCTTCACATCAAAGTGTTCACTAAACGCTTCTCCCCATTTTTCGCATCTCCAGCCATTTCTCTTAGAATATCTTTTGATATTTGGTGACGAAGTGACATAATGTTTTTTTTGTGTGGGTTTTTAAATTTAAAAAAAAAACTTTATTAACTACACACAGTGCCTTCATCGCTTAAAAAAACAAAAACAAAAAAAAAAAAACCAAGCACGAATGGCGTCGACACCACCGAAATGGCAGCCACCACGTGTGACCCCTCATTTGTATACAACCTCTGAAAGCTTGCGATTGTTTCTACAGACAGATTTAATGGAGTGTGAATGAACGTTAGCAGCTATCTATCGAGGTATTGCTCATAGAGTCAATGGGGTGTGAGTCAGATCAACAACACCACAGTGACGTGCCGGTTTTACAGGGGAGGGGTATGATGGGGTTCGCTTCATTAGCGCCCACTGTTGTGCTGATCACGTTTCTTAACAGGCTTCCACAGTGGACAGAGCATCGTTTGGAAATCTGCATGTTTGTCGTTTTGAGGAAGGTGGCAGAATGGTTAATCCGCTTATTTGCCGATACAGTGTCCGCGAGGGTCTGGGTTCGATTCCAGGTCTCGCCCCTTTCTCCCAAGTTTTGGCCTTTAATTCACGTAAGAATGACAGGACTAAATGGATTTGATGGAACGCGTTGAAGAGGCCATGACAAAACTGAAGGTGGAACTGGTCACTGTGTGTTGCAGCCCCTGCCCTCAGGTCAACTGATCGCGCTGTACGGGATGCACGAGCGGATCCTGAACAACTTGTTGTCCCGCTATGACGAGGGCATCATCTCGGACCTCTACAGGTGGGACTGACACTGCTTGCTTTGGGTGAGGGTGGTGGTGGTGTTGTTGATACAACTCGTGCTACCGCTGCTGAATTGTATGTTCCGACTGTCCTAAAGCTTTCCTTGGGGCTAGTTGGCCCTTTAGGGACCACCTCAGCACGAACTGTCCTAAAGCTTTCCTTGGGGCTAGTTGGCCCTTTAGGGACCACCTCAACACCAACTGTCCTAAAGCCCTCCTGGGGGCTAGTTTGCTTTTAGGGGCCATCCTAATGCCGAATGTTCAAAAGCCCTTTTGGCCGAGAGAGTGGGGATGTAACTTGGGCAAGACACTCTCCACAATAATCAAATTCTCGCCCAGATAGTCTGGACAGCAGTTGCCCCCTCTGCAGTTCCGATGGACAGAGTCACACATACGACTATCATACATGAGTTTCTTGAGGGACACAAGAACTTCAGTAACAGATATGCCACATTCACTGCTACTATCACTGCTACTGCTGTTGCTGCAGCTGTTGTTACTACTATTACTACTACTGCTGCCCTTGCTGTTGCCAAGGTTACTTCTAATCGACTTCTTTTGCTGTTACTGGTGCTATTGCTGCTGCTCATAGGCCTTCTGTAATGTACAGCTACCAGTCTGGAATAACGTGTAATTGCCGTTTACAAAGCCAGGCGAGATACCGATTAACAACAGCATAACCTGAAGAGGAATTATGACCAAAACAAAACCACCACCACAAAAAAAGAAGATAAATTGGGACGCTTTAAGACGTTGGCGTTTGGATTTGGCATCGGGTGGCTAGTGCTGGCGGTAGCTTTTATAGTAAAAAGATCGTCACTATCAGACTGCTTTACTCATCACCAATCTTCTCCATTTCTGGCGGTATGAGTTAGGGTCTGATTTCGGCAAAGCTCTTTTCTGTCCTCTCAGTGAAATTGTCTGCCCACGTTTTTGGTTGTCTGTCTCATTTCCTTTTCCCCTGCACTGTTCCCTGAAGAATTGTCTTGGAGAGCCCATCAGATCTTGTCGCTTGATCATACCATTTCTTTTTTTCCTTTTCTCACTGTGGTCAGTAGGTTTTCATACCGACCAACGTGCTGTCTGATGGTTTTCCTTCTTCATTTGTTGTGTGGTGTTTGTAGAAGATGCCAAGGAGTCTCCTGAAGCATCTCATTTCCACTGTTTGGATCCTGCTCTGAAGCTCTGCTGTAAGAGTCAGCCCAGTCATGCCAGCTGACACACATTCATCATTCTTTTCGTCGTTTTCATTCTCATCCATCCGTCCTTTTCCTCACCTGAACTGTGACCTCTCTCATCTGTGGAAGAAATGCTGTCAGCCAAAAAGAAGGCAGAGTAAAAGTGACAGAATGCTCCCTATCGACCAGAAATAAGGCAGAGTAAAAGTCAGAATGCTCCCTATCGACCAAAAAGAAGGCGGAGTAAAAGTCACAGTATGCTCCCTATCGACCAAACAGAAGGCAGAGTAAAAGTTACAGTATACTCCCTGTCGACCAAACAGAAAGCAGAGTAAAAGTGACAGTATACTCCCTGTCGACCAAACAGAAAGCAGAGTAAAGGTGACAGTATACTCCCTATCGACCAAAAAGAAGGCAGAGTAAAAGTCACAGTATACTCCCTGTCGACCAAACAGAAAGCAGAGTAAAAGTGACAGTATACTCCCTATCGACCAAAAAGAAGGCAGAGTAAAAGTCACAGTATACTCCCTATCGACCAAAAAGAAGGCAGAGAAAAAGTCACAGAATGTTCCAGCAAGTATTATCTGTAGTTTGTCATCTGTTGCCTCGTGTGTGGGGTATATTGCTCTTTGCAAACAGTATATCTGTGCTGAAGAGGATTTGATCAGGTGGGGTTTGGAGAGCAGATACATGTACTTGGATAGATGACTGTTTGGAAATCGGTGTGGTCGTTTGTGCGAGCAAGCATGCCGGCGTGCGTGCATCAGTGCTTGTGTGCGTGCGTGCGTATGTGTGTGCGTGCGTGCATGCGTGTATATATGTGTGTGTGTGTGCGCGCGCGCGCGCGCGCAAACAGCTATTTCAGACTGACAGTTTGACTTGTGTACAGCTATTTGTATTGAGACTGACAGGGTGACCTGTGTATAGCTATTTGTATTGAGACTGACAGGGTGACCTGTGTATAGCTATCTGAGAGAAACATGGTGCCTGGCCATCCACCACGACCGCTTTCCAGACTTCCGTGATGAAATCCGTGAAATCCTTATCAACCCTTCGGTAAGTGCATAGCTGTTTCTGTCAGTGTGAATACATCGCTATCGATGTTTCTGGATACATCGCTGTTTCTGTCAGTGTGAATACATCGCTGTTTCTGTCAGTGTAAATGCATCGCTGTTTCTGTCGGTGTAAATACATCGCAGTTTCCGTTAGCTGTTAGTGTGAATACATCGCTGTTTCTGTCAGTGTAAATACATCGCTGTTTCTGTTAGCTGTTAGTGTGAATACATCGCTGTTTCTGTCAGTGTAAATACATCACAGTTTCTGTTAGGTGTTTCTGTCGGTGTAAATACATCGCTATTTCTGTCAGTGTAAATACATCGCTGTTTCTGTCAATGTAAATACATCAGTTTCTATTAGGTGTTTCTGTCAGTGTGAATACATCGCTGTTTCTGTTAGCTGTTTCTGTCAGTGTGAATACATCGCTGTTTCTGTCAGTGTGAATACATCGCTGTTTCTGTTAGCTGTTTGTCAGTGTAAATACATCGCTGTTTCTGTTAGCTGTTTCTGTCAGTGTAAATACATCGCTGTTTCTGTTAGCTGTTTCTGTCAGTGTAAATACATCAGTTTCTATTAGCTGTTTCTGTCAGTGTGAATACATCGCTGTTTCTGTTAGCTGTTTGTCAGTGTAAATACATCGCTGTTTCTGTTAGCTGTTTCTGTCAGTGTAAATACATCGCTGTTTCTGTTTCTGTCAGTGTAAATACTCCATTGTTTCCTGTCAGTGTAAATACATCACTGTTTCTATTTCTGTCGTAAATACTTGATTGTTTCTGCCAACGCACTTGCTGACTGCTGTTGTTGAGCTTTGGGTGAGCCCATTTGTATTATCAAATAAGACGTCCTGTATCTAGAATAAGTCAGCAGAATTAACTTCTCACTAAAGAGGATATTGATCCCGGAGATATTTTAACTGAAAAGTAAGTTAACTGACATTAACATCTCCAGCATGTCCTTCATGTGACTTTGTCCATGTCGAACATTTGGGGCATTTTTATCACGTGCATTGATTTAAAAAAAAAAAAATCTAAACTAATTATGGATGCATTGACTGATGTCAGCATCTTATGCCTCTTGCAGAAAGAGGGCCCTTCATTAGAACAGAGAGTCCGTGAGATGCTGGATGAAGATTTTGGGGTGAGTCTATGCTCGTGCACTTTCCTCAGTTTGTGTTTTGTGAATGTTATCAGTTCGGATTAGTATAGCTTTATTGTCTGCTGACAGAAAAGTCGAACATGATAAGACATCCAGACTAATACATGCATGTACGATTGTAGCCTCTTTGGAAGGTTCGTTCCAAACTGCATTTGTAGTGTTCACAGCGTGTATATGTGTGCGTGTGCATGGATTTGTTACGGGTTTGATCATTTCGTGCAGTTTACTTGTAAGAAAGATGTTCATTGAATTAGCAAGTTTAAGGTTGTGTTTAAACAGACAAATGTGTGTGTGTGTGTGTGTGTGTGTTCAAATATTACGCAGGCTGTGTTTGTGTTCCATGTTGATGAAGTGCAAATATTTGCAATGATCAAAGGGTGTGTGTGTAGTGTGTATCCAAATGTGTGTGTGTGTGTGTGTGTGTGTGTGTGTATGTGTGTAATTTCAGAATGTGCGTGGTGGTGTTTGTGTATCCAATGATGGTGTGTGCATGGTGGTGGTGGTGAGTGTGTGTTTGTGTGGTATGTGTGTATATATATATATATACAATGTCGGCATATGTGTGTGTGTGTGTGTGTGTGTGTACAATGTCGGTATGTGTGCGCGCACGCGTGTGCGCGCATACGTGCGTGGTGGTGGTGTGTTTGACCAATGTGTTTGTGTGTGTGTGCAGCTGACGAAGGGTCAGCAACTGATGTTGAAGGAGGCATTTTTGACCTCCGGCACCAAGCGAAAGGTGGAGACCCGCCTCCTCAGCTTCCTGGCCTACAGCTACTACCACCTGCCCATGTACGCCAAGCCAGGCATGATGTAGACATCGCCTCACGTGTCTCTGTCCCCGGCTGATGCACGGTACTGTTAGACACACCCTCCACTCTCTGTAAGAGACACACCCCCTCCACTCTCTGTAAGAGACACACCCTCCACTCTCTCTATTGTTAGACACTCTCTATATTGTTAGACACACACGCCATCCACTTGTTAGACACACCACCCACTCTCTGTAATATTAGACACCCTGAACCTCCTGGCCTACATTATATACACACTCCACATCCAAGGGAAGGAAGGAAGGAAGGAAGGAAACAGAATGGTTAAGATGCACATCTGCCTGCAGAGTCTGTCAAGGTGTGGGTTTGAATCCCGGCCTTAATCTTTCTCCCATTCTTCGACTAGAAAACCAAACTGAGTGTCGTGTCATCAGATGAGATGATAAACTGAGGTGCCGTGTGCAGCACACACTTGGCACAGACAAAACCCCATGGCAACACAAGTGTTGTTCTCTGGCAGAATTCCGAAGAAGAAATCCACTTAGATAGGCATACATATGCATGCGTATAGGGGTTTCCTGGGTTGTTTGTTGAGGGGTTTAAAGTTTTCAGGAGCTAGGTATTTCATAACTATGGTCATTGCATAGAGTTCACCCATTAATGTCTTCAGTTTACTTGCCTTGATTGTCCTCCACCAATGTTGGTTTTCACTATGAGGGACAGGTTTAGGGGAGACATTCACAGGGGGCAGGGGTGATGGTGGTATTGATGGTGACGGTGACTAGTTCCAGCCAGACAGCATCCCACAGGTGGTGACAATTGTATCGGTCACACACAACATCCCACAGGTGGTGACTACTATCGGTTACACACATCCCACAGGTGGTGTCAATTGTATGGGTCACACATCCCACAGGTGGTGACAATTGTATGGGTCACACACAACATCCCACAGGTGGTGACGACTGTATCGGTTACACACATCCCACAGGTGGTGACAATTGTATGGGTCACACATCCCACAGGTGGTGACAATTGTATGGGTCACACATCCCACAGGTGGTGACAATTGTATGGGTCACACATCCCACAGGTGGTGACGATTGTAATGGTCACACACAACATCCCACAGGTGGTAACGATTGTAATGGTCACACACAACATCCCACAGGTGGTGACGACTATCGGTTACACACATCCCACAGGTGGTGACAATTGTATGGGTCACACATCCCACAGGTGGTGACTATTGTATCGGTCACACACATCCCACAGGTGGTGACAATTGTAATGGTCACACACAACATCCCACAGGTGGTAATGATTGTAATGGTCACACACAACATCCCACAGGTGGTGACAATTGTAATGGTCACACACAACATCCCACAGGTGGTAATGATTGTAATGGTCACACACAACATCCCACAGGTGGTGACGATTGTATCGGTCACACACATCCCACAGATGGTGACTATTGGTCACACACAACATCCCACAGATGGTGACTTTTGTATTGGTCACAAACATCCCACAGATGGTGACTATTGTATCAGTCACACACAACATCCCACAGATGGTGACTATTGTATCGGTCACACACATCCCACAGGTGGTGACGATTGTATCGTCACACACATCCCACAGATGGTGACGATTGTATCGGTCACACACATTCCACAGGTGGTGACTGTTGTATCGGTCACACACATCCCACAGGTGGTGACTATTGTATCGGTTACACACATCCCACAGGTGGTGACTATTGTATCGGTCACACACAACATCCCACAGGTGGTGACTATTGTATCGGTCACACACAACATCCCACAGGTGGTGACTATTGTATCGGTCAGACACAACATCCCACAGAATGTGACGATTGTATCGGTCAGACACATTCCACAGAATGTGACGATTGTATCGGTCAGACACATCCCACAGATGGTGACGATTGTATTGGTCAGACACATTCCACAGGTGGTGACGATTGTATCGGTCAGACACATTCCACAGGTGGTGACGATTGTATCGGTCAGACACATTCCACAGGTGGTGACGATTGTATTGGTCACACACAACATCCCACAGGTGGTGACGATTGTATTGGTCACACACAACATCCCACAGATGGTGACGATTGTATCGGTCACACACAACATCCCACAGATGGTGACGATTGTATCGGTCACACACAACATCCCACAGATGGTGACTATTGTATCGGTCACACACAACATCCCACAGGTGGTGACGATTGTAATGGTCACACACAACATCCCACAGGTGGTAACGATTGTAATGGTCACACACAACATCCCACAGGTGGTGACGATTGTAATGGTCACACACAACATCCCACAGGTGGTGACGATTGTAATGGTCACACACAACATCCCACAGGTGGTGACGATTGTAATGGTCACACACAACATCCCACAGGTGGTGACTATTGTATCGGTTACACACATCCCACAGGTGGTGACTATTGTATTGGTCACACACAACATCCCACAGGTGGTGACTATTGTATCGGTCACACACATCCCACAGGTGGTGACGATTGTATCGGTCACACACATCCCACAGATGGTGACTATTGTATCGGTCACACACATCCCACAGGTGGTGACTATTGTATCGGTCACACACAACATCCCACAGATGGTGACTATTGTATTGGTCACACACAACATCCCACAGATGGTGACTTTTGTATTGGTCACACACAACATCCCACAGATGGTGACTATTGTATCGGTCACACACATCCCACAGATGGTGACTATTGTATCGGTCACACACAACATCCCACAGGTGGTGACTATTGTATCGGTCACAAACATCCCACAGATGGTACTATTGTATTGGTCACACACAACATCCCACAGGTGGTGACTATTGTATCGGTCACAAACATCCCACAGATGGTACTATTGTATTGGTCACACACAACATCCCACAGATGGTGATGATTGCATCAGTCACATACAGTATCCCAAGGGTGGTGACTGTTGTATCAGTAACACACAATATCCCAGTGGTGCTGACTATTGTATCGGTCACAGACAGCATCCAACAGGCAGTGTGCACAGTCACACCATGTGTGTATCAGCTTTTCTCAACTGGCATGAAGTAGTTCTCATTTTCATCTGTCCATCTCAAGTGTCACATAGATTGCTGCATGTTTTTCAGCATGAAATAAGCAAATTTAAGAGACCAGTTTCACTTCATACCATCAATCCACGAACACTGTACACAATTTACATTAGTCGATATGGTTTAATAAAAATCTGAGGATCAATCCACATTTACTGCACATATACATTGGTCAATAGGGTTTGAAATAAATTTAAAGGATCACATGACAATATGTACACAAAACACAATTACAATCAAGCATCCCAAAATTGAACCCTAAATATCTGTTGATTACAGTATAAAAGGACAGCATCCAAACTGAACCTCAATCATCTGTTGATTACAGTTTAAAAGGACAGGAATCATCTGCAGTAATGGGCTGCAACTCCATTATTCACTCATTCATTTTCAGGCTTTCGATCCACTCCAGTGCTCAGACTTCAAAGCACACAAGTCCTACCACATTCTTACCACATGAATATTAAACAAATTACCCTCTCCCAATCACAAAAAATACTGCTGTACTGTAAGGATGCACTTGCACGTTGTGGTCCAGCGTTTCAGCCGCAAGACACATTTATATCAAAACATAACTAATAACAATTTCTTGCTAAACAACCTTTGTCAAAACATGCATAATAAACATGTACAATTGAATATGTACATACGAGAAATCTGTGCAGAATTCCAAAGCCGAAGGCACCCATTGCAACCAACAGGGAAACATACCGTCACACAAAAGGCATTGACCGCATCTCAAAATGGAATGAATCGCAATCATAAGATGTTTTGTATGTCTCTTTTTCGTCACAACCGATTTCTCTGTGTGAAATTCGGGCTGCTCTCCCCAGAGAGAGCACCACCCTTTTTTTTTCCCCCCTGCATGCGGTTTTATTTGTTTTTCCTATCAAAGTGGATTTTTCAACAGAATTTTGCCAGGAACAGCACTTTTGTTGCCATGGGTTCTTTTACGTGCACAAAGTGCATGCTGCACACTGGACCTCCGTTAATTGTCTCATCCAAATGACTTGCGTCCAGACCACCACTCGAGGTCCAGCGGAGGGGGAAAAAACATTGGCGACTACCGGCGTGATTCAAACCAGTGCACTCAGATTCTCTCGCTTCCTAGGCGGACGCGTTACCTCTAGGCCATCACTCCCACTTGTGTTTTACCCATACCTTTTATAAATTACCACTGAATGAAAAAAGCACATTGTCAGATCCACTGAGCTCAGCAGGGTCAAAACAAGGGGTACACACTCAACACTTATTTTCCATCAAACCCTGGAAACTGTGGAAAAACTAGTGTTGAGACAACTGAAGTCAACACAAGGTAACATGCTGCAATGTATAACTGCAATAATATCAAGCAGACAACAGATTTGGAGGATGATCTATGAGCATAACAATTCTGCATACCATGAAGGCCATAAAAGGACCGTGAAACATGAAAAAGAGGGAACTAGGAAATAAAGAAAAGGGGTAACCATTCTACAAACCCCAGAGCATCTCCATCAGATCAGGAAGTGGGGAAGACAGATCACAAAAATGTTCAACATGACTGAGCAGTTTTTTTCTTTTCTAAATATTTGTACTCGATTTGCATTATGAATAAGCCAACAAGAATAGAATCGATTCTCTAGAGTTGGAAAAAATAAAAGGTTTTCCACCATTTGTAAAAAAAAAAAAAAACTGGTGTGGAATTCCTGTACAATATCAACTGAGACGATTAGTGCATGTTAAAAAAAAAAAAAAAATCATGCACATAAATGGAGACAATTATATCTGTCAGATAATGACAATGAAAACATAATCAAGCACTTACAATCACTTATAAATATATACAAATAAGGTTTCATGCAAAATCAAACTGTAAATTGTGCATATTCTGAATCGGTGATATAAACCTTGTGTAAATATCATAAATCTTATAAAAAAAAAAAAAAAAAATCATTTGGAAAAAAAAATCATTTGGGGAAAAAAAAATCATTTGGGAAAAAAAAAATCATTTGGAAAAAAAAAAAATGTAAATCACACAGAACTTGTGTAAAATTTACTTTTCCTAGCTAACAAATTCCCATGTAAATCCACCCACTTGGTCACATCCTCTCTGCCTCACACACAGTTCATACACTGGTCTGGTTATACATGAAATAGAGATAAATGATCATGATTGCAATAAAGACAAAAATCTTGATCATGGAAAAAAAAAACATGGAAATCAACAAGTCCAGGCTTCAAGTGAAATAAACTGAACACAACCATTCAGCTCCTTTGTGTAGCATATAAAGATTTGTCCCAACACACTGACGCCTCCTTGAGTGCAGTCCTCTCTTCAGTCTTTCACATTCACACACTCCTGGACAGTACACAACAAACAGGCACCAGGAAAAAAAAAAATTGTGACATGATCAGATCAGAAAAAGTCATTTGGCAGTTGCTCAGTTGCTTGGGAAGAAGACCTGGTTGTTCCGGGGAGAGGGGGGCAAGGGGATGGAGGACAGGGGATGGAGGGGGGGGATGGAGGGAATGGGACAGGGGATGGAGGACGGGATGGAGGACGGGATGGAGGAGAGGGAATGGGACAGGGGATGGAGGACAGGGGATGGAGGGCAGGGGACAGGGGATGGAGGACAGGGGATGGAGGGGATGGAGGGAATGGGACAGGGGATGGAGGACGGAGAGGGGATGGAGGGAATGGACAGGGGATGGAGGACAGTTGAGCAATGAAGTCGCGGAGTTGTCACTGCTGTCAGTGGTCGTAAGCCAGGACAGAGCTGCACCACCTTTCCACATCGCTGACCTCCATCTGTTTTCTGGCAGCGTAGTCCTCCACCTGTTCACCACACACAGCACTCACTTTACATCGCCCTGTTCACCACACACAGCACTCACTTTACATCGCCCTGTTCACCACACACAGCACTCACTCTACATCGCCCTGTTCACCACACACAGCACTCACTCTACATCGCCCTGTTCACCACACACATCACTCACTCTACATCACTCACTCTACATCACCCTGTTCACCACACACATCACTCACTCTACATCACCCTGTTTACCACACAAAAACAGCATGCAGACACACTGAAAGTTTGTCTCTCAAGCAGGCGTCGCTGCATTTCTGCTAGGTGCTAATGCCTGACAGCAGCGTAACTCAACGTGCTTAGGCCTAAAGTGCACGCATTTTTTATTTCTGTACCGATCAGAGTAGACTTCCTGGTAGAATATAAACAGAGGTCAACCCTCTTGTTGCAGTGGCTTCTTCTTCAGCGTGCCAAGTTCATGCTGCACACAGGACCTGGTTTACCATCTACCACCCCTCTCCTTACAGAGTGAAAGTAGGAAGTGGATGGAGGGGCAAACAGGGGGCCAAGAGACAGCTTGGTTTTCTTGATGGCTTTAACACCATGTCAGCCACATACACACATAAATATTTCTAGATGGTTGATTACATTTTTAAGTTTACATTTGAAACAGATAAAATGCATGAAATTCCCACTTCCTGTTCAATAAAAATCAAATCTGATTCATTACATTTCACCAGAAATAAGTGACATTTTAAAACTTTAAGCACATTAAAACTTTTACACTGGCTTCATGTGGAAACAAACCTAAAAAAACCCACCGACAGAGGTCCCATAACCTAAAACCACTGTATCTATAGCGCACAACTGGAAGAAGGGGGTCAAACCTCTCCTTCCGCCATGCTTGACTTCGTAGCTGGAGTCGGGTTCACATTCAAAGCACCATGACTACACTGTGAATCAGAGAGCAGACACAGCCCTCATTCTTCTGCTCCTCCCTCAACTCCGAAGAGTGATTGAGGCCCTGCACAGAACTGTTCACCACATGTAAAAACCAAATGTGTAAAAAGCCTGGGTCTCTCTGCAAACAGTTCTGCTCTGTTGTACACACAAAAACTATCCCTCATCTGAAACGGTTCTGCATCGCTGTTTTAAAAGTCTGACTGCCTTTTGAAGCCACTGGGACAGTGTGTTCATGTCCACTGTGTCTAGGGCTTGGAACAGGAAGGTGCGGCCCAATCCTCTCCTTCCAACATTTGAACCCTCCCCAGGTCAGGTATCCCATTCGACACACCTGGGCGAAGTGAGGAAAACCAGAGTGAAGTGCTGCCCCAAGGACACAACACCATGCTGAAACGGGGGATCGAACCCTGATCACTGCATCACAAGTCCAACACCTCACCACTTTTCCCTTGCTGCCTCCAGCACTGCTCCCCCCCCCCACACACACACTGCTGCAACACGTACCTGGTCCTTGCTGATCTTGCCAGTGGCAAAGTAGACGGAGTGTGGCGATGCGAAGAAGAGACCCGACACGGAGGAGGCCGGCTCCATGGCCAGTGATTCTGTCAGTGTGATGTCCACTTCGTCCGCCTTCAGCAGCCGCCACATCGTCTCCTTCTCTGTGTGGTCAGGCTGGCTGGGGTACCCGGGGGCTGGACGTATTCCCTGCACATCATGTGGGATCATAATAATAACACATATATAGATAGCATATATAGAGTGTATGTGTATATATATATATATCTATCAAAACATGCAGGGTCATCCCAGTAAGAACAAAAATTGATTTTCAAAATTTCTTAAGTAACGCCCATACAAAAAGTGCAACAGTTATGTTTGGGGTGTAAATTTCAAACTTCAATGTCTTTTTTTCTGCATGTTTTTAAAACTGAGCTAAATAAAAAGAATATGTAATGAATTGTATGTTTTCAAATACAATATTCCCTTTGGCAATGTAAAAAAAACACCACTAAATATCTTAAAAAGAATCATAGAGCACACACACCGCCAGATTGAACTGGCCGTCAACACACCGTACACAGTGATTTCATTTTAACCAGGCAAAATAAATTAACACAAAATTATTCACACAAGCACTGACTGACCAAACAGCACCCCCAACCCCCTCTCCACATGGGACATAGGAGAAGGAAAATTAGGAAAATGGAGGAACCACTTCCAACACATGTACTTCATTTTAACTCATTAAGTCCTGCACCCGAGCTTTGCTCTGGTGTAATAATTCATTTCACTGAAATGGCTTTCACATTTCTGCATATGCATAGGAACTAACTTCTACAGTAATTCCAGATGTCAAATAGGAGGGAAAATCAGTCGATGTTAGCATATATTTTCTGTGTTTTTCTGCATCAATGTGACAGGGAACCCTGATGAAGCCGTACACTGACTTGGGACGAATGGGTTAAGACACGTTTTGAAACGACACAAAGGCAAGTTGTATGATCAAGCACACTGGTAGCACCCCTCCAACACACACTCTCTGGTTACCTGGTATTTGACTTTGTGCAGATCCACAGCGCTCATGTTTTCCTCTGAACAGTACCCCCAGTACTGTTTCCTCACCATCTCGTGCATAGCTTCTGCAAAGGCCTGTGAACCACACACTCTCCTTTAACGTCCACACAGACACAGTGCTATCATCAACAGTTTGCACCCACCAATCAGTGAACACAGTTACGGACTCTTACCAAAATGTTTCTGCTACCAACCAAATTCTAAAACGCCCACACTGTTCAACAGTTAATCAGAAAGCCAAATAACTGTTTTAATTTATCAATTATCGTCACTGGAACCATATTTTCTGCTGTTCTAATGAATGTTCCTATGTTATTACCAAGAATGTTCCTATGTTCACTATTACCTAGCATTAATGTTCCCATGTTTACTTTTGTTTAGAATGTTAAACATTAAAACGTTCCTATCTTTGCTATTGTTTAGAAAGTTTACTATATCGACAATACTGACAATTACCTAGAATGTTCCTTATGTTTATTATAAAGAAGCTTGAATGATCCTACATTTACAACACTGAATGTTCCTTAAGTTTACTATCACCAAGAATGCTCCTTACGTTTACTTTTGTACCTTGAATGTTCCAATGTTTACTATACCCTGAATGTTCATACCTTGAATGTTCCTTTGTTTACAATACCTTGAATGTTCCTTTGCTCACTATACCTTGAATGTTCTTTTGTTTACTATTATTTTGAATGTTCCCATGTTTGGTGTTACCTTGTACCCATTTCAGAAACAACTGACTTCCTACATGTAAAATGAATGTTGAATAATATACATTACATTTATGGTGATCAAATGAATCTTTGCAAAATGAAAATGGCAAGTCAACAATGTGGACTGCTGTCATATCACATTTATAACAGTTATTGATGCTCTGTTTTTTTTTATATTTTCAGTTTAACTTCATTAAAGTTTGTTGACGTTATCCTGTGCTCTCCAGAATTGGTGTTCACAGTCCCTTCTCTCCCGTCCTTTCTGAAGGCTAAAATGCAACAACTGGTAACAACAAAGTCTCAGAGACTGTGATGCTGTCTCTATACCCCTGACATCAAAATAATGACAAAAACTCTATGTGGAAAAAAAACACGAACACTTCTTGCTGTCCAGGTATTATCATATGCAAGCATTACACATTCAAAAAATTAAAATGTTTACTGCATTTCCTGCACGACCATTCAATTGGTATGACTTGAAAGCCAAGAATGTAAATAATTCACAAATGTATGGCTAGCATGTCTTTCACAAAAAAAAAGTCATCTGCAAGTACACATTTTCATTTTTGGTTTTCAGCTGTGAGTCTTCCAGGACACAGTCTGTTCAAAAGTACAGAATTTTGATTTACCTTTTATTTAGCAGGACACTGTAAATAAACACGTTCTCAAACTATAAACACATGCTCATGCAAACATATTTCGCATACATGCATCTTACATACCATGTCCACTACAAAACCAATAAATCATCATCATCAACTGTGTTTTGCAGCTTTGAACACCTTCACCACCTCAGGTGACTTTTGTTGACTGGACAGAACACAACCATTTCAACTTTTGTCGACATCCGAGGGGTCATGTTGATAAGACCAGTTTTCACACTGTAACAAAGCTTGACAGCTACAGCCAGTTTCCCACCAACAGAACCTTAGCTCCCTGACCAAGTTTGAAGTGAACAAGTTTTATTCTTTTTTTTGTTTTTTTTTTTCCACATGAACCAAAGCCTGCATCTGAGAGCATCGTTTCTATATCTATATATATATATATCTATATATAAAGGCGCTGGGGAGTGTTTTTTTCACACAGAAACTTGGTGGTGAAAGAGTTAATAATGTAAAGCTGGACCGATGTGCATATGTGAATCCTTTTCTGGTCAGACCTGTTGTGTGTGTATGGACATGTTTTCAATCCAAACAAACAGCAGAGAGGTGTGAGTGTACACTGACCTCAGCCAGTCTGTCGGCCAGAGCTTTGGCCATGATGATGCTGTAGTCATCCAGCTGGTCCTCAAACCTGACACACACACACACAAAGTTGTGACTGAAGAGTAAATACAATACAAACACACAAGATATCTTTTGGCAAGCATGACAGTAGACAGAGTGAAATCGTCTCTCAGCACCCAAGTCACTCACTCACACACACACACACATGCTGTCACTCACTCACACACACACACTTTCACACGTACACTCACACACACGCACATACACACACACACAGTCTTCCAGGGTTGCTGAGACTGTCCTGCTCATTTGCAGATCTTTAACACATCCTCTGATTTCTTCTTTCAAAAGAGAAAAAAAAAGTATCAGCACACTTAACCCTTTAAGCCCTGACCACCGCTTTACCGGTGGTGGGAAGGGGTGACATAATGCCTGGCCACCAGTTGAGCGATGCATAAACACTTGTGTCATGTTTTGCTATTGGTTGACTTACATTCAAGAGCCAATCAGAAAAATTGTAATATTCCAACACCAGCGAACGCAGTACCAACATTGCCGCGCCCCCTGACTGTGTTTTGTGCGTGTGCTTTGGATAAAAAAGATCGATTTCTACCATGAAGCGTGCAGAGTCTCAACCTGACACGCCTCCTTTGATCAACTGATTCTGCATGTTCAGATTCATTTTCAACATCACTATCTGTAGCAAAATCATCCGATTCGAATTCCACCTCACTATCAGAGTAATTATTGTCATACTCTACTTCTGATAAATCATCAAGCATATCAATTACTTGCTGCGGTGTGTACAGTTGTTTTCTCGCACGTTTTGTCCCTGATTTCTGCCCTGACGGGCCAGGTTGAGACTCTGCATGCTTCAAGTGTTTATGCACCGCTCAACCGGTGGCTGGGCATTATGTAATTTTTCTCTACCACCGGTAAAGCGGTGGTCAGGGCTCAAAGGGTTTAATACCAATTATTTGCAAATTTTGGCTCAGGAGCTCAGGCAGAAGGGTTAAAATTGCTAAGGAACTCAGGGCTCAAAGGGTTAACACCCAGCACCAAGACGTGTGTACATACACAGTACACACAATCTCTTTGTACAACAACACAGGGAAACAATCACATCTCTCTCTTTCACACACCACACCCCACACCCTCCCTGTCCTTACTGTTTACACAGAGCGTCAGTGCCCAACCCTGCCGTAGTGGCAAAGAGTCCGATGTAGTCGGTGATGCCACTGTCTTTGGGGGCGATGAAGTCCGACAGACACAGGTAGGGACTGCTGTCCATGGGCTCCTTCTCCGCCTGAGGGACAGTCACAGGGCAGGGTCTTAACCAGATGTCACTAAATTCCGTGAAATCCATACATGCTACACCACATCTGTTGGGCAGATGCCTGACCAGCAGCCTAACCCAACATGCTTAGTCAGACCTCAAATGCATTCTATATATCTGTGTACCTTTCAGTGTTGATTTCTTCTATAGAATTTTGACAGTGGACAACACTTTCATTGTCATGGGTTCTTTTTCAGTGCAAAAGTGTGCGCTGCACATGGGACTTTGGTTTATTGTTTTGCCCAAATGACAGGACGCTCAGTTTGATTTTCCAGTCAAACTTGGGAGAAAGGGCGACAGTTGGATTCAAAGCTAGACCCTCATGGACCCTACTGGCAGATAAACATCTTCACTATTCACTTTTTGCAATTCACTAGACACTTTTCCATATTTTATGGACAATGAAAAGTTTTATCTTTGTTGTATCTTGCATTTTGCCACCTTCCTTCTGGATCAGTCATTTAGATCCACAGCCACCATCACCCCCACTCAGTGAAAAACAGTCAATGTGAAGCCAAGTTTGGATGACATGAAATGAAGGAATGAGCTGCTGGCTTCACAATGCAAATCTTTTTACACACCAGGAGGCAAGACTCAATACACAAGTGTCAGATTAATAAATGCTGATGAAAAGAATATTGATGCTTACAAGCTACTTTGGTGAATGGAAGTTAGTTCTGAATCCTTCTGAACTCTGTCCTCCCAACCTGGGATCCACTGAAATATTTTCTTCCCCCTTCTACTAGACCTTCCCAACCATTCCCCAAATCAATGCATTAGAGCAAAACCCAACCATGTTGTTGGCAATGTACTTGACCCCGAACCATCAGTGCAAGGCTAAAAAGGCACAAAGGAAAAACATGGAAAAGGAGAGGACTCTCTCCACTAGACCTGGAGTTATGGCCTGGATGCTAGTCATTCAGATGATACAATAAACCTAGGTCCTGTGTGCAGCATGCACTTAACACATGTGAAAGAATCCATGGCGAAAAAAAGGGCTGCCCCTGGCAAAATTCTGTCAAAAAATCCACTAAAACAAATACACCTGCAGGCAGAAAAAACAACAACAAAGATGGTGCTCTCATTGTATAGACACACTCTCTGGGACAGCAGCCCGAATTTCACACAGAGAAATATGTTGTGACAAGAGAGTAATACAAAACAAAACATAACAAAACAATGCAATACAATGGAGACAGAGGACAAAGAATGAATGAATATATTCCAACGGTGGAGATACCAGCACAGTGGCCGACATACATATCTTCCGTTCTTCTAAGTGACACACAAACATAATGCACAGAGACAACGGAAGTAAAGCGGCAGTGTGTGTGCGTACCTGTTGTCTCAAGCCGCGCAGTGTCTCGATGTGCTGACCGTCCTCATCGTACACCTCTATGTCATCCCCCACCCGGCTGGCTTTGTAAAAGGCGATGGCCGCGTTGGCCTTCAGAGACTTGTTGCTGATGATGCTCTTCAGCATCCGCTGGGCGTCATCATACACCTTCCTTGCCTCCTCCCCTGTCACGTCATCATTAATAATAATAATTCTCCTTCTTCTTCATTTGTGGGCTGCAGCTCCCACATTCACTCGTATGTACACGAGTGGGCTTTCACGTGCATGACTGTTTTTACCCCACCATGTAGGCAGCCATGCTCGGTTTTCGGGGTGTGCATGCTGGGTATGTTCTTGTTGTTTCCATAACCCATCAAACACTGACATGGATAACAGTATCTTAAATGTGCACATTTGATCTTCTGCTTGCGTATACACATGAAGGGGGTTCAGGTACAAGCAGGTGTGCATATATATTGACCTGGGAGATCGGAAAAATCTCCAACCTTTACCCACCAGGCGCTACCGAGATTCAAACCCAGGACCCTCAGATTGAAAGTCCAACGCTTTAACCACTCCGCTATTGAGCCCGTCCAATAATAATAATGATGATGACTACTGCATTAATGATTTTAATAATAATGTACATTTGTATAGCATCCTTTCTCTCTAAGAGCTCAGGGCGCTTCACATTAAAGTTACAAATTACATGAAGCATTAGGACCACTCTCTCTCCCATACTCCCTCCCCCCTCTTTCATTCCTCATAGATACAAAGTGAGTTGGGAGGCACAGGGCAGTGTTGGAAAGTAGGAAACCAAGACTGCTGACAGGTTCTGAAGAGGTGAGTTTTTCAGCGAAGAGTGAATGCCATGAATGGAGTCAGATGAATGGATATGACCTGCAAGGTTGGTACAGATATGAGAAGCAGCAGAGGAAAGAACATTCCCCACAGGTTCTTGTACTGACAAGAAATTTTTCAGAAGCTAACAGTCAGAAAAAGAGCAGAGAGTTCTGGAGGGAAAGCAGGCACTGACGAGGTCAGAAACATTACTTAGCAGAAATGTCAGAAAACAGCACCCATTAGCAGCTGATAAAGCTAACTGATCTGAAACAACTGGATGCATGAAAAGCAATTTTATAACAATTCACAAGAGAAACTGAGAAACTGACAGGCAGGAAACATGACCACTTGAAACGAGGTCTGGAGAATCTGGAAGTCAATGCTCAACGGCATTATTGTTAAAATCTGGGTCCAGCAACGAGACACTGTACAGAATGTGTAATTACATGCAATCTCAATATTGCAGAAAATCAAAAGTAGGGACTGTCAATTTAACTCTTTCACCAGCATAGGTGACTTTATTTGACCAGACAATGCACCGTCATAGGTGACTTTAGTTGACCAGACAATGCACCGTCATAGGTGACTTTAGTTGACCAGACAATGCACCGTCATAGGTGACTTTAGTTGGGTCAACAATGCACCGTCATAGGTGACTTTAGTTGACCAGACAATGCACCGTCATAGGTGACTTTAGTTGACCAGACAATGCACCGTCATAGGTGACTTTAGTTGACCAGACAATGCACCGTCATAGGTGACTTTAGTTGACCAGACAATGCACCGTCATAGGTGACTTTAGTTGGGTCAACAATGCACCGTCATAGGTGACTTTAGTTGACCAGACAATGCACCATCATAGGTGACTTTAGTTGACCAGACAATGCACCGTCATAGGTGACTTTAGCTGACCAGACAATGCACCGTCATAAGTGACTTTTGTCAACATCAAGGGGTCATCTTAAAAAGGACAATTTATCACACTGTAACAAAGCTTGACAGCTGCAGCCAGTTTCCCGGGCAACAGAACAATGACTAACAGCCCGCTAACTAAGTTTGAAGGGAACAAGCCCACAGTGTTATTTTGATATGAACCTAATTGTGGGACTGAGAGCGTTGAGTCTAAAGTAACTGGTGCTGAGGAGTGTTTTTCACACAGAAACTTGGTGAGGAAAGAGCTGAAGAGAAGGCATGCATGTCAGAGGGTGGGGGGGAGGGGGGGGGGGAGCATGGTCATGCTTCTGATGACATTCCCTACACTTCCTTTCTTGGCTCATTTAAAATGTGTGAATATTTTCCCCACACACAATGTAAGGATAGTACTTGTGTAGGCACAAATGTGCCGTTACTTGATAAATTTTTTTTTTTTTTTTTAATATTTTTTTTAGTGCCCTGCATGCTCCTCAAGAAATGTACTGCAAGTGTGACTTGATCCAACATGCTTGTGAACTTTTTGAACAGCACAGGAGGAAAGTGGCAGAATGGGTGAGACGCTTCTCTGCCAATACAGTGTTTGCGAGGGTCTGGGTTTGAATCCTGCTCTCACCCTTTCTCCAAAGTCTGACAGGAAAATCAAACAGAGCGTCTAGTCACTCAGATGAGACTGCACACACCTGGAGCACTGAAAACGAACCCACAGCAACAAAAGCATTGTCCTCCGGCACAATCCTGTTAACTCTCTCCATACGAACGGCGAAAGAGACGACGTTAACAGCTTTTCACCCCAGTTACCATCATCAAAATATTGCAAGCGGAAGGCTCTTATACTGAAGAGGTGAATGTTGACAAAGAATACCACAATTCTGACGACGGAAGCTAGAGGTTGGGTCATTGAGACACCCACTGGACATCCGAGGGGTCTGTGTAGAGGAGGAGAGAGGACTGGCCGTACTGAGTTAAAGAAATCCACTCTGACAGGTACACAGGTATATATACATGCACTTAAGGCCTGATGAAGCATGATGGGTTATGCTGCTGGTCAGGCATCTGCCTAGCAGAACAGATGCCACGTATATATGAATTTGTCTGAACGCAGTGACGCCTCCTTGAGAAACAGCAACAGAAGCTGTGAACGGAGGACAAGTGCCTCACCCACGTCGGCGTCCTCGAAGATCTTGGGGAAGTTCCTGTTGGGGTAGCGCCCCCTGAGCTGCCAGACGTGGAAGAATGGCCGCCAGTCGATGTACGGCAGCAGCAGTTCAAGGTCGTAGTCCACAAACTTACGCACTCCCAGGAAACTTGGACGCACTGTGACAACACAAAACGTTTTGATTCAGTTTCCTGGATGAAAACAAAAAGAGTAAAAAATAAAAAGGATTCACCAAACAATACAAAACGTTTTGATACAGTTGCCTGGATGTTAAGTTAGGGGAAAAAAAATCCTTGAAGATGTATTAGATAGAATATACAAGAACCTATCTACACACACACACACACAATCACAAATTTACTCATTCACATGTGTATGTGTTCCCCCCCCACTTCTAGTTTTTTTACCTCTCTCCTTATCTAACATTACTTATAGTTAAAAGACAACAAACTTAGAAACAAAACTGTACATGTGCACATACACATACAAACACACATAGAAGCAAGTCTCACAGACACATTCATGATAGATACATGAACACAAACACACTATCATCACGCACACAAACTCTCACAGACAATAATCATGATACAAATACACACAAACACACTAATATCACGCATGCTCACACACACACACACATGCACACACACACAGCACACAGAGAAACAAACACTCACAGACACATTCATGATACATACACAAACACAAAAAACACTAACATCACACATGCTCACACACACACATGCACACACACACACACAGCACACAAACCCCCCTAACCACAGAGCACACACAGGAAAGAGGACAACAACATTACCAGGCTGTGGTTCAGAGGTCCAGTCAATGCACAGCGCCTTGCTCCTGGCCTTCTCCAGACTGAGGTAGCGACGGTCCTGTGCAACACGTCAACACACACCACGTCACGTCAGGTCCACGCCATCTTCTCCATTGAGAAATTCACACTGTCGTGTTGTTCATGCTAACCATTCAACCACTGAGAAATTCACACTGTCGTGTTGTTCATGCTAACCATGTAACCAATGAAAAATTCACACTGTCGTGTTGCTCATGCTAACCATGCAATCAATGAGAAATTCACATGAGGTAGTGTTACTTGTGCTCACAATACTATAATAAAACACGCATTTCAAAGACATGTATGTGGATCCATGCACACATTTTCGTCTAACACCCCTTACAGTGAAAAGACGTTAAACTAAAGAACGAACACATTTTCCAAAAACATTTGCACTGTCACTGCCCCCCACCCTGCCCTTTGAACCCCCCCCCTCTCTCTCTCTCACCTCACACACACACACACATACAGCATGCTTCAAATCAGTTCAATGTCCTACCTTCAAGTTTTCATAGTGCTCCTCTCGGATTTCTTCATAGTCCTCCGCAATTTCTTCGATGAAGTCGTCATACTGCGTCTCGTCCAACAAGGAAGAACACTGCAACCACAATGACATCAACTTGACATTCACACTGGTTCAGCACAACACTGTACCATACTTTTGTCATTTCCTTTTCTTCTTGGACAAGTCACAGAAAGGTATCCTTCATTTTCTGGAGACCATGCAGTTGGCTCTGGGTGACGTCTCTGGCGCAGCCTTGGTTGTAACTTGACAGGCACATCCCGGAACGGCCATCTCTCCAACGCTTTGCGCAGACAGTCTGTCAGTCTCTGGCTCTTCCTTCTTGGCTGTATCACCTCAGGCTGTTGGGAAAGTGTCTCTTCCAACCTGGAGAGGCCTTTCTGCACTGTCTGCCTCCAGGATGATCGTTCAGAGGCTACAGCTTCCCACACGTCTGGGTTGATGCCCGGGGTCTTCAGGTCTCTTCCGCACACATCTCTTCAATGTAGCTGAGGTGTGGCTGCAGGGCGCTTTCCTTGAGCCAATGCTCTGTACAGGACGTCCATGGGCATTTGACAATCATCCACTCTCATAACGTTCAAAACGTCCATGGGTATTTTACAATTGTCCACTCTCACGATGTTCAAAACGCCCATGGGCATTTGACAATCATCCACTCTCACGACGTTCAAAACGTCCATGGGCATTTGAAAATCATCCACTCTCATGACGTTCAAAACGTCCATGGGCATTTGAAAATCATCCACTCTCATGACGTTCAAAACGTCCATGGGCATTTGAAAATCATCCACTCTCATGATGTTCAAAACGTCCATGGGTATTTAACAATTGTCCACTCTCATGACGTTCAAAACGTCCATGGGCATTTGAAAATCATCCACTCTCATGACGTTCAAAACGTCCATGGGTATTTAACAATTGTCCACTCTCATGATGTTCAAAACGTCCATGGGTATTTAACAATCATCCACTCTCATGACGTTCAAGCAAGTGCATTTGTCTTTGCTTCAAGAGGGTGTACATGCTGGGGGTCCCACTATAACTTTGTCCTGCCGAGAGATGTTCAGGATGCGTCAAGAGGTAGTGTACGCAGAAGGCGTTGAACTTTCTCTGCTGTCCAGCACACAGTGTCTAAGTCACAATCCATTCACTTGTGTGTGTGTGTGTGTCTCCCAAAGACAGACTGGATGCTGAAAGACCTCAACATCATAGGAGAAACACAGCAGGGATTGTTAATTGAGGATGCTCATTAACTGTAACAATTACCTCCCAGAACATCTAAACATTATCACAACATGGTTAAGACTTCCAATATATGTTAAACACTTCCTCTATAGTTTCTGTTCAAGATATAGTCAAGTTTATCTCTTAAGAAACACTAGCATGTGAATGTGTAGCTTAAGATAACAGCCAGCTCGACTAGTAAAGTGAGACCTGAAAATCATGAACACCTACCCATCCAGCACATCGAGTAAGGGCCAAAGGCAAGTCTTTTCCTGCCAGGATGGTGTGATTCTTTTCCCCACCTTGTGGCAGTGGCTAGGCCAGGTAGCCTTCAGAGCAGCTTTGCCGCCAGGTAAAGATGAAATCTACTTCCCACCTTCGCACCCGTTTCTTCGCGCATGTTATTTATCGCCACTTGCTTCCTTTCAACTCTCACAAACAGGAACCATGCCTCAGCTCAACAACACCCAGACACTCACCACCACAACACTCTTAGAGGCGTCCAGTACATGAATGACGGGGCTGGTTCTCTGAGGGGCGATCTTCACTGCTGTGTGAGCCCTGCACACAACCATTGCCACATGTGCACAGACATCAGTAAAAAGACATTTGTCACAACAAAGCCATGTCAGGGAAAAAATGTGAACCACATAAACATGAACTGTACGCTCACACAACCTGTGAGAACTGTGACCTCTGAGTGTGTCTGTCCATCCCTACACTCATGTGGTCACACATACACACACACACTTTTCCCCCACCTAATATCGCTCTTAATGAAAAATACATAAAACCCATGAACATCAAATGCATTCCAACACTATACACAGACGCAATACTGCAGGCAAACATACATACATTTACCTGTACCCACTTGAATCACACACACCACAGATCACATCCTGTCTCTTATCTCACACACCTATACATAAAGTTTACATTCACAAACAAGGGAGGAAGGTGGCAGAATCCTGTCTGCCATTACGATGTCAGTGAGGGTCTGGGTTTGAATCCCAGTCTTGCCCTTTCTCCCGAGTTTGACTGGAAAATCAAACTGAGCATTTAGTCATTCGAATGAGATGATAAACCGGGGTCCCATGTGCAGCACACTCTTGGCACACTGAAAAAGAACCCATGGCAACATAAGTGCTGTCCTCTAGCACAATACTGATATGAACACAAATATTATGCTTGCACAAGGCCAGCCTGGCACGTTGGGTTATGCTGCTTGTCAGACATCTGCCAAGCACAGGTGTGGTTAGGTTATAGGGATTTGTCTGAATACAGCGCCAACTTCACAAAGTGAAAGTGAATGAACAGGAACCAACCTGCTGGTGGTGGCTCCACCAATCAGAAGTGGAACCTGAAGCCCCACCCTCTCCATCTCCTTGGCAACGTAGATCATTTCGTCCAGCGACGGCGTGATCAGTCCTGACAGGCCCACAACGTCTGAAACACCAACATCGCCAAACTGTCACTGTTATCAAGATTGCACTGGCTCTTGGTGCTGCAGCCTTGGGGGCTAGTTTGTCTTTTGGGACCATCCCAACACCGACTGTCCTAAAACCCTCTGGGCCGAAAGAGTGGGGATGTAACTTGGTCAAGACACTCTCCACATTAATCCAATTCTGGCCCAGACAGTCCTGGCAGCAGCTGTCTCCTCTGCTGTTCTGATGGAAGTTATACCTAAACATTGAACCAAGAGACTATTTTGTACAAGATTTCATCACAATACAAAGCTTCATGAAAGTTGCTTTCTGCCTCAACAAAGAAACACCTACATCCATGGAAAATACAACTGAATAATTTGGTCAACCACAGGTAAAGGGGGACAATCCACCATTTCCTGTGTCAGCACAAGGGGCAGCGACTGTGTCACTCACCAGCTTTCTCTCGAATGGCCGCCTCCAGGATCTTCTCACAGGGCGTCATGACTCCCAGATCCACCACTCTGCACAACAGTCACAGCACCAGGTTTGAAACCAGTACACCAAGGACCCACAGGGTGGCTACAGTGTCAACACGCCCCTTGTGCCATTCTTCATCTCTTGCATACATTTCAGCTGGCAAAAATCCTTGAGGGATGAAGTTGTTTAAAAAAAAAAGAAGAAGGAAATTTTCTATCTAAAATTACGTTTAAATAACATACTTACCGTGACCCAACTAGTGCAGACTCCGGCAGGGGTCTGACATTCCTGTCCTGTGCAAACTACTATCTGCCTATGCGGAGAAAACGAAAGTAACTACGGCCGATAACCTCCCGGAAGTAGGTAACCTACCCTTTGTCCCGCTGGCTAGCGCCCTCTTTTTCCGGCAGCCATCATGACTCCTGTTCCTGTGCTCTTCATACGGCTAAGTTTTTTCATATCTTCTGTCTGTCTGTCGATTCTCTGGCATTCTTGTTTTTTGTCAAATTATGTCTCCAACCAGGTCACATAATTATGTAGCTCAATTGGGCGATCACGCTAAAATTAAGGCGCGATCGCAATCAATTCACTGACACTCTGGGCCCTCTACTCCTGGCCCTCTCAACATCGCCAACCCGCCGCCTCCTCCACTTCCCCTGCTCCCTCCAGTCGACTCCAGACCTCCATCACCTCCTACACTTCCTCTGGTGACTTCTAGAGGTTTGTTGCCCCACACTCAGGTCAGTCTTGCCTTTAATGTCATTTTTATAAAAATTTACTTTTGATTTTACATTCTGGTGGAAAATCTGACTGCTGAAGTTATCGATAACAGGAACGATGCGTAATGTTCATTGGTTACACAAACAACCAAAACAGATAATCTTTACAAACCTGTATGATCTTTAACGACTTTTTAAAAAAAGGCATGTAATTATTTCTTCATTCTTAGAAACTTTGTAGTTTTAATACCTGTGTGAAACGTGCTGTCTGGCATCCATCCAGGTCAGCTGACTGATATTTCTGGGTGTTGGAAGTACCACTTATCGAACTCCTCAGCCATGCATTATTCTGGCTTTTGTTGCATATTTGCCAAGTGGTTTACGGTCACAGAGGGTACTATTTACTAAAAAAATAAAAAAATTCTGGCACATACACTGATGCAAGAAAGTATAGATAACTCTATTTTCCTGCAAGGCAAATGAACAGACTATAAGTTCCGTTCATGTGAATTTTATCAAACACTCTGGTTAGCAAGGACTGAGAATTTCTTTTCAGTAAGTTTATAGTTTATCAATCAAACAGTTGTAACGGGCAACTAAAAAGAAGTAATGGGCGCTCATGGTGGATGTTTCACACTGCAAACAAAGACCATGATAGTGAATGCATGAATACTATGAGTGAATTATTTAACCCTTTCACTGCCAGTCAGTTTAGAGTGCAAATTCCCTTGTGCTATGAAGACAGAAAAACATGGTGTCTAAGAATAGCTGGGGACTGCCCCGGTGATGTGTGGAAAAATATGACCAATCCTACCACCAAACATAAAAAGCAGTAGATTCATGGATAACAGACCCATGATCTGGTCACCCTTCAGTGACATGGGTCCTCTACCTAGCTGCTGCTGCATACATGCGAGTTTGGCAGTGAAAGGGTTAAAGTAAACAAAAAGAAACAAAACAATGCTAATCCAACTTGCTCAGCTGCACAGTGCACAGAATCACAAACTGAACAAGGAGAAGAAAGACAATCAATCAAATCACTGTTATGTCCTCATAAAAAAGAAGAAGAAGGAATACTGGTTTGTGGGCGACAGTACGAGATAGTACAACAGTGTTCTATATCGAAAAAATTTGCACAAAAAGTGCGCCAAGTGCGAGCGGCACACGGGGCCCCAGGACAAGGCAGAGAACTCACTTGAAGTTGTTGCATCCCAGCACCACGCCCACAATGTTCTTGCCGATGTCGTGAACGTCGCCCTTCACCGTTGCCAGAACGACAGTTCCGCTGTAAGTCCTCTCCTGCACACAATCGTCAGGACGACGATCTTTTTATTTATCGTCCACCTCTCTATGTAAAACATGCTCTACTGCACTGTGAACTGTGAAAACCCGACTTTGTAAATTAAAAAAACACAAACCTGAAACTTGCATGTGAAACCCGGCATAGATGTGCAATTACTTGCTGAACCACCAATTTGCGTTCATGAAATCTTACTTCTATCAAAATGTAACAATGTACTCCCCCCCCCCCCCCCCACCCCCTTCCCCTCTTTCCTTTGATCATTCTAATTGTCAGTAACAGTGAAATATTCATGCATGTTTCCTGCTGACAGAAAAAAAAAAAAAAAAAAAAAGTGTGGCACTCTCATTGAAGCGGCAAGCTCTCCCTGAGGAGAGCAGCCCAGATTTTTGTTGTGACAAAACACAGCATGATACAACACACACCACAAAAACAACATGAACAATGCAACACTCATCGCACACATCGTACATCACACATCATATATCACACATCACCCATCATACATCACCCATCATATATCACACATCACCCATCATACATCACACATCACCCATCATACATCACACATCATATATCACACATCACCCATCATACATCACACATCATATATCACACATCATATATCACACATCACCCATCATACATCACACATCACACAAATCATACATCACACACATCATACATTACACATCATACATCACACATCGCATACATCACACACATCATACATCGCACAACACATTGTGCACTGCAGTCAGGCAGCAAATGCACACAGCTCCACACACACAACAGTCTTTCTTTTAAATGTCTCACACAGAACACAGGGTAGTCTTTCTTTTTAAATGAAACACTGACACTGCAGTCTTTCTCTCGAGTAACACGCTTACACACACACACACCTGTGCATGACCTTGTATGTGTTTGACTGTTTTATATTCCACCATAAAGGCACCCATACTCTGTCTTCAGGGGCATGCATGCTGGGTATGTTCTTGTTTCCATTACCCACCAAATGCTGACAAGGATTACAGGATCTTCTGCATGCATACAATATACATAACGAAGGGGTTCAGGCACTAGCAGGTCCGCACATATGTTGACCTGGGATACATGAAGAATCTCTACCCTTAACCTACCTGGTGCGCTGAAACAGGCAATCAAACTCAGGAAACTCGTGTGCATATGTGTATGTGTGAGCATACATGACAGAAACCTGACAAAATGACACAGAAAATGAATGACGAAAGCTCAAATGCAGCTCTCAGTCGTCTACTAGGGCAGGCAGCCTGTTGCGCAAAAAAAACCCTCTTATTTGTAAAACGCTTGCTTACAGCTTGGTCTCAGATCAAGGATAGGCGCTATATAAGTATCCATATCAATCACTGTTGTGCGAATGACTCCATGCTTGTAAAGCGCATATGGCTTGGTCTCTGAGCGAGGATAGGCACTAAAGTATCAATACATCAGTCAATGCTGTGTGAATGACCCTGTGCTTGTAAAGCGCTTAGAGCTTGGTCTCAATGTAAGTATCCACATCATCATCATACTCAGTGAGCTGGTTTTTCCCTGCTTGTAGTGCAAGTGACTCCGTGTTTGTAAAGCACTTTTAAGGCTTGGTCTCTACGTAAGAATCCACATTATCGTTCTCATACTCACTGAGCTGGTTTTCCCCTCCTTTGCCAGCTCCTCTTCCTTCTCCTTCTCCATGAAGGGGATGAGGTAACCCACAGCTTTCTTCATGACACGCGCCGACTTGATGACCTGGGGCAGGAACATCTTTCCCATGCCAAACAGGTCACCCACGATGCTCATGCCCTGCAACACAGCCATGGGCCTGTGTAGAGCTAAACCACACATCTCTGTGGTCAACACGACAAAGCTAACCTACACATCTCTGTGGTCAACACGACAAAGCTAACCTACACATCTCTGTGGTCAACACGACAAAGCTAACCTACACATCTCTGTGGTCAACACAACAAAGTTAACCTACACATCTCTGTGGTCAACACGACAAAGTTAAACCACACATCTCTGTGGTCAACACAACAAAGTTAAACCACACATCTCTGTGGTCAACACAACAAAGTTAAACCACACATCTCTGACCTACACATCTCAGCAGCGACAGGGACAAATGACAAACGTCCACCAAACGACCCACTCACGTCCATCAGCGGCCCCTCAATGACGTTCAGGGGTCTGGGGTAGCTGACACTGTCTGCTCGGGCTTCCTCTGTGTCCTCCACAATGTACTTGTCAATGCCCTGCACAGTACACATGCACGTGTCAATGCCCTGCACAGTACATGCCCTGCCCTGCACAGTACACATGTACTTGTCAATGCCCTACACTGCACAGTACACATGTACTTGTCAATGCCCTGCACTGCACAGTACACATGTACTTGTCAATGCTCTGCCCTGCACAGTACTTGTCAATGCCCTGCACTGCACAGTACACATGTACTTGTCAATGCCCTGCACTGCACAGTACACATGTACTTGTCAATGCCCTGCCCTGCACAGTACTTGTCAATGCCCTGCACTGCACAGTACACATGTACTTGTCAATGCTGGCACATTACACATGTACTTGTCAATGCCCTGCCCTGCACAGTACCTGTCAATGCCCGGCACAGCATATTGTGTGCATCAGCTGGCTTCACATCTAGCTTCTCAAGGAGGCATCCCTGCATTCAGAAAAATCCGTTTTCCCTGCTCTGCTAGAAAGATGCCTGAGTGGCAGCGTTAACCCAACTCGCTAGTCAAGCCTTGTTTCCTGTCCATTCCAACACATCTTTTCACTGCGTGTCTCCCCAAACCCACCCCAGGCGCTAAAGTCATGACCATAAACCAGTTTCAGTTTCTCAAGAAGGCGTCACCTCGTTCAAACAAATTCATAAATCCCACACCACATCTGTTAGTCTGATGCATAACCCTAACCAATAGTCAGCATATAGATTTGTATTTGTATTCCTTTTTATCACAACAGATTTCTCTGTGTGAAATTCGGGCTGCTCTCCCCAGGGAGAGCGCGTTGCTACGCTACAGCGCCACCCATTTTTTTGTATTTTTTCCTGCGTGCAGTTTTATTTGTTTTTCCTGTCGAAGTGGATTTTTCTACAGAATTTTGCCAGGAATAACCCTTTTGTTGCCGTGGGTTCTTTTACATGCGCTAAGTGCATGCTGCACACGGGACCTCGGTTTATCGTCTCATCCGAATGACTAGCGTCCAGACCACCACTCAAGGTCTAATGGAGGGGGAGAAAATATCGGCGGCTGAGCCGTGATTCAAACCAGCGTCCTCAGATTCTCTCACTTCCTAGGTGGACGCGTTACCTCTAGGCCACCACTCCACTGTATAGATATACTGGTTTATCTATCATAGTGGATTTCTTCTACAGAATTTGCCAGAGGGCAACTCTTTTTGTTGCTATGGGTTCTGTTTCAGTGCACCAAGTGCGTGCTGCACACGGGACCTCCGTTTATCGTCTCATCTGAATGACTGGACACTCTGTTCCATTTTCCAGTCACACTTGGAAGAAATGGTGAGACTGGGATTCAAACCCAGACCCTCACAAACACTACTACTGGCAGATAAGGATCTTAACTGTCCTACCACCTTCCTCCTCAGCAACACTCAAACCTTAACAGCAACACATGTCAAATTAACAGCACAGACTAGAGTAAAACCTTAATGACAAGCACCAAATTGACAGCATGGACCATAGTAAGTTCTTAATGACACATGTCAAACTGACAGCACGGAATATACAGTAAAATACTGATCACTGAGGAACGCTGCATCAGAAGTCCATCACCTTTACCGATTCTGCCACAGCACCCCCCCCCCCACCCCACCCCCAAATACACAGCATACCACATTTTAACAAACACTTTCACCTCAAAATATTATACGGATAACAACAAGATGTCCAACAAGTATACACAAGTGATGACACTGCTGGGCAGGCTCAATGCTTGGTCCGTACCACACAGTGACAGCTGGGCCAACAGCACAGGGACAACTGTGTAGTAAATGGTCTCTCCACTGCAATGGGAATTCTTTTACAGCTTTGTCTTTTTGTGGAGGACTACGACTCTCATACCTGGAGACAAGATTGCACTGGCTCTTAGTGTTTCAGCCTTGGGGGCTAGTTAGCCTTTGGGAACCATCCCAACGCCGAATGTCCTGAAACCCTCTTGGCTGAGAGAGCAGGGGATGTGAAACCGTAGGCAAGACACTCTCCACTATAATCAAATTCTTGCCCGGACAGTCAGGACAGCAGCTACCTCCAGTGCTGTTGACAGCAGCTACCTCCAGTGCTGTTGACAGCAGCTACCTCCAGTGCTGTTGACAGCAGCTACCTCCAGTACTGTTCTAGTGGTCACAGCGGTACACGACTGACTGTCACAGACTGCAGGGACACACAGGTGTCAGCGGACAGGTGAGCATCACTCACCTTGATGAGGGCGTGCGACAGGCGCTCCTTGACCGGTGCCTCTCTCCACTTGTCCACCTGTTCTGTCTTCTTGGAGTCGGTGTTGTGGCCCTGTGCACACAACGCGGCCAACCCTCACCTTTCTTTCTTCATTGCAAACACATTAATTCTGTGTCTGTATTGGTGTGTAATGGAACAGTGAACGTTGTGCAAGGTGTGTAATGGAACAGTGAACGTTGTGCAAGGTGTTTTAATATTGTGCATGGTGTGTAATGGAACAGTGAACGTTGTGCAAGGTGTGTTAATATTGTGCAAGGTGTGTAAGTGAACATTGTGCAAGGTGTGTTAATATTGTGCATGGTGTGTAATGGAACAGTGGACAATGTGCAAGGTGTGTTAATATTGTGCATGGTGTGTAAGTGAACATTGTGCAAGGTGTGTTAATATTGTGCATGGTGTGTAATGGAACAGTGGACATTGTGCAAGGTGTGTTAATATTGTGCATGGTGTGTAATGGAACAGTGAACACTGTGCAAGGTGTGTTAATATTGTGCATGGTGTGTAATGGAACAGTGGACATTGTGCAAGGTGTGTTAATATTGTACATGGTGTATCATGGAACAGTGAACACTGTTCAAGGTGTGTTAATATTGTGCATGGTGTGTAATGGAACAGTGAACATTGTGCAAGATGTGTTAATATTGTGCATGGTGTGTAATGGAACAGTGGACATTGTGCAAGGTGGAAAAAAAAGTATCTATACATGTATGCATACTGTTTAAAATGTGAGAAATGTGTTCTTCCATACTGCTTTGTGCAAACAGTTTATGTGAGAAACTTCAAAATGTATAATTCATGTGCTAAAAACACCAGCAAAAGACCCACCCCCCCACCAAAACCCATCAATTCTGTGTCAAACTGGAACACACACAAATACCACCTGCCCACCTGCCCCAGCCCTACAAACACACACAAATAAAAAACAAAAACAAAAACAAAGATATAAACTGTAAGCAAATGCATGTACCCACAAAACCATGAAGATTCTTTTCAACTCTTAAAAATCAAATTACCCCAACACCCTCACTTTACGCCGAATGAAAATATTCCATGTGCAACATCCTACATTTCAGCAGTTTTTTTGCAGTGAAGAAAGAAAGAAAGAAAACAGAAAGTGGATCACCCTGTCTACAACCTCTTTAGAACTTAAAACCAACTGGAAAACTGACCATTGACCAAAACACATGAAGTGGCATTTTTTGCACAAAGTTCTAAACCATCATATACTACTGTGACCAAAGTGATAAAAATTAAGACACTTTTCAACAAAATACCATGACACGCTTATCAAAAGCCTTTTCGAAGTCAACAAGCATTAATAAACCAGGAACACATGTTTTTTTCAGTATGAACAATAACATCATTAACCAGTCGTATTCAGCGTCTTCTTTTTCAGTCCACCATGTGCATACTGCAAATGGGGCCTTGGTTTGTCATATCATCCGAATCACTAGAGGCTCAATTTGATTTTCTAGTATGTGTTGAATAGTCCAGTCAGTTTTATTTTTTTTTTTATTGTAGGTCCCCACATGAACCTCTTTTCAGATAATAATCTACAGAAGTAGTGCATACAATATTTGATTTATTGATATTTTTGTCCTAATCCCGCTTCCCCCGTCCTGCCTCTCACACACACCCTTCCAATATTATGGGGTTTTTTTTCTTTCTCCAATCACTGACACTCACCCTCTCCATTTTATATTTTGTACTCTATCTTTTCCACATTGTGTTCTCTCTCTCTTCCTTTCTTATTTTCAGTCTAATATCATCATCTTAGATGAACAGACTATAAAAAAATAAATGAACGAACTAGTCAAAGAATCACTACAGGCTCATTTTGATTTTCCAGTCAAAGAATCACTACAGGCTCATTTTGATTTTCCAGTCAAAGAATCACTACAGGCTCATTTTGATTTTCCAGTCAATGAATCACTACAGGCTCAGTTTGATTTTCTAGTCAAAGATTCACTACAGGCTCATTTTGATTTTCCATCATTTGATTTTCCAGTCAATGAATCACTACAGGCTCAGTTTGATTTTCCAGTCAAAGAATCACTACAGGCTCATTTTGATTTTCTAGTCAAAGAATCACTACAGGCTCAGTTTGATTTTCTAGTCAAAGAATCACTACAGGCTCAGTTTGATTTATCAGTCAAACTTGGGAGAAAGGGCAAGACTGGGATTCAAACTCCAACCCTCACAGCCATCATACTGGCAGACATTCACAGCAGGGGCACTGACCTCAGCGTACACCAACAACTTCTCGGTGGCCTCGGGGTCTGTGTTCCACAGCACACTCTCACACAGCGTCAGAAGTTCTTTGTCGATGTCGTCATACACCGGCAAGGCCCCGGCATTTACTATGCCCATGTCCAACCCTGCCTGGAAGTCAACACACACGGCTTTCACTGACCGACACACTGACAGGTTGTATGCATGTGTCACATACTGACAGACACACTGACAGGTTGTATGCATGTGTCACATACTGACAGACACACTGACAGGTTGTATGCATGTGTCACATACTGACAGACACACTGACAGGTTGTATGCATGTGTCGCATACTGACAGACACACTGACAGGTTGTATGCATGTGTCACATACTGACAGACACACTGACAGGTTGTATGCATGTGTCACATACTGACAGACACACTGACAGGTTGTATGCATGTGTCGCATACTGACAGACACACGACAGGTTGTATGCATGTGTCACATACTGACAGACACACTGACAGGCTGTATGCATGTGTCACATACTGACAGACACACTGACAGGTTGTATTCATGTGTCACATACTGACAGACACACTGACAGGTTGTATGCATGTGTCACAGTAATATGCACAGACTTTGTGTAAACATTCTGTATATATATATTTTTTTGTAACCATGCCATATGTATTGCACAGATGCAGGCTGTGTGTGTAAATGAAATGAAATTATGGTGCTTAGAGCCTCGCCGACCACTAAGGCCATCTCAAGGCTATCGCCGCGTCAATAACTACTACAAGGATAAAAAAACAACAACCAATTAAAACGAGTCACCACTTCAAACTTTCACTCCAAAGTTAAAAGAAAACTTCCATAGTTTAAAACCTTCAAATCTGGTTAAAAAGGTTCACTTCTTTTAAGAAGTCCATCAGCGCCCACGGAGGGACATCACGAAACAAAGTCTTCAAAGAAACCGCCGTGTAATGTCTGCGTCTAACGTCATGCAGATCCCAACAGTCAAGGAGCACGTGTCGGGCTGTGTGTGTGTGTGTGTGCGTGTGTGTTTTAAGTGTGCATGTATGTGTATGTACAGTGAGTTTCTTCTGAATGAACTGAGCTTCATAAATTATCATTATCGTTATTACACTCTCTGTGTGACAGAAAATAGTGATTTAACACCACACACACACACATACATCACCAAATCAAAATACAGACAGCACAAGAGACAAACCTTGATAGCATGGTAGAGAAACACACTGTGCATGGCCTCCCTTATGGCCTCTTTTCCACGGAAAGAGAAGGAAAAGTTGGACACCCCTCCGCTCACTCTGGCTCCAGGTAATGTCTCCTGAAAAAAGTAAATTAATCTATTTATAAACAGACACAGAATCATGCATCATGAGAACAACAGCTAACAAGGCAACTGGAATCAAATGTGTCCACTTTTATTGACCAAACAGAATCTTCTTCTTCTGCGTTCACTCGTATGCACATGAGTGGGCTTTTACGTGTGTGACCGTTTTTACCCCGCCATGTAGGCAGCCATACTCCGTTTTCGGGGGTGTGCATGCTGGGTATGTTCTTGTTTCCATAACCCACTGAACGCCGACATGGATTACAGGATCTTTAACGTGCGTATTTGATCTTCTGCTTGCATATACATACGAAGGGGGTTCAGGCACTAGCAGGTCTGCACATTTGTTGACCTGGGAGATCGTAAAAATCTCCACCCTTTACCCACCAGGCGCCGTCACCGTGATTCGAACCCAGGACCCTCAGATTGACAGTCCAACGCTTTAACCACTCAGCTATTGCGCCCGTCGACCAAGCAGAATCAATTCCCATGATATAAAACAGGACTATTGGCACCTCACAACACTGTATTTGCCCTAAAGCAGAGTGCATTTGGGTAAGAACAAAACAGTGAAATAAACCGTTTTTAGAATTCTTCTGTATTCATGGGCTGCAACTCCCTTGTTCACACGTATGTACGACTCAGCATTAACATGTATGCTTTTACCCCCACCATGTGGGCAGCCATATTCTGTTTCTGGGGGTATCCATGCTGGTTTTTGTTCTTGTTTAAATATCCTACATAATACTGACATGGACGACAGGATCTTTGACACGCTTATTTGACCTTCTGCTGGTGCATACACACAAAGGGGGTTCAGGCACTAGCAGGTCGGCGGCACATGTGTTGACCTGGGAGATGGGAAGAAATCTCAACACTTCGCCCACCAGCTGCACCGCAGCCAGGGACCTAACTCATGAAACTTGGGCGAGAACCCAGTGCCCACCGCATCCGTCTGAATACACAGCAAAGCAATGAGTCACTGTCATCTTAGGCCATAATCATCCAAAACTTCACCTCAACTCCATCGACAAACCGTGTTTCAAAGAAGAGGGAAAAATGACACACTCTCCAACATGAAGCAGATTTTCAGTTTCAGTCCCTCAAGGAGGCATCACTGCATTCGGACAAATCCTTATACCATACACCACATCTGCAAGGCAGATGCCTGACCAGCAGCATAACCAAACTCGCTTGGTCAGGCCTCAAGAACATGCACATATTGTGAACCTGTCAGAGTGGATTTCTTCCACAGAATTTTGCCAGAGGTCAACACATATTGCCATGGGTCGTTTTTCAGTGCGTCAAGTGCGTGCTGCACGCAGGACCCGGGCTTATCATTTCATCCGAATGATCAGACATTCAGTTTGAGTTTCCAGTCAAACTTGGGAGAAAAGGCGAGAACAGGAATCGAACCCAGACCCTCACCGACACTGTACTGACAGATGAGCAACTTAACCACTCTGCCACATTCCTCCTAAAACAGCACAAAGAACAAAAAGTGTTGTTCCAACCTTGATCTGTCGTGTAGCCTCGATGAAAGTGACGCCATAAATGCTGTGCTCTTCGATGCCTGTGGCAACGGTGAGGATGTTGGGATCGAAGATGATGTCATTGGGGTTAAAGTTCAGACGGTCCACCAGGAGACGGTAGGAGCGGGTGCAGATCTCCACTTTGCGTTTCGTGTCCGTGGCCTGTCGACATGGTGACGGAGACACTATGGCAACGTTTCTCATCAATGCTAGGATTATTGCGTTCGTTTGCTGTTTTTTGTGTGTTTATTTTAACACACTTAGTGAGGCTTTTTTTGTCTCCACACTTGGAGAGAGGTTGTTTTTTTTCCCAACATATCTTGTGAGGCTTTATATGTATATAATTTTTTTTCCCCTTCTTTTTTTGCACACTTAAGACTGTACAAACCAAGCGATGGATTTTTACATACACAAGCATACACATACACACAAAACACCTCCACTACCCTCCCCCACCCACACAACTCCCCCCCCCCCACCCCCCTCCCCCACCCACACAACTCTCCCCCTCCCCCACCCACCTGTCCCTCCTCATCGAAGGCCATGACGACGACGGCGCCGCCGTACTGTTGAATGATGCTGGCCTTCTTCAGGAAGTCCTCCTCCCCCTCCTTCAGGCTGATGCTGTTCACAATGCACTTCCCCTGGCAGCACCGCAGACCCGCCTCCACCACCGCAAAGTTTGACGAGTCGATGCACAGTGGGACCTGTCGCACACAGGCCTACCTTGTTTCAATCTGCACAGTGGGACCGGTTTCATAGAGCTGTACCCATTGCATTCTGCACAGTGGGACCTGTTTCATTTTGGACAGTGGTACCTGCGGCACATACCTCTACCTGTTTCATTCTGCGCAGTGGGACCTGTTGAATTCTGCGCAGTGGGACCTGTTTCATTTTGGACAGTGGTACCTATGGTACACACCTCTGTTTCATTCTGTGCAGTTGGACCTGTGGCACACAACTGTACCTGTTTCATTCTGCACAGTGGTACCTGTTTCATTCTGCACAGTGGTACCTGTGGCACACAACTGTACCTGTTTCATTCTGCACAGTGGTACCTGTTTCATTCTGCACAGTGGTACCTGTGGCACACAACTGTACCTGTTTCATTCTGCACAGTGGGACCTGTGGCACACAGCTGTACCTGTTTCATTCTGCACAGTGGGACCTGTGGCACACACCTCTACCTGTTTCATTCTGCACAGTGGGACCTGTGGCACACAGCTGTACCTGTTTCATTCTGCACAGTGGGACCTGTGGCACACAGCTGTACCTGTTTCATTCTGCACAGTGGTATCTGTGGCACACACCTCTACCTGTTTCATTCTGCACAGTGGGACCTGTGGCACACAACTGTACCTGTTTCATTCTGCACAGTGGGACCTGTGGCACACAGCTGTACCTGTTTCATTCTGCACAGTGGTACCTGTGGCACACAGCCGTACCTGTTTCATTCTGCACAGTGGTACCTGTGGCACACACCTCTACCCAGTTTCATTCTGCACAGTGGGACCTGTGGCACACAGCTGTACCTGTTTCATTCTGCACAGTGGGACCTGTGGCACACAGCTGTACCTGTTTCATTCTGCACAGTGGTACCTGTGGCACACACCTCTACCTGTTTCATTCTGCACAGTGGTACCTGTGGCACACAGCTGTACATGTTTCATTCTGCACAGTGGTACCTGTGGCACACAACTGTACCTGTTTCATTCTGCACAGTGGGACCTGTGGCACACAGCTGTACCTGTTTCATTCTGCACAGTGGGACCTGTGGCACACAACTGTACCTGTTTCATTCTGCACAGTGGGACCTGTGGCACACAGCTGTACCTGTTTCATTCTGCACAGTGGGACATGTGGCAGAGATTACCCATTCCACTCCGCACAATGGCACCTGTGGCACACAGCTGTAAAAGTTTCGTTCTGTATCGCAGACCTGCTAATGCCTGAACCAGGAACTCAAAGGCTGGCTGACTGTCTATATCAAGGTACAGAAATTCGCTGTTTGACATGCGCAAACATTAGGACTGTACAGATTTAGGCTAAATCAATTCATTCAAGATGGTTTAAGCTCCCATGAAGACAGATCCAATGCAGTACATACACTATGATGATTAGTAACATGAACGTGTTGGCATGCGAGTGTCTCAGTGTGTGTGTGTGTGTTTGTGTGTGTGTGTGGGTGGGTGGGTGTGTATGTTCGCACATGAATGCGTGTGCATGTCAGTGTTCGCAATATCCATGGTCTCACTTGCATTCATGGTAAATGAAGTTAACATATGCCAACATTATCAAAAAAAAAAAAAAAAAAAAAAAATCAACATCCCCGAAAACACAGTATGGCTGCCTCAACAGCAGTGTAAAAACAATCATCCACATTAAAAAAACCCACTCACACATGAAAATGAAGCAATGAGAGGTGCAGCTCACAAAAAAAACTAAAGAAAGAAAGAAAAAACTCCCCAAAAAAACACCCCTAATCCAAACCAACCAAACAACCCAACGATCCCTGACCTTGGCGACCTCGGGTTCAGAGGTGATGAGGTTAACGAAGGTGGTCATGGCCGACACGCCGTCCAGCATTCCTTCGTCCATGTTGATGTCCAACACCTGCGCTCCGTTCTCTACCTGCAGCTTGGCAATCGCCAGCGCCTCCTGCAATGGGACACAACATTCAGTCAGGGGGCACAACACTCAGCGCACTGTCAGGGGACACAACACACTGTCAGGGACACAATACACTGTCAGGGGACACAGTGCACTGTCAGGGGACACAGCACACTGTCAGGGACACAATACACTGTCAGGGGACACAATACACTGTCAGGGACACAACACACTGTCAGGGACACAACACACCGTCAGGGGACACAACACACCGTCAGGGGACACAGCACACTGTCAGGGACACAATACACTGTCAGGGGACACAATACACCGTCAGGGGACACAACACACTGTCAGGGGACACAATACACCGTCAGGGGACACAACACACTGTCAGGGGACACAGTGCACTGTCAGGGGACACAACACACTGTCAGGGGACACAACACACTGTCAGGGACACAACACACTGTCAGGGGACACAACACACTGTCAGGGACACAACACACCGTCAGGGGACACAACACACCGTCAGGGACACAATACACTGTCAGGGGACACAACACACCGTCAGGGGACACAACACACTGTCAGGGGACACAACACACTGTCAGGGACACAACACACTGTCAGGGACACAATACACCGTCAGGGGACACAACACACTGTCAGGGACACAATACACTGTCAGGGACACAGTGCACTGTCAGGGGACACAACACACTGTCAGGGGACACAACACACCGTCATGGGACACAACACACAGTCACAGCTCTGTCAGGTGACACAACGCACTGTCACTGGTCCATCAGGGGACACAAAACAGTGTCACAGGTCTATCAGGGGACACAACGCACAGACAGGGGACACAACACACAATCACTGCCACTTCAGGGGACACAACACAGTCACTGGTCCATCAGGGGACACAACACACAGTCACTGCCACTTCAGGGGACACAACACAGTCACTGGTCCATCAGGGGACACAACACACAGTCACTGCCACTTCAGGGGACACAACACAGTCACTGGTCCATCAGGGGACACAACACACAATCACTGCCACTTCAGGGGACACAACACACTGTCAGGGGACGCAACACACTGTCACTGCTCTGTCAGGGGACACAACACACTGTCAGTGCTCTGTCAGGGGACAAAACTACAGAGAATTTGTCACTGTTGCTAATAGCCAAGTTGACCACACAGGGCAATATAAGATCTGAAAGTACTGATCATGACCCTGTAGAACCTGAAGATTCTTCCTTGGGCTCCTCTCCATGTTGTTTTCATTCAGCTTGAAAGAAAGAACCTACGGTTTTCCTTCTGATTCTTTTTCACTTACATCCTCCAAGCTCATTTTGTCCAATCAGAATTTTGTGGGTTTTTTTTTTAGTTTCTGTTTTTATTGCAACTGCTCTTCCCTTCCCCTTGCACCTTAAACACCCGTCCTTCCAGGCAAAAAAACCATATCACACTCTTTCTGCTTTAGTCATTACACAGCACATCACATCACCAACTCAAATGGCAGCACTTGGAGTGAAACAAGACAACGATCACAGCGAAAGGCACCCACATCGTATTTTCCTGTTTTGATGAGTCGGCAGAACTTTCTGGATCCGGCAACGTTACAGCGCTCACCAATGTTGACGAACACGGACTGCGGAGTCAGGTACATTGGTTCCAAACCTGTTCGGCAAAAACAGAAATACAATGACCCTGAACCTGTCTGGTAAAACCAGGAATACATTTATTCTAAACCTGTCAGGTAAAAAAAAAAATTTTTTTTTCAATATATCTGAAATGATATGCAAAACTGTTATAGCTATTGTTAAAGTTAACAAAGATGAATGATGTTAAATTACACGAGAAAGCATACATTAAAAACAGATATTCTGAAACCATGTGCAAAAATGTTATAGTTATGGTTAAAGTTAACAATGGTGACTGATGGTAAATTACACTAGAAAGTATCAGTATCAGTATCAGCAGCTCAAGGAGGCGTCACTGCGTTCGGACAAATCCATATACATCACACCATATCTGCCAAGCAGATGCCTGACCAGCAGCGTAACCCAACGCGCTTAGTCAGGCCTTGAGAAGAAGAAAAAAAAAAAAAAAAAAAAAAAAAAAGTAAATAAATAAATAAATAAATAAACAGAAAGCATTCATTAAAAAAAAAACAACAGAATACTTTTTCAATATATCTGAAATCATATGCAAAAATGTTAAAGTTATTGCAAAAGTTAACAAAGATGAATGATGGTAAATTACACTAGAAAGCATACATTATTCCAACAAATCCAGACAATAATGGTAAAAAAGACCAGAATCACTGGCACACCTATATATATATATATATACATATGGATTGGGACAGAGTTTGGGAGAACCACAAGTTCAAAGTATTACTGGATTTTTCTAATGTTTCAAAACACAGGATCACTGATTGCAGGTGGCAAGATTTACACTGTCATATTTGTTTCAGCCTTTTTCTTAATTTTTCACTTTTGCGCATAGCAATCACAGGGCAGTTCTGTTCTCAGACCCATGATGTGTCGTCTGTCAGTGTTCTCCTATCACAAATAATGCTGTCATTACAGAAGGCATCCAGATGGACATATTCTGGGTTCAAACATTTTGAATATATTCAGAAAAAAAAAGTCTGAAAGTAATTCTACCAAAGAAATGCTGGGATCAAAATTAAAAACAACAACAACAACAAAAAACACCTGCATATACAGTTAATATCTTAACATTTGTACTTATAATCAGCCTGTGATAGCACAAATCTGGTGGATTCACAAAGTACTTTCTTTTCTGCTCTGAGTTCAAGGTTTCTATGAAAAAGCAAACAAACAAAAAAACAAATACATAATCGTGAAGTAAGAAGTGTGTAGATCTCTAGTCAACAGTCACAAACAAGGTCTCTCAAGTTTAGTGAAACTTGGTCACGGACTATATATGCACATATACAGACACACACATATATATGTAACATACACATGCCTACTAAACATCAGCTCCAATATATGCACACACACCAACACAAATACACTTACATAACATGCTTATTTATACTGAACATCAGGTCCAATATGCATATACGCTAACACAAACACACATTATATCATGCACATTAACCACGGTCAACATGACTGTGTTCCCATCAAAACAACGCAGAAACCAGAAACTGTACATACCAGACAGACACATGTTGTCCTGACGAAGATCTGTTGGAGGTTCGCGTGGCTTGAACGGAGCTACTGCTTCAGCAATGGCTCTGACAAACCACAAAACACTTCTGATACACTTGTGTTCACTTCAACAACACATCATTCACAGCAACATCACTGATACATGTGTTCACTTTAAGAACACACCATTTACAGCAACATTTCTGGTACACTTGTGTTCACTTCAACAACACATATCTATAACAACATTTCTAATACATGTGTGTTCACTTACACAACAAATCATTCAAAACAACGTTTCTGAAACACATGAGTCCACTTCAACAATAAACCATTTACAGCGACATTAAAGGTGGAAAGAAAGAAAAAACAACAACAAACAAACAGAAGTGGACACTAATTCCCGACGTTGACACACTGAGTGATAACGTGTGCAACACAGTGTTTGTTCCTGGCTTGTGACAGGATCAAAGTTTGAGGCAAACACTCCAGGACTGGCTTTCACAAGCAATCTCGGCAGCGCTAAGTTTGCTTAGCAATAAAAACGTTCATAAGCCTATGGAATTAACATAGACTGATGAATAATCTTAACCCTCAGCCAACTCGCAGCTTAACGTTTACTCATTGTACTCCAGGTATTGAGTTAACGTATACCATGTTTACTTTCCCTGTGGACCATGTACGAGTATTCTCTTACTGACACAATATTTCAATTTCGTTTATCCTTGCTTCGTACAGTTGGTGTTCTAAACTGAACCGTTTTCGGATTCCAGAAGCATGAAAGTGAACCTTTGTTCAACCGATAGAATCAACAATTCTCCATCGATTCTCACTGTTTTAATGAACCACCCTCGTTTGTACTGCAGTGGTCTCATGTAGTGCGGGTCCAGGGGAGATGTAGCAGGCATGCAGCTGTGGAGTTACGGTCATTCATGAGAACCAAACCAGGTCCTTAAAAGTCATACTTTGCCACATTTCCCTTGCCAGACTGCATGGGCCATTCTCATTCTCAGCTAAATCAGTTTACTTCTAACAAGCTCACAAAGTATTCTTCCAATCTGTTAAACCAGGTTGACAATAGTATTCTTTCATAGCGTTCTTTCATTCCCTTCCAAATTACACTAACCTCTGTCCTAAGCTTCAGCAGCCAAAATATTTACCATGTATCTTTTCACTGGCATTTGGGGCAGTGTTGAGTTTGAAGTGGGGCAACCTAAACTTACTGAAAAGAACAAAGAGAAAAAAATAAATCAAAGAGAGGGCATGAGGACAAAGGTAACTTACAGGTACATCCAACTCACAAAGAACACTCACCTGATATGATCAGGCGTGGTTCCACAGCACCCACCAACAATGTTCACCAGGCCGTCTTGTGCGAACTCCTGCAGGTCAATGTCACAACTGTCAGTGCAAACTTGGGGTACACAAGTCTTAGGTATATGGGAGGTTCCTTCCACTCAAAAATATCCATAACTTTTTTGTTGTTGTTATTTTTCCAATCCTAGCCAACCAAGGACTTTAAAGCGCCAGAACAAACCTCCAAAGCAAAATGTGCCATGCAAAACAGTCTGAATCAGCACCAGACCTGCTCAGCGAAAGAAAGCGGAGTTTAGTTCTTTTTTTTTAGTAACATTACAAAACAAAGTATCACCAACAACAAAAGAAAAAAACATACTCACACATGCACACAAAGACAAGAATCGAAACAACAACACAAGAACAAACTGAACAGAAAACTCTTGGAGTTTTAGTAAAAAGAAAAAAAAGAAGAAAAAAGATGGCTGCCAGAAAAGAGGGCGCCAGTCAGGGGGGCAAAGGGGAGGTTATCGGCCGTAGCCACTTTCGTTTTCTCCGCATAGGCGGATAGTAGTTTGCACAGGACAGGAATGTCAGACCTCTACCGGAGTCTGCACTAGTGGGTCATGGTTAAGTATGTGTTGTTAAAAAACAGAAGTCTGTAACTTCTTGCCAAGTATTTTCTGCACTAACAACAGTAGCCAGGTGTTAACTCACTTGCACATCAACTGCATGCTGCGAAAATATTCAATTCATAATCTATCCTGACATTTTAGCTGGCTATTTACTTTCCCTGGGCACCATTCTCTTCTGTGCTGCTTTCTGTAACACTGTCCCATGTTTTCCTATCCGTTCCCACACAACTTTCACCGCTTGTCTCCCCATATCCACCCCAGGCTGTAAAAATCATGAACAGAAACCAGTTTCAGTTTTTCAAGGAGGCGTCACTGCACTCTAACAAATCCATGCTGCGCCACATCTGCTACAGGAGAAGCCTGACCAGCATCATAACCGACTGTGCTTAGTCAGGCCTTGAGTGAATGCACACATATTTGTGAACTTATAACAGTGGATTTTTCCTGAACAATTTTGCCAGAGCAGAACATTATATCGCTGTATGTATATCTTTTTCAGTGCGCCAAGTATGTGCTGCACATTGGACTTTGGTTTATCATCTTTTCCAAATGACTAGACGCTCAGTTTGATTTTTGATTTTCCAGTCAAACTGGAAAAGGCGAGACCGGGATTCGAACCAAGACCCTCATGAACACTGTAATGGCAGATAAGCATCTTAACCATTCTGCCACCTTTCTCATAAATATATATCATTATCAATGACCGGCCCAACACACACACACTCTGCCTCTCTCTCTCTCTCTCTGCCCCTCTCTCTTACTTTGATCTGCTTGGCAGTCATGGCAGGCGTTTCGTCATATCCCCCGAATGTGTTTGGCAAACCTGACAAAAAAATAACAGAAGATAATGAGAAAAAGAACAGCAACATTTCTTTGAACGTTCTGCTTCATTGTTTGGATACATCAGTTCCTGCCAACCTGAGTGTCCACAGAGTGCAAAGGATTTTTTTAATTCTACTGTGGTAGTGGTGTTATCTTATTTATCTATCTATTTTTTGCTTGATTTAAAAAAAAAATTTGTCAACAAGTAACAAAAACCAAAACCAAAAATGCTCAAGTTTAACCTTTTCAACAGAGTTAAAACACAAATAGAGTACTGTTATGCTTAATAATACAACTACTAGTCAGTAATAAAAAAAATAATCATAACAATTAAGAATTTAGAATTTTTTTCTTAGGGTAACACATGAACAGTGATGTGTTCGCAGTCTGATTCTGTTTGTATTGCGTATTGTCCACAATGTTTAAAACATCTGTTGAACAACGCATCTCACACTGACAGATCAAGCACAAGAAACACAATCAAATGGATGTGTCAGTGAAATGGCACAGGAAGAGGGAACAGTACAACCTCAAAGATGGTAAGACTAAATGATTCTTCGGGACTGACCCCAAAATCATTTTAAAACAATAACACGATTTGTGATTACAGAATGAGAAGGCAAGGCAGACAGGTGTGGAGAAAAGAGAGAAGGCATGAACACACAGGCGTGCACACATGTGTAAATGACCAAGTGATATGTGTGAAAAAGTACACATGTACATGAACAAGTATTCATTTTCTTACAATGGTAAATGGTGTGACTTTTTTTTCCCTTCTTCTTTGTTGCATATTTGATTGTTTACATGTGTAAGATAAATTTTAAAATGTTGATTAAAAAAAAAGTATTCTTATGAACACCTGCTTATGCGTGTGTTATGTGTGAAAGCATGAATTTGTGTATACATGCAGAACTTCTTGCACGGGTGTTTTTATACATGGGCATTCATTTGAGCTGCAAATGACCTTGACACTGATTAAATGCGATCAACTCCACGTGTGTTGCAGACAGTGGTTGCATAATGCTGTCCGCAGCCTTTTGCAGTACCTGCGTTTGGGTAACAGATGATGTAAGAACTTGTGTTCAGGTGCACTGCTTCGATAAATGGTCGCATCTCTGAAGCACCCAAAGCACAGTTCAGTCCAAGACTGCAAAACACACAAGAGATAGATCACATGTATTTCAAAAGACTGATTAAAACAAAACAGAGCACAATCAATAAATTTAAAAAAAAAAAAAATTTTTTTTTTTTACTCTTTCACCACCAAGTTTTTGTGTGGAAAACACTCCCCTGCACCAAAATAATTTAGCCTCGACACTCTCAGTCACACAAACTCGTTCGTGTCAAAACAACACAGTGGACTAGTTAACTTCAAACTGGGTCATTGGGGGGAGGTGGAGGGGGGGGGGGGTAGTCAATTATTTCCTATTGCACAGGTTAACTTGGCTGCAGCTGTCAAGCTTTTGTTAAATTGTGAACAATGGTCTGTTTAACTGGTCCAGTTGACTAAGTTGCGTACGGCAGTGAAAGAGTCAAAAGGCAGAAGGTACTGGTGCCTTTTGAAAGACCTTTGCTTTTTGGCCTGACTGTTTCAGTTACCAGGTGTTTTGCATACTGTAGCAAGATAGCAACCTCTGCTTGCTCAGAATCACTTCACCTCAATACCCATGTTGTGCTGTATTGCTTTATTCTTTTGTCACAACAGATTTCTCTGTGTGAAATCAAGGCTGCTCTCCCAGGGAGAACATGTGGCAACAGTACAGCCCCCTCCCAGCCATCCCTTTTTTTTCTTTTTTTGCCAGCAAGTCTTTTTGTTTTCCTATCAAAGTGGATGTTTTATGCAAATTTAAATAAACATTTGCCTAGGACAACCCTTTTGTTGCCACAGGTTGTTTTATGTGTGCCATGCACATGCTACACACGGGATCTAATTTGATCATCTCATCTAAATAACTAGTATCCAGACCACCCCAGCGGTGGAGAAATTACTGGCGAAAGCTGAATTCAAACTAGTGCACTCAAGATTCTCTCGTTTTTTAAGCAGACGTGTTACCACCAGGAAATCTTTCCACTATACTTAACATGTCAAACTGGCTCAGAAGATGAGTCGTAAAAATCCCCCCATGAAAAAGACTGCAGAGGCCATGACCAGCCAACCAGGCTGCTGAAGGTGGCCAAAGAAAATAGATTGGACAGAAAAATCCAGCCACGTCTGCAAACAGGAATGCCAAACCCTCTCTCGTTGAATATCATGGGAAGATTTTTTCAACCAGTGTTCTGCGCCAGTTTGACATGGTATAGTGTTCGAAACACACACAAAAAAAAAAAAGAAAAAAAAAAGTGATCAGTGTGTGGGGGACTCACCACATGGGCTGAGCATGGGAGACGCTGATGATGAAGGCCTCTGTGGTCTGACCGGACAGGGTGCGTCCACTCTTGTCCACAATGGTTCCAGACACCTGAGGTGACACACAGCGACCGGGTCACATAGGTCACACAGGCCAGACTGGGGTCAGTTTGTGTGTGTCCACTTCAAGTCACTCACTTTCGGTCTGTTTTCAGTTTCAGTTTCTGTACGACTCGTTATGGTGTTAAAACAAATCCATACATGCTACACAACATCTGCTTTGCAGAGCGCCTGACCAGCTGCCTGACCCAAATTGCTAGTCAGGCCTTGAGTGCATGCTTGTATGTTCGTGTTCCCATCAGAGTGCATTTCTTCTGCAGAATTTTGCCAGAGGACAACCCTTCAGTTGCCATGGGTTCTTTTTCAGTGCACCAAGTGTGTGCTGCACATGGGACCTCAGTTTATCATCTCTGAATGACTAAATGTTCACGTTTAATTTTTGCAGTCAAGCTAGGAAGAAAAGTGCGAGACTGGGCTTCAATGCCAGATCCTCAAGACACTGTCTTGGCAGATAAAACATCTTAACCTTTCTGCTACCTTCCTCTACAACTCAGTGTTTTCTTGAAGTAATTTACCTTAAAACAATCAATCATTCAAAGAAAACAACAGCTTAAGCTTGAATGAGAAAATGGAAGGTGAAAAAGCGGTTACACACCAGTGGGTTGCAGAAAAATTAAGTTTAATTAAATCTATTCTTCAATACAGGATGATAATGACATTCACACCTGGAACAAATAACACCCTTACACACTAACAAGCGAGATGCAATTATCCTTTACTCTTCGAATCCCTCCATTACAATCTGGCTGCAGCTTCTATACTTCTGTACCTGCAAGTTCAAGGATCTAAAAACACTTCTGCAAATGTTTGATTTCTAATAAGATATAACATGCTTGTTCAAAGTACCAGCCACCAAAGTACCAGCCTCAGTGTTTGAAATTATACACACAGCAAACACCATCTGACCAAAACAGAACACAACCTGAAAAAAAAAAAATTCGAAAAATAAAACTTCATGAAGATTTACAAAGGTGAATTAGGGAGACTCACAAAGATGGGACACTTCTTGTAACCCTTCTGGAAAATGTCTTGGATTGCAAACAGGGCTGCCTGCACAAGATACAAGACATGTTGTCCAGCAATCAAGAAACACACACACACACACACCAAACATAAAGTAAACTCTCATAGCTCATATGTTGACAGTGAGAAGAAAAGAGATCTATATATCCCCATGCCCATTTTGAAGTTTAAAAGGATATGATTAAATCCACCAAACTTGCAAATCAGCCTGCACATTTTATGTATATCACTGAAAACAGTCTACATTTAAAATAATAAAGATAATTTTGGAAGTAAAAAAAAAAAAATCACAGTTTTTTTCTCTGAAAAAATTGTCACAACATTTTAAATTAACCTATACTGAAGATATATAAATATCTATCAACATCTATATCAGAACAAGACTGAGTCAATCCAAGATTAGAGGTACTTTCTGAAATAACCCTACTGTTCACAACAAACATGAAGAAAAATACTAAATCCTAACTGAAATATGGAGAATACAAAAACTCATATCAAACCCAACAAGCCTGCATAAAATACAAGATTAAGAAAACTATTTTGTTTCAAAAGTTTTTCTCCCAGCTTTATGTACATGCTTTTCCCAATAGATACATATATGTATTCGCACCTTACCCCACCTCCATTAACCCTTTCGCTGCCAGGAAAATAAGATTTAAGTGAAATCTATTTGCCAGGGTTTTTTCACAAAAAACGGGTATAAATTTTCAAAAAATTCTGTGCTCTTTGTTATTGGAGAAAGACCCATAAAAGTATATATTTTCTGAAAGGTAAATGAATAAAGAATACAAAACACATGCTGTTTTCCCATTTTATATATTTTTAGTGACATGCTGTTGTTTTGAAATCAGTGTTTTGTTTTTTGTCACATTTTCAACTTGTTCATTACAAACATTAGTCAGGTAATTTGCACAAAAACATAATATTTTCTGGACAAATGGATATCTGCAAACCCAAAATCATACTAGAACAACCACAATATATATATATATTTTTTAAGAGATAGATACACAATACATTGTGACTTCTCCAAGTGATAAGATGGATGTGAGGCCACGCCCCCTCAGTCTCCACCCCCCTCCTCCTCACCCCTCTCACGCGGTCACTTGATTCAGTTCTCATCAGACCGCGTTGGCTGCGTGCCAAGACTATCGCTCTGCTGCTAATTCGGTCATCTGTCGTCTGCTAAGATCTGTACAGCTGGCATCACACACTGACAGTCGCATCGTGGCCACTCTCTTCATTATTCATTTATTTTCTATCAGATCGTCCTATAAATGTTCATCTCTATCTTCTCCTTCGAATTGACGCTTCAATTCTTTCTGAGCATCAGCTAAAGAAAGAAATCATGGTTGATTTAGTTCGTCACGATCGCATGTCTTGAGCACGGCGTCAGTCCGACATTTTGTTGAGCGAGCGAGGAGAGAAGTCAGGCAAACACTTGGACAGTGACCCAACCAAAACGTTCAAATAAAGGACTGCTTCATGACGTAGATGGGGTTTCTAGCTATGAATAGAATCTAGAGAGATTCCCCAGGCTAAAGCTACCACTATTTTTGCCAAGGAAGTGAATGCAAACCAGGGAAAAGTCAGAATATTTCGATGACGAGTTATCTCGTCATGCAGGCAGCGAAGCATACATGCTTGCCATGACGAGTTATCTCGTCATGCAGGCAGCCTAGGGGTTAATTTTTCTCTCTATTTTAATTAATTTCTTTATTCTCTTTTAACATAAACACAATTTCTCAAAAAAAGAAACAACCCCAAAAAACAACAACAAAAAACAAAAACAAAACAAAAAAAAAGGCAAAAATTAATGTGACTGCCAAACCCACACCTTGAACTGAACAAGACAAGATACAACATAAATGTCAATAAATTCAAAGAAATTTGTCTTTTGGCTTAAGACAAACTGAAAAAAAAACAAAAAAAAAAAAAAAAAAAAAAAAAAAACAAGAGAGGCAAGGCCTTCAAGATTCACTTGTGATACACTTAATTTTTTTTTTTTTTAAATCGTTAAAATGTGTTCTGTATTTGTTATTATAAAGCTTTGGGTTAAAAGAAAAAAAAAAAAGCCCTTACGGCAGATTCGAAACCCGGGTGTTCGGGTGATAAGAAACTGTCTTATCCATTACACTATTGTGGCTCCTTAACTAACGTTCAAAAATATAATATTTAAACATGCTTTTTTAAAGGGCGATAAATCGATTGCGGTATTCGCAGTGAGGATGCTGTTCAAATCATATTATTCTGGTGTATCTTGGGCATTCAAAAAATCTTTAAGGACAATTAAAATTCTTTGTAAGGAGACGTGGCTATCGCCGCAATCACACTGCAATATTTAGCCGTTTTCTCTGGATCTAGATAGATGTACAAGTTTAGTTACACCCGGTTGACACAGTTGATTCAATTTCTCTTTGATGTTCATTCTAGTTTTATAGTTTTAAAGTTGATATGAAAATTGAGTATTTTGTTAAACTAATAACATAGCCAAGTACAAGTACTTCTAAACGTTGTATGAAGTGAAAAGGACTTCATTTTGAGAAATGTCAAGACTGGAAATTTTTGCGTTTCATCAATTCAAGGGTATTAACTCTCATGGTTTATTATTTTTAACTGTGAATTCTGACTGATTCTATGGATATCTTTATGGCAGTTTGGGGCACAATCCAGTAAGTGATGAGGCGTTCACAAATCTTTCTCTGAATAAATATTTAACGGTCTCCTTCTTCAACTTTCCATCACATGTTATCGTGTATTGTCCATTGAATATAGGATTGAACGGGCAGGTCAACAACTTGAAACAAAATGGCATCGTTCGCGTTCGCGAAGACTATGAGCATGCGCTTTGATATGTATAAATATCTATACGCAATTGATTTTTGCCCATGACCTTCAGGGCTCAGCCAATAGATCTATAAAGTCCACTCGTCGTATTGATTTTAGTATTTTCCGAAAAAGACCACTTGGGCGAATGAACATAGTGAAAGCCCTGTACACTGACAGTAAAACACACACGCTTTTTATGTATTGAGTATAATTTCAAAATGTAATGTTTAAGATGAGAAAGATCAGTTTAAAGCAAATTAAGTCCCCTAGCATTAATTACAGATTAATTTCCCTTTTTTACTATCTGCACCAAAACGTTTGCAAAATAAATATAACTTCCATGCTTAGCAAAATTAGTTCCTGTTTGAACAAAAAATGATAAAAATGACTGCTCTTGTTGTTGCGTCAGATTATCATATCAAAGTGCCAAGTTTAGAGAATTAAAAAAATATAAATATAACAGTAAATGCAGTTTGCATATAATTTGGCTTCTTTTTAAAAATTTTTGTGCCCATCCCAGAGGTGCAATATTGTTTTAAACAAGATGACTGGAAAGAACTGAATTTTTCCTATTTTTATGCCAAATTTGGTGTCAACTGACAAAGTATTTGCAGAGAAAATGGCAATGTTAAAGTTTACCACGGACACACACACACACACACAACCGAACACCGGGTTAAAACACAGACTCACTTTGTTTACACAAGTGAGTCAAAAAGAAAATCAGCCAAAGAAATGACAACATTATCTCCCCCTGACCCTGGCGTTGGCGGTGTCGAAGATGGTCTCCACCAGCAACACGTCTGCTCCCCCCTCCAGCAATGCCTTGGCCTGTTCGCTGTACGCCTCAACCAGCTGCTGAAAAGCTGCCAAAAACAACAGTTATGTTTATGTCATTGACAGTTACATAACTGTTAAACACGGCCAAAAACAACAGTCATGTTTTCGTTATCAATACTTACATAACTGCTAAACACTGCTACATACAACAGTTATATTTATGTCACTGATACTTATATAGCTGCTAAACACTGCTACAATCAACAGTCATGTTTATGTCATTGATAGTTATATAGCTGCTAAACACTGCCAGAAACAACAGTCATGTTTATGTCACTGATATTTAGCCATTGAAAGGCTACCACAAACAACAGTTATGTTTATGTCAATGATACTTTTTAGCTGCTAAACACTGCCAGAAACAACAGTCATGTTTATGTCACTGATATTTACATAGCTGCTAAACACTGCAAGAAGCAACAGTCATGTCTATGTTATCAATACTTATATAATTGCTAAACACTGCCACAAACAACATTCAAGTTTATGTCATTGATACTTATACAGCTGATAAAAAACTGCCGCAAACAACAGTCATGTTAACGACTCTGATAGTTATATAGCTGATAAAAGACTGTCAGAATCTACAGTCATGTTTCTGTCACTGATACTTATATAGCTGCTAAACACTGCCAGAAACAAGAAGTCATGTTTATGTCATTGACAGTTACATAGCTGCTAAACACTGTCAGAAATAAGTCATGTTCATGTCATCGATACTTATATAGCTCATCTCTAGTGACCTCCCAGTAGCAATATCACCCACACCACTGAGTGGCCATACACAACGAATCATAACATTAACATTAATCCACACACATGTGAATGTGGATCGATGAAGGGGGGAAACACTGAGGATCAAGAGGTGTGAAGGAAGAACGGGAGAAAAGTCTTACTGATGTTCCTGTACTCTGGTTTCTCCACCGACGGTGAGATGGACAAGGTGCGATTGGTTGGCCCCATCGATCCAGCCACATACCTTCGCACACCTGCACGATACAATGCACGCAATTTGTAGAGTGAAATGATTTTTTTTTTTTAAATGTACAAAACACACACACACAAATAGTCTATTCAGCTACACACCTTTCCATACCTGCATAATACAATGTCTATGATTTTATGATGGAAATATATTATTATTATTATATTATTTTATTCTTTTTTAAATATTTAAGAAAACACACAAATAGTCTATTACTGTACTGAAAAAGCTTGGAACAACAGTGAGCAAGAAGATTAAAAATGATTTTAACAAAAAATATAGAAGTGGAGTATTTCACTCACCTTCCTTCTACACATTTCTCTTACTCAGAAAACAATGACCCATACTTTCAAAATTGTTTCACTTACATCTTTGAATGACTTGACAGTGAAAATTTAAAAGAAAATAACACAGAAAACAGAAAGTCAATGATTGAGGAATACCTGTGGCTGCTGTTACATCGTCTGCTGCCCTGCGAGCCAGTTTTGTTGATTCCACATTCAAACGATACACCTGAAATCAAATACATCATTTTTGACAAAAAAAGAAAAAAATCATTAAAAAAAAAAAAAAAAAAAAAAAGATGCATAAAGTTCATGGAAGACATCAGATGTCAGATTCATATCCATTCTGAGACACAATCAACATCAAACTATAAAGTCTTATATAAGACTTGGTCATTTCCCAAGTCACAAAGTCTGGAAAAGACTCTTGAGATTCAAAACTGCTTGTTATTGCCTTCTGCTGAAGCCTTGATCATGATCAGCACGCTTTCAAGTTAAATACTGATATTCAGGACAGTACAACCAAACTGAATAAAAAAGCAGATTCTTCATTCATTTCTAGAACAAATATTTTCAAAAAACATCTGCCACTATCCCTCCCTCCATATTCTAGCCCTCTCTGCACTCCCCTCCCCCCACCCCCACCCAACTCCCACCTTACCACCAACCCACCCTCCAAAGTTTGACATTATGATGCATGAATGAAGATGAAGGCTACTGGTCTCACTAGTGGTGACTGACATTTTTCTTTCTTTTTACTGTGCACAGATTTCATTTCTCCCACCCACCCCCACCCCCACTAAAAAAAAAAGAAAAGAACAAATCAAGAGAGACTGTTATTAACAAAACTGGTACAGATAAGGAAATCTTCAAATCTTATAATGAATGGAAAAGTACCTAAGCAGAATGATGATGATAATAATAATAGTAGTAATAATGATAACAAATATCAATAATAATAACAATCATCATCTTCATCATCATTCCACCATAAACACCACCATCAATAAAAACATCACCACCACCACCACCACCACAATCATCACACGTCTGTCTGCTTCAGATCCACGAAATCTGCACCCCAAGTCAGTTACGAATGTCCAACATCTGCAACGTTTGGATCCACAGCCTGCCAGCACAGTGAAGTGAGAGAAGTGGAGTGATGGCCTAGAGGTAACGCGTCCGCCTAGGAAGCGAGAGAATCTGAGGGCGCTGGTTCGAATCACGGCTCAGCCGCCAATATTTTCTCCCCCTCCATTAGACCTTGAGTGGTGGTCTGGATGCTAGTCATTCAGATGAGACGATAAACCGAAGTCCCGTGTGCAGCATGCACTTAGCGCATGTAAAAGAACCCACGGCAACAAAAGGGTTGTTCCTGGCAAAATTCTGTAGAAAAATCCATTTCGCCAGGAAAAACAAATAAAACTGCACGCAGGAAAAAATACAAAAAAATGGGTGGCACTGTAGTGTAGTGACGTGCTCTCCCTGGGGAGAGCAGCCCGAATTTCACACAGAGAAATCTGTTGTGATAAAAAGGAATACAAATACAAATACAAACTACAAGGCAGAGAGACAGCACAGGACAGAGACGAACACAGACAGGAAAAACGTCAAGCCAGGAAACAGCTGACTGGTGACAGCACTCACCAAGTGTTCAAGGCTGTAATCAGCCTGTGCAATGGTTGTGCCGCTGAATGTGTTGGTCTCTATGAAATCAGCACCTGCCTCCAGATAGTCCTGAAACACACACACACACACACAAACGCATATACTCTATTCCTTAACATTTTTTTTTTTTAAAAGTAGAAATTTGGTCACCAATGTCAAAATTCATAACTGTCAACAGTTGTTTTTTTTGTTTTTTTTATCAATATGAATTTTCTTTAAAGCTTTTCATCATGTCGCTAAATTCATAACTGATACTGCTTCAGCGTCTTTTTTTTCCTTTAGTTTTTCATTGTCAAAACAATGCTTTTTTTCTTTTAAATAATAATAATAATAAAAAGCAAACAGTTCTGATATTTTTCCACTTCAGTTATCCATCTAGCTCTAAACAATAACTCCACTTTCAATCTGTTTACTTCGTATCTCCACAAGTTCAGCTTTGCAACTGGAAATAGTATGTTTGTCTTGATCATTTTTGTACTCTTTCTTTTCCTAACTCTTCAACAGTAACAGTTGTTTCTAACTATTTTTCATTTTCAACAGTCTTCTTACTTTTTTTTCTCAGTGGAATATGCAGTCGTCTCAAATGTATCTTTCATTGTTTATATTTTAAGTCAATAAAAAAAAGATAAACTATGCGTGGACAATGAAATGCTAATGGGAAAGTGACGCAGCAGCAGCAAACAACCTAAATGAAAAAAAAAAAAAAATGCAGCTGCACAAGAAAATTCTGTATCTTTTCTTCTCATCTAACAACTGTGGAGGTCATAACCAAACATATCTCAGAACCTAAGTGTAATGCTGGTGTGTGTTTAAGTGTGTATGTGTGTGTGCGCACATGTGAGTGCTTGTATATGTGTGTGTGTGTGTGTGTGTGTGTGTGTGTGTGTTTGAGTGTGCGTGCATGCATGTGCATGCGACTGCTAGTGTAGTGTATCAACAATCTCATGAAAACCAAAGTACAGCTGCATAAAAAAAAACCCCAATAAAAACACAGCTGTGGAAATCAGAAAAGCTCATTCCTGTCACAAAGCTGACGTGTGTGTGTGTGTGTGTGTGTGTGTGTGTGTGTGCATATTGTTGGCACAAATAATAATCATCCTTGTTAACCAGGGAGGTATGGAGAAAAGAACAAACACAGCATGCAAAGCTCTAAAAACAGAGTATGGCTGTGTACATAGTGTGGTAAAGAAAAGAAACAAAGGGTCATACACATAAAAAGTTCTGTCGGTGTTGGTGTGTGTATGCACGACTGAGACCAGACCTGACTGAATGACTCAGGAAACAAATGATGAGCGCCCAAAGGCAGCTCTCAGCTCTACCCAGGTAGGCAGCCTGTTGTGCAAATGACTCTGTGTTCAAAAAGTGCTTAAAGCTTGGTCTCTGACGAAGGATAGGCACTGTATAAGTATCCACATCATCATAATAACAGTGCCACCATAAATACTTCTAGTCTGTTACAAAAAGTCTACATGTAAATCTACTGGTCACTAACCAAAAAATTCAAAATACAAATCTGCATTTTCATTTACAAGGTCAAATGGATACATGATTATGTTTAAAGCATTGGAAGGGATTCAGCCTCTTTTTACTCAGCTTCTAAATTGTCAGTTCATAGTAACTGCAATGGCAATAACAATATTGGTAGTATTGTAGTTTCCCCAGCTGTTTACCTACATGTATTGTTGTTCATCTTTGTGATTCATCATCTTTGTGATTCAGAGTTGCGCATGCTTGTAAACATCTGATGTTCAAGCACTTTGTTTTATCTCAGTGTAAGACATAGTGCCATATATAAATAATATATTTTTATTTATTTATTTATATGTATATATATATATATATATATATATATATATATATGGCACTGTCAACAACAGTAGGCTCTGCAAGTCTTTAAAACTTCTATTTTTAAAAAGCAGCAAATTTTCGCTGTAAAAACATCTTCTTCAGGCTAGGGTGCCCTTCCCTATACTTCCCTATGCCCCAGCCATTCCCCTTCACCTCCCCACCTTGTGGATCTGGTAGATGAGGTCGGGCTTGGTGATGCTGAGCAGGTCGTTGTTGCCCTTCAGGGACTGTTCACACTGAGCAAACTCCTGCCCCCGGTAGTCCTCCTCCTCCAGGCGGGCCATCTGAATCATGGTGCCCATGCCCCCATCGAAGATCATGATGCGCTTCTTCAGGGTGGCTTCGATCTCTGCCGCCACATCTGAACAACACAAAGCACACCAACGTTTATTAAACCAGCTGTGAGGATGGTCTTAAAGGCTGTGCAACTGTACATATTCGGACAGTTTAGCAAGCCCCTTCAGTACCGAGGGGAAAACAGTAAAAAGTGATGTTGCAAGTCATAAAACATAATCCAAAACAGTAAGCCTAAATCTGAGAAAATATTCTGAAGATATACCACTTACATAAACTCTGTGGAAATTTCAGCCTTCCAGAGTTATTCATCTTCTTCTGATGATATCATCAGTGACATGATGGTGCATGTACCTAATATGTGCTATGGCACTCAAGAGGTTAATCCAGATGCTAACTATTTTGCTGCCATTACAACTTTTGTAATTACTTCACCACCATAGGGGACTTTAGTCAACATTATGGGATCATTTTAAACGGACCTTTTTTTTTCATTTTTTTTTCAAATTGTCACAAAGCTTGACAGCTGTAGCCCACTTACCCATGCATTAGTAAACTGACTAACTTCCCCCTCTTTGATGGAGTTTGAAGTGAACAAGTCCACCGTTTGTTTGGACATTATCCAAATTGTGTGACTGGGAGCGTCAAGTCTAAAATATATGGCACTGGGAAGTTTTTTTCACACAGAAACTTGGCAGCAAAGAGTTCAATTAAGCAAATTGCCTACACCAAGTTCGGTTAAAAACATCCTGGATATTCTAAAGAAATAATCAGACCCAGACAATATCAGTGAATTTACTGTGTTGGTGTGTTCTCTAAGTGAAAATGCTAAACACTATGACATGACTTTGCTAAAGCGAACCCAACAGAGTTGGTATTTTCATACAACAATCCTGGGTAAAAATCCCTGAATAGGTGGCTCAGCAGATAATAGTGAAGATTTTCTCATCTCCCGGTTAAAATAAAATGAATGTGCAGACTTTTATTGTGACTTATTTCCCTTTGTGAATCATACATAAGGATGATGAAACATTCAGTGAACAAGACATTTTTTTTCCCTTTCACAGCAACAGAGACAGACAGACAGACAGACCGAGAGAGAGAGAGAGAGAGAGAGAGAGAGAGAGAGAGAGAGAGAGAGAGAGAGAGAGAGAGAGAGAGAGAGAGAACTCAGAACATTTTTTATTCAAGGATTAAGATTTTAGGCATGGCCCATTCTTCCAATCTGTCCTTGATAATTTAATGAAAAGGGGATAAAAAGAGAATTAAAAAAAAAAAAGGTCCTGCAAAAAGAATATGATAAAGAACAGACACACGCACACACACAGATCAACAGATGGATGAGGGAGAGAGAGAGAGAAAGGGAGAGAGAGAAAGGGGAAGGGGAACAGAAATATGTCATCAGTATCGACAACCGGATGACTAAAGCCACATTGTTGTTATCATGAAATCCACGTACGACCGTTGTAATTTATACTAAAATGACTACTACCATCACCAATATCACTTATGCAACAGCTATTGTCACCATCATGATGAAATGAAATGAATTCATTCATGCACACAAAATAGAAGAAAATGAAAGAAATGCAAACAAGCAAACAAAACAAAGTGAATGAGAAGAAAATAGGACAGAATAAGAACAAGACCAAAACAAGAACAAGGAGGAACAATAAAAACAGATCCAATAAGTTAGACAAATAAGTACCCTCATTGTTACTGCCAACAGTCACTTCTATATCTGAGTCATTTATTGTTGGGGGGGGGGGGGGGGGGAGAGAGAGAGAGAGAGAGAGAGAGAGAGAGAGAGAGAGAGAGAGAGATGTGTAACCCAAAATCTGTTAAATCTGATCTTATGTTTTTTATTGTATATTCACAGTATGCTGTGGACACACATACACACACAATTAAAATTTTTTTTTTTCCAAACAAATCAAAATCAATACCCTTTCACAGCAATACACACACACACATACACAAAGGCAGACAGACGAGATAGATAGATAGATAGATAGATAGAGAGAGAGAGAGAGAGAGAGAGAGAGAGAGATCTATCACCCAAATTTTGTTAAATCAGATCTTATGGTTTTTATTGCATATTCATAGTCACTGTGGACACACACACAAACACACACTCTTTTAAGGAAAATTTAATAAAGATCAAAATCATTATTGAAGAGATGTTCATGTCTTCAAGATTCATGTGATAGCCTCTCAAAATATTTCAGTGATACCCTCTCAACAAAAATATTTCAATAAATTAAGAGAAACAATTAAGTTTCAGTTTCAGTTTCAGACAAAACTAAGACTGACACACACACATATACATACACAGATATAGATGTGTGTGTGTGTGTGTGTGTGTGTGTGTGTGTGTGTGTGTGATATTTTTATGACACTATGTGTAACCTTAAACTTTGACCTCTAACCTTGACATCTGAAAGCATGTACTGGTGTTCTTCAGCAATGACCAATCACTGCACTAAGTTAATGAGAACTTTTCCCCCCAGAATGTTGTGACCTTGAACTGACTTCAGCTCTCTAAGGGGTTTTCCTTCTCACCGTGACCTAATCACAGCTGGCCTGCAATGTTTGGTTAAGACTGTACTAATCTCTTTTGTAACTAAACTTTCCCTGTCATTATCAAATGCCATATTGTGACCTTGACCCTTAAATGGAATTTCTCACCATGCTCTCATCAGGGACAGTCACTATCAGGACTGATGAAAATCACATGCACGACATGCGTTTTCTATTTTGCAAAAAACCCAAAAAACTTATACTCTCTGACCTCTCATTCTCCTTACCAGAAATCACACTAAAAATGACTGTAAACTTTTCGTTCATACATCCTCAAATCTGGTTCCTGCATGACCACTTCTAGTTTCACAGAAAATAGTCAACATCACTTTAACGGACTTGAACACGCGAACGCACGCGCGCGCGGACAACCGAGATCGGGTGGTGATACTGACTCACTTTGCTTACGCGAGTTAAAGAAAAATCACAGTGGAAATAATGCCGGGTGTGGTGAACACACGTTTCTAAAGCTTCTGCAGGCCAGGCCTAGAAGCAGCTGTCGCAATGTGAGTACTGTAAATTAAACTGCTGAAGGACTTAGACAACGATAATATATAATCTAATTTACTTGTAAATGCACAAAAGAATGAGAACTAAAAGCACTTACATCTTGTCTGGCGACACATACACTCAAGGTCCTAATAACACACAAACTCATGCCGTGTTGTTTACAAATTACGTCCCTTGGCCTTCACATGGATGGCACTTTTTGTCTGGTGTTCTTCTGGCATGTTAAGAACCACAATTTTGAAACAAAATTCGACAAGTCGAAATACCATTTCAAAGTAGATAACTACAACTTACTAATCTGATCATTGTTTCTTAATGTATAGTTTCAAAATATCACAGACATGACCAGCTAACATTTTAACGATGTTCGGTGTCGTCCAAGCCAAATCGGTTGTCTCCCGCGCGGCCGCAGAAACCTATGAATCACCATGTTCTTAAATCTTTACCGCCTTCCTTTTTCAATAGCTTTTTCTCACCCGACTGTGCAGCAGATGACTTATCGTGTACGGTTGGAGGCATTGTTGCAGGCTGTCTGCTGTGGCTCGACGTCAAAGTTAGTCTCCTCGTGCCCCAACCCTGCCAACGGACCAAGAGCGAGTGAGGCCTGAGCAGAGCCGAAAATCAGTTTTATAGAACCACCTAACTAGAGTACGCATGATCGGAAATTACGACATTGTACTTCCTTTAAAACAAATTTGGACGGCCACAGCCCGAATGCATTTTGCGCAAGACACATGCCAGACAAACCCAAGTTCTAATGGAGTATTTTTTAGTTTTCTGTCAGTTTGGGAGAAAGATAATAGTTACACAATATTTGTGTTTTGCAGATATGCTAGGTTACAGTCCATACTTTATTTTATTATCGCATTACGGGCAACGTAACAGTTTGAAAATTCCTTTGCGCATTTAAAGAACGTGCAAAGTTGCACTTTCACAATCTGTTCAAAGCGAAAGTACAGTTGTCAAATGCTTTTTAATTGCAAGAATTATGTTACCTACCATTGTAAACTGTCGAGTTTTGAAGGGGATTGATGATTATCTCGAGTTTTGGCTACTTTTGATTTATGAGAATTTATGATTACATGATGGAAAAGGAATATGAATTATCTACTTATATCCTATTAGTAACACACACACACACACACACACACACACGTATATATATATATATATATATATATATATATATATAATGTGTGTGTGTGTGTATCAGTATATATATATATATATGTTTAACATGGCATGTTCTACTGTTCTGTATATATTTGCAACATTGTTTATCATGGCATGTTCTACTGCACTGTATATATTTCAATATTGTTTATCATGGCATGTTCTACTGTACTGTATATTTGCTTTATTATTTAACATGGCATGTTCTACTGTGCTGTATATTTGCTGTATTGTTTAACATGGCATTACCTTCTGTAGTGTCATATTTTTTGTATTCCATTTTGTTCATGTTTTTGAAATTTTCAAAATATGTTGTATGAGGGGGCCTCATGTAGCTGAACAAAGCAAAAATTACAGGAAAGATGAAATAACAATTCACAGTATACTATACACTACAGAAAGGATGTCAGAGCTATGATGTCATATTTTCATTTCATTCCCAGAATACTGTTCTGCCCAGGAAGGCAGAATATGTATGTGTGTGTGTGTACATGTGTGTATGTGTATATATATTACTGTGCAAGATTGTAATTTGGTATAAATAATGTATTATACATTAAAAAAAAAAAAAAAAAAAGTTCATGTGGTGTATTTCAGTTTGGGAAAGGCAGCAGAAGAGCGATGGTGACTGTGGTCCTTGCTCCTGCCTTGTTTGACGTGACAGAAGATATCCACATCAACAAACTCAGCCATGGGGGCTACAAGCGTGTCAAACTCTACGTAAGTCAGATCTTTGCATGTTTTTGTTTGATTCAACAAACTCGGCCATGGAAGATACAAGAGTGTCAAACTTTATCATGTGATACGGAACTTGGCATATTTTTGTTTCACATTATATGATATTAGTACTTCAGTTTTGCTGGGTGCATATATTTGTGTAAAATCTAATCTGTATTGCATGTTCTTGCATAATGTTTTGTTCAGAATAAGGTATTATTTTAATTATTGTGGGTTAATCTGTGTCAAGCATCAATTAAAAGCATTGTTATCTCAATAAATAAAAGACACTTGCAGGCACTGATTATTATTTGTTATTTCTTGAATACATCTGAAGAGAAATAAGAACACACACACACACACACTCACACACACACCATTAACTGTTACAAGTCAACAAGCCCTTTCATGAAAATGATAAAGCTTACACCCATTTTACTGGCTTTTACAATAGGCAGAGGATTACCACTACGGCATCACTCGAGCATATGTCCAGGAATTCTGCCGGTCTTGTCCAGTGTGTCAGTAAGGTCCCAAAACGAGAAACCTCATCAAGGATCACGCCGGCATGAGACAGTCCCTCCGTCCCATGGTCAAGTGAGTCCTGACATGCAGCAACTTGACTGGGGCCCAGCGGCCATCCAAATTTGCGCGTCGTGTCGTGAAGCACCAGATACAGCCTGTGATTTCACAGTCAGACTGGTACACGAAAAGCGGTTTTGATGAAACAGCAGAGATCTGTGCTGTGGAGAGGGTGGGCGGTTCACAGTTCATGGCCAGTGTGCAGGTGGATCTGATTGACATGAGTGGTGTGCCTGACAGGGGTCATCTTCTCATTTGTCACGAGCTGGACTTTTTCTCAAAGTACCGTGTGCTCTTTCCTCTGAGGAATAACTCTCCTGTAGAGGTGTGTAAATTTTATGAGTCGATGAGCGTGTATGTGTGATACATAGTTATGTGTGTATGTGTGTGCATGCATGTGTGTGCATGCATGTGTGTGTGTGAGTGTGGTTATAGGTTGGTGTGATTCGTGTCAAAACAAATATGTTTTCTGCCGAGTTCATTTGATGCAGGAAGCACTTAATAGTTTCAAAAGGTGCAATGTCATTTTTTTTCCTTTTCACAGTGCAGACTTGTATCCTGTGATGTGAACACATACTGTGCTCTTGTGGAAGACATTCCGCATTATGTACTCTGTCCTTCAGCTGCTGATCCATTTTATGCATGTTTCCACATGTTTTACTTATTTCTACCTGTTATCTAGGCAGTTACACTTTGTTTGCAGGGGTGGATTTTGCAAAATGCTGTGATCCAAAAACTGACTGAAAGAGTGCAGGAGAGAGAGCAGCAAATCCTTAAAAGGTGCTTAAACATTCACTGTAATCATGGAATGTTAGGTTGCATATTTTGTTGTTTATATGAAAATCCCAGTTGTTTAAGAACTTAAAAAAAAAAAGCAAAAAAAAACAAAACCAAAAAAAAACCATTCAGCGTTCTGAAACTGCTAACATGTGTGCACCATTGCAGCATTGACACACCTATGCAATTTTCTGAAGTCCTCTTCTGTGATATTGACCACCCTCACCCCCACTCCCCACACCTTCCCCTCGCCCCCTCCCCCTACCTCCCAGTTATCTTCACATTAACGAAGTGATTTTTTAAAGTATTGTTTTGGTTTTTTTTATTGCGTGTTTGTATTTCTCAAGTTGTAAACTTGAGTGATTTTTTTTTTTGACATTTGTTTCAATTTTTATGAACAGTTGACTTACTGATGTTGAAATGGAGGCTGTGCATTTATTGTAGATTGGTTTTGAAAGCTCTGGCTTGGGCGATGGTTGTGTGATCAGTGACTTGTCTCCACTTTGAATTTGTTCAGCAGATCTGTCAAATATTATGCCAGATACATGTTGTTCAACATCTGTTGATCAGGATGTAGAAATAATGGTGGGAGTAATTTGTGATAATGTGACTGGAAAAGCAAGATGGTGAAAATGAAGTGCAGTGAAGATGACAGTTCTCTTGTTGCATTATTATCCCTTCTTTTCCATTTACAGATTGTTGTGTAACATAACTTGGAATGTTGGTGAACCTATGGGGTTTCTGTCTCTTGCAAATGTTACTTTAACTGGTGCTTTATATTTGCTGGATGTTTTCACTTCTTTAACGCCAACTTAATTAAGCTTAAAATAGCCTTCCTCTTTAAAAAAAAAAAAAAAAAAAAAAAATCAAAATGTTATATAAAAAAATCAAAATGTTATATGATCGATTGATTGATATGGATACTTACATAGTGCCTATCCTTAGTTGTAGACCAAGCTCTAAGCACTTTACAAACCCCGGTCATTTGCACAACAGCCTGCCTACCTGGGTAGAGCCAAATGACAATTGCCACTGGGCGCTCATCATTAGTTTCCTGTGTCATTCAATCAGATTTCAGGCATGCACACACACAAACATGTAACATTTTATGTGTATGACCATTTTATTTACCCTGCCATGTAGGCAGCCATACTCCGTTTTCGGGGGTGTGCATGCTGGGTATGTTCTGTTTCCATAACCCAAAGAACGCTGACATGGATTACAGTCCAACGCATTAACCATTCGGCTGTTGCGCCCGTCAAGAGATGACTGGAACCTTTTGCAAATGTTATCCCAGTGAGTACAGATCCTGAGTCAGAGTAGTTGGTGTGAAAATAACCTGGGATGTGGTGACTACTGTTTAGATCTCTGTTGGTTCCAATGTTGTCTTTCTTCCTGTTTCTCTTTGTCTGCAGGAGGTATGTTCCTTTCGAGTTACATTTTCATATTTCAGCTGACAGTGTGATTTGTTTGTAAAGCTGACTTTGTGTCATTATTTTTTGTTAAGAAATAAAGCAGTAGTGGATTACTTTTCACCACAATATTACAAGAGAGAGAGAATTTGGCCAGAACCTGTGGTCATTGTCAAGAATAGACAGTTACAACAGGTCAACAGTGGTGGCCAATTTTTTGTGACAGGCTGCACTGGAATATTCTGTTCTACACACATACAGAGGATGTAAAAATGATGTATAAGCTTATTCTTTTACCCTCAGTAAAGATAATTTTGACTCGACACACACACATTGTGGTTGCATTATTCACTGATTCATTTAAAAACCACTGCCTGTGCATCTGCTGGTCCTTTAACTCATTCCAGACGAAAGGCCCCAAACAGAGCCCTACTGTTTACAACCGTTTCAGAAGAAGGGGCCCTGAATGGGGGCTTAGTTTTAAATTTTTGGCATGGCACCTGATTTCCATAATGACATTATGAGCTAAGAATATCATAACTGACCTTTCCACTGCGATCAGTAAATGCAGTGTGTGTTGCTGTGCTCACGGTGACTGGTTCACGTGAACAGTGCATGTCAACAATGGCGTCTGACCCAGTTTCGTCTCAGTCACAAGGCAGTCTTAGACAAATGAGCCGTATGTGACTGTTTTACGTTTTGAATTTAATATGTTTCAAACTCTTTGTGTTTTCCTGGATTCGTTTACAAGCTGTCATTGTATGTAAATTTCGAACAAAAAATATGGATACCTTCATCATCTCACTGTATGATGTAGCATAAGAAAGGAGGAAGTATATTTTGTCCCCAACTAACTTCTCATCTTACTGATCAGTTTTAAAGTTTTTAGTTTATAAATTCTAACATTTGTTTTTCTGGTGATTTTATTTCTTACCTGTACAAATGGGTCTGTGGGGAAAGTCAGGGGAGCTAACCAGCAGGACTTAGTGAGTTTAATCTGTTTTGGTTCATTTTGCATAAGAAACTTTCCAATAAACTGATATAGAATCAAGGAAAATTTGAAGTGGCATGTCCTAATTTTAAGTTAACGCAATTTCAAGTATCCTTGAAGTTCGCTAGTGTTCACTGTATTATGATTGAATGTTAAGCCTTTTTCATCACGTGTGTTACGAATTTCCAGTTCTGGTAAATACTCGGTTGTATGAGAGAACAGAGATATTACTCTTACTCAATATATCAGTGCAATAAAATAATTGTTCTTGTATTACATATGTGAGAGAGTGAAAGCTCCCACACATAACATACAAAATTTGTGTTGTGATGTGATTCAAACATGGATCAGAAAGAGAATCTGTTCTTTAACTGAGGTAGATTTTTCTTCCTAAATCTAAACATAAAAAAGAAAAGAAACATGTTAACTAAGGTATTAATTTGTTGTCTGTTGTTGCTGGGGTTTTTGTTGTTTTTTGTTAATTAGAGTTTATCTGTTCAATAATCCTTTTCTTTGTATTTTATATACAATATTCATTGTGGTCTTTAAGAAGTCCAAAAGAATATATTAACTTGAACACAGAAGTTTAGTGTACAATGTGATGAATAAGGGAAAGGAAGTAATTTTCCTCAAACCACTTTTCTCCAGTGATACCTCAATCTCCCCCACCCCACCCCCTCTTCCCCAATTTTAAAAAAAGTGATTAATGATACAAGTGTGTAAACATTATTGAAAACAAAGTGTTAGCAAACTGTTTGAAAAAAAAAATTCCCCATACAGTACAAATAAAAACAACAAAGAAACAGTCTTCACATTTTCTGATTCCTGTTGTGCAAAATGTGAGGAATATATATTCCCTGAATATATCCATCTATGACTTTTATGAAACTTCTCTCCTGAATTAGGTGGGTTCTTTTTCATACTAAACATAAAATACAGAAAGCAGGGAAGGGTATGAATGAAATATGGGCTAATATTGTTGTATCATATGCATTTTAACAGATGAAAATCATGCACATACACATATCTTACCATGACATACTGGTGAAGCGCAGCACTGACAATTCAGTGTTTTGCATTTGTGCTGGGGAATATTTTTACATTTAAAATGTTCAGTGTATGAATGCATATATCCAAATGAGTGTATGAATGCGTATATCCAAATGACCTCACAGTGAATAGCAAGCCTAAGAAATAAAGGCAGAGAAAACAAAAAGCACACCTACTTGCACAGTTCTGTAATTGGTAACAAGAAACGCTTGTGCACATCTTTACCGAATTCCAGTCAAGAGCAGGGCAACATTCATTAATCTTTATTGTGCACTCTTTACAAGATATCAGGCATTTCAGCCCCACAAAAAGACACTGACTAATAGACTGCACCAGGGTTTCTTTAATACAATAATTTAACAACAATATTGAACACATTACACAAAAACATTGCTTCATTTCACAGCACAACTTTCAACGGTATATTACACCAGTCATCTTTGGAGACAGGAATAAAACATATTGCCTCCTACTCATGTGTTCAAAGTGAAGCAGAAGAAACCTAATACTGCAAACAGCAATCAGATGAGATCTGGCATTTCCCACTCAGTCAACGCTGCTCTAAGTTACATCCATCATGTGTGGCAAATCTTATTCTGTAAGCATATGATACATGTATATTATATTTATATATCAAGTGGTTTAATCTTCAAGTAATACACACATCAAACTCTCATTCATGTATTACTGACTTCATGACTTACACCGAAGAAATAGTGATCTTTATAGTGATAACTGACAAACTCTGATAATGTGGGCATACGTGCAGAATGGCTTACCTTGTGTGTGTGTACAACCTTATCTTTGGCAGATGAACAACACGCCCAACACACATTCAAATTTTAGGTCTACTAAACTAACAAAAGAAATACATCCAACACCCTGATGATAAAAAAAACCCAACAACAACAACAAAAAACCCCCCAAGAATTTTGTTGTAACAACATCATTAGAAAAAATGGACATGTGCTTGCCACCATAACTAATAATTTCATTCACACACAAATAAAGCTTGTCTACGGTCATTTGAAGACGGTGCTGATTTCAATGGTACAGATATATTTTGGTTTGTAATCAACTTGAAACCAGAGAACCAGATGGAACAAGTACTTACTATCCAAGGAGAAGAACCACCTTCCATACAACATTCCACACAACCACTCACCCCTTATCCCACAGAACAACAATAACCACAAACACAACTACAAGTTCAAAATCAATAATTCAAAACTACTGAACCAAACCATTTGTACAACTTTCAAACACTGGACATCTGTGGATCTGACTGAAGTATTACCTGTTTCTGCTTTCAATGGTTAATATGTACAATGCAAAGAAGACTCAATTCATAACATGCAAATCTGTTTTTCTCTATGTATATCTTTATTACTTTGTAACACCAATACAGCATGCCCAACATGAACAGACTGCCTTTTCACGAGCTCATATACATATATCAATAATTGTATGTGACTGTAAAGAGTGCATGCTGAAATCTTTCTATAATAACTATAATAACTGGTAAATAATACACAATGGATTTGGTTTTAATTTTTGTTAAAAAAACCCCACCCACCTGTAACAATGTAATGGCAATGAACCATTTTTTAAAAACATTTTTTAATCAATATATTTTTTTTTTAAAGAAACAAAAATGTCAAAGCTGAAATCAAAGAATCGTTTTTTTCAGCAAAAAAACCTCCATGATTTGGTGGATTAGCAATGACTGTTTCTTGCTTTCTTTCCTCCAACAAGCTGGTTTGAGATGGCTGCTAGCGTCCACAATCTTCTTCTCTCAGCCTTTCTGAAGATTTCTCTTTTTCTTACACAACTTTGGGAAGATCTTAGAATCATAATATTTGCAACAACAAATATGTCTCCCTCTACATGTTTTGTACATACTTTTGTGATAAAGAATTCTGCATGTCTGGCAGTCAGTATCTAAATAAGATCAATGCATTTATCAGAATATTTTCATAGGCTTTTTATCCATTCTGCAACCTTCTTCCTGAATACACAGACAGGACACCAAGAGCAACAAAAACAAAATGCTGCTTCTCCACTGAACTCCTCAATACCCAGCTCCACAACTCCCAAGACAGACTGCTAATGATCCATGACTGGCCTTTCTGTTCTGACTGCTTGACAGTCATGGCTCACAGGACCACATAATATATCTCTGCACCACACACACACACACCAACAAACTGAAACAAACAAACAGCCCAAAACAAAGCACACAAACAAAACAGCCCAAACAAGAACGAAGCAAAGCACAAACAAAAACAAAGCACAAACAAAAATTGCCCAAGCAATACATGTTACCAGGTCTTTTCCAAACCACCCAACCATCACTGAGAATCACGAAAAAAACAAACCCAAAAAACAGCAGCTGTTCTATCTTTACCAGCAGCTAACACTGAACAAATTTCAAACCAAAGCTTCATCCAGATCCAGATTTCTCTGTCATGATCCATACTGATAGCCAGATGTAACTTCTTACTGCTCTTCCCATCCACTGGCCTTCAGTAAACCTCACTCTTCTCACCACACTGTGCTCAACAAAATAATAAAAACAACAACATGTAAATTACTCAATAAATGATATAAAACACACACACACACAAAAAAAAAACAACCCCAAACAAATCTATACAAAAATCATTCCCATTTCCCAGTGTATAATGTCTCATTCTGCACTTTTCATTTTTCACAGTGGGCCTCAGTGATGTATGTGTTTTTTTTTCACCTTTATTTTCTTTTCTTTTTTATCACAGTGACAAAAAAGCACTCTGTATTATACTCCAATTAAAACATCATCACGCTTGATTTCAAAATCATAGAATTGAATTGTGAATTAAATGAAAAATAACTGAGCATCACTTTCTCTCAATACCCTATTCTGCTTGCTGACATGAAGCAATAAAATCCTCAACAGACAGCTGTTGCTGTTTCTCCTGATCATGCGCTGTTTATCAAAACCAACCAACAAACAAAAAAAAAAAAATGGCACGGGCTTCCTATCTTGTGACAGTGGAACGTGTCACAGAACGAGCTGCAGTACATTTCTAGACCAGTACTGAAATGTACACCTCAACATCACACTGGATGTGAAACATCTTGCTCATTCTGGACACCCAGAATCCACGTCCATGACTGGAACGTCAGAATTTCTTCACCTTGCTACAAACGTTAAGTCCTTTGACATTAAACTTTAAAAAAACCCAAAAAAACCGAAGCATAAAACACATCATGATGCAAACACTGCCTCCAATACAGGTCACTGCAGCACTGGATGTTTTCACGGATGACTGTTTTCATGTCAGTATCACAGTTTCAAAAGCTAAGCCACACAAGACTGCCACAAAAAAGCTTCACAAAATCAGGAGGGAAATAAACAGAGAAATATTACACAAAACAAATCAACACATCCATTAAATGCAACTGAGGATGACAAGTGCATACACACAAAAACAACAACAACAACACAAACATTAATCAAATTCAGTCACAACGTGCGTACATGGAATCCAAACAAATGTACCCAGATGTTTCTGATCAGAATGCATATCAATGAAGGTAAACAAACAGTGATATTGCTTGCACCCTGGTCACTTTGCTGGATCTCAGGGCGCTTTCCCCAAAGTTGCAAACACCCTGAAGAGCTGGCTGTTGGAGATCTCACACCCTGACCGACTGATCTGGTAACTGTGTGCTGGACTTGGATATATGACAGGATTCAGACTGACACACAGAGGAAAGGAATGAAAGACAAAAAGACAACCCCCCTAACCCCCCCCCCCCCCCCCCAAAAAAAATCTATGCAAGTGAAAATAAAAAGAAAAGACAAATACCATTTCATTCTACAGCCATCTTTTCCAGAACACTGTGCCAAGAGACAACAATCCAGTACTGTCCATCAATGAAGACAGATACCAGCAAAACATGCACAAAAATCTGTCATAAAAATTACTCCTTACAAAAAAAAAAAAAAAAAAAAAAAGAAAGAAAAGAAAAAGAAAAACCCAGAACACATACTCATCCTTCTTTACAGCAGGTGACAAACAAACCATCAGCCCACCACCAGCATCAACACTTCCATTTTGTTCCCATTCTCACTTCACGTGAATGCTGCACTAACTGTTTAAGAACAGCAAAATGCAATCACAATGGCAGCACTGTTATATTTTTGGTACATTCAAAGAACAACAACTAAAAAAAAAAAAAAAAAAAAAAAAGAAAAGGAGAAGAAAAAGCAGAAAAAGGTGATGTTTTAGAAAACCCTGCTTTAAGTCTCCTTGGCACCTGAACAGTCTTCACGCAGGAAGCAGAGTCAGTAGTGGGGGCAGGCCAGACGGCTGACAAGGTGGAGGGAGAGGTGGTGGAGGTGGGGAGATGAGGATGGGGCATGGGGGGTGGAGGGGGGGGGGTAGTGAGCGTCTCACACCTGGCTCTGATGTCTCCTGCCCTCCCCTGGGGGTGGGGGGGGTCGCCCGTAGGGAGGACCTTGTCTGGGGTCTGAAAGCATGCAACACGTTTCCTCTTCACTTTATAAAATTTAACAACAATGATATCGTACATTCATACAGCACTTGTTCTGTTGCTCCAAGCACATCTAATAATACATATATTTGAATCAGACAGAGATTAAAAAAAAAAAAAGTTCAGATATAAACTTGCTAGAAATACTGTTTTCAGAACAGTGTGACAAACCCATGACTCACACACATCTCCCACCTCATCCCCAGCCCCCACCACAGACACCATGACACACCCCACACGGGGGTGGGGGTGAGAATAATGTACAGTTTAAGATATTGTTTGAATAAGTCTGTTTATACAATGTAAATCTACACCAAAAAAGGGAAGAAATCACACCAAATTAATCAAGAAATAACACCAAAAAAATTCAAAATTATCATCACACCAAAAAATGAAGAAACAACATAACACTGAAAGTCAAGAAATAATGTATACTAGTAAAACATTCAACACTGCTCCTTTGAAAACAACAACAACAAACACACACACAAACATATATGCAGATAGGCAATTCTCAGAGAAACCAATTATGTGTGTGATATTATGCAAAGCGTAAATTCTCACCTGCCTTTTTAAGTAGTTGAGTGCTGTTTTTTTACTTTCTTTCTTTCTTCTTTCGTTTACACAACCAACATGCTGATATAATGTGTTGTGGTTGATTCATACTGGGTCGGAGAACTAAACTTGGCAAGTATCTTTGTTGTTGTTATTACATATTAAGAACTCATTTACACCTATTTTCTTTCCTCATACAGAATCATATTGACAAAATGATGGGATAAGCACAACATTAGAACCCAGTACACTGAACCATTTCAAAACAATGACAGAAAAGAAATCAAGACAAAAAGAAATCTAAACTAAACCTATCAAAACACCACAGCCTGACCCCCTTTACCTCTGGGAGAGTCCATTCTGGGTCCAGGGGAGCCCATTGGCGGGTGGCCCATTCCGCGGGGGGGCAGGGGTCCCCTCATGGGAGGCGGAACCATGTCTGGGGGTGGTAACCTCATGGGGGGGCTGCGACTGTCCATGGGGTGGGGAGGAGGGGGGCCGCGCCGGTCGTAGGGGGGAGGGGAGCGGGCGTCAGGGGGAGGGGGCGGCATGCGGGGGGGAGAGCCCCGGCTGTCAGGGGGCATCATCCGCGGGGGAGGGGAGCGGGCGTCGGGGGGAGGGGGGGGCATGTGTCGGGCGGGGTGGGAGGGGGGAAGGCGCTCCCGGTCGCGGGGAGACATTGCGAAGTCCCCTTCCCTGCAACACCACAGCACAGGTCTGCTTCATTTCACACATAACACACTCGTGACACGGAAGTACACTAATCAGACCTGACCTTTACGATTTCATCACCAATGTCGCATTTCAGTACCAGCCAGAAGATTGCCAATGTCACTGAAATGCGACCAAATCATGTGTTAGTTACATGCAAGGACCCAGATCATCATGGACGCTGTATTGGCAGATAAGCATCTTCACCATTCAGCCACCTTCCTCTCCATGTTGTACTGAGGATGAAGAACAGAGGGAGGGAAAGGGCGAGACCAGGATTTGAACCTAATGGACACTGTATTGGAAGATAAGCATCTTAACCATTCAGCCACATTCCTCCCCATGTTGTATTGAGGATGAAGAACAGAGGGAGGGAAGGGCGAAACCAGGATTTGAACCTCACGGACACTGTACTGGCAGGTAAGTGTTCGAACTAGCCTGCCACCTTCCTGATTTGACAGTGTATGGTGAAAAGACAGACAGCAGTATCAGTGACACCTACCTAAACGGCGGGGGCATGGGTCCAGGTGGCATGGCCCCAGGGGGGATTGAACCTCTGGACGGGGACCGTTCCATGCCAGGTGGGGGTGGGCCGTTCAGCATTCCTGCACACGTCACTTTCCTCACAGCATCACTTTCCTCACGGAGAACGGTAACATCAACACAGATATTCTAATGTCATCTCTGTACATCAAAAAACCTGCCAGAGAAGAGCGAACGTTTACTTCTGCTGAACCAACAGGCCAGGAAACACATACACCTATTTCTGTTACAATTTTTGTACACCAACCCTGTTTACATGAAAGAACAAAACAAAATAAACTAACAATAAAGAAAATTAAAAATTTCTGTTCACAAAACCTATAAAGTCCAGCTGTATACTTCTGTTATGCTTCGCAAAGATTAATAATTAAAAATAAATCCCCAAGTTAAGTTACTGAAGTTTTTTTTAAAAAAAAGAAGAACAAAAAATGTCATGTACGACAGCAGTTTCAGTTTCAGTAGCTCAAGGAGGCGTCACTGCGTTCGGACAAATCCATATACACTACACCACATCTGCCAAGCAGATGCCTGACCAGCAGCGTAACCCAACGTGCTTAGTCAGGCCTTGAAAAAAAAAAAGAAAAAAAAAGGTGAATAAATAATAGATAAATACATAAAAAACTACTACCACTACTACTAATATGTACAAGGCACGAAAACATGATGAAGTCAACTATAAGCATATAAATAAGTAAGTAAATAAATAAATAAATAATAATTATAATATAAAAAAAGGTAGTAATAATAATAATAAATAAGTAAATAAATAAATAAGAAAGACAATGATGATAAATAAGCAAATAAATGTAAAACATGAAGACACACATTCACACATACACCCACACATGCATAACAGATATGCACCAAACATGCAGTTTCACAGATATGAAAGCATAGTCAATTACACATAAACGTACATGAGCCCCAACACACACAAACACACACCACATTACCCTGCACCTCCTCTACCCCCCTCCTCCACACACTCATTTCTAGGCTACGTATCACAGCTTCCACGGCACACACACACACACACACACACACAGATGAACACTTACTTGTACAAGCACACACACATACGCCCATATCCCCCACCCCCACACACATATATACATAGAACGATATATATATACACACCCGCACGTTCTAATATCACCCACACTCACACACACACACATACGCACATGCACAGAACTCTCCTGACACTTGTGTACACTTACACCCTCTCGCATGCACAAACGCACTCAAACACACAGACCCACACATACACACACGCACAGAGGCTGCTGCTGATTGGCTGCAAGAGGGATGGGAAAAGATCTCTGATGCCAAGAACATGGCGTCTAGTGTGTTGTTCAGTCTATTGGATTTGGAAAAGCCCACAGAGACTCTGTTCTGTTTTGCAGAAATTTGCACAATGTTGGTTTGGAAATGATGCCAATATTTGTTTGATTTGCAAAGCATCGTGCTCTACCTTTCATGTTAGACTTATGGCCACTCCCTCTCTCTGCTTTTTTTTCTTTGAGGCGATCGATGGTGTGATGGCCCTGTACCTGTTCTTTTTGATATTCTTTGACTTTTCTGAGGATTTCCAATTTTCCTAGATGTAGGCCGCTCGTTGGTGTTGCGTTACCAGCAAGTCTGTCAGCTCGCTCATTTCCCTTAACACCTGCATGTCCCAGGCAGTATGACTATGTGAGATTTTTAATCTGAAAGTTGCGCATTGCCTTATGCCACTCTGGGCTTCCCATTCCGTTTTCAATTTTCTGTATGAGGTTCACTGAGTCGGTTAGAATCATGGCATGTTGGTTTCCGGGCGTATGGATGGACGATAGCCACTGGAGGGCATGTGTCACAGCTTCAAGTTCCATTGTTAGGCTGGAGGTTGTGACTTTGTAGGCAGCATTCTCTTCCCTAATTGTTTTTCCATTTTGTTTCTCAGTGAATCCCCAACCAGATTGGTCTTTGGTGACTGAGCCATCTGTGTATATGATGATGTCCTCTTCTTTACTGTTTTCTTCTATGAGTAGCTTCATTTCCGCATCAGTTTTGCCCTCTGGCCATTCCCGACAATGTCTTCTCAGAGTGGGTGAAATGGCTGTGTTGAATAGATGGTTGAGGTTTTCGGGGTTTTTCTCCCATTCTTTTGTTTCTTTTCTCCCATTCTTGTTTCTTTTGTTTTTGTACGATAGCAGTAAATCCAGAATATCATGAACAAGGTTCTTCATCAGAAATGTTGTGTTTGAAAAAAAAAAAAAATTCTTAGCACTGACAGAACTCAAAACCAGAAAGCACAAGCAAACAGGAAAAGCAGGGTAAAATGGCTGCAGTGAATGTTTGCCACGGAATCCTAGGCTGTTGTTTTATCCAAACCATCATCTTTTGTGGAACTGTTCATTTCACTGTTAATGTTTACCTGGCTGAGCTGACTTCCCCAACAGGTCACAGATTCTTTTGAGGGATTAAGTTTTTATAAATCACTGATTTTATTTTAAAATAAAATTCAAGCAGAACATTTTTCAGCTGTGCTTTGTCACTGACAGAAATGATGTATATCATTTTTGTTATGAGCAATACAGAGGCCAAATTCAAAAACTTTTGCAAACGTGGATCATTTTTTAAAAGACCTTTAAGGACTTAAAATGACATGCCATTTTATTTTATCATTATTACTTTTTTTTTTTTACACAAATTCTTTAAAACTTTGAAAACCTGTGTGAACCCTTCACAAATACAGAACATCAAGGACCATTATCTAAACACTGACAGGAGATGACAAGGCTCAAATCTTGGCTTATATCAGATTGAAATAAGCTTACAGCTGGGCCGACAGCGAAGTGAGAGCTGTATGATCAATGGTTTCTCCACAGCAAAGGGAATTCAATTACAGCTCAGTCTTTTGTGAATTACCATGACTCTTAAACTTGGAGGCAAGACTGCACTGGCTCTTAGCGCTGCAGCCTTGGAGGCTAGTTGCCCTTTGTGGTCAAACCCCAAAACTGACTGTCCCAAAGCTCTTTTGGTCAAAAGAGAGGGTTGTAATTTGGGCAAGACACTCTCCACTGTATTCAAATTCTTGCCCAGATAGCCAGGACAGCATCTGCCTCCTCTGCTGTTTTGACGGTCATAGTCAGACACAACTATCATACAGAGGACAAGGAAGTGAGGTGTGTGGTGTACCTGGGGGAGGCATGCCGCGGGTGGGCAGGGGTCGGATGAGGTCCATCTGTCGCCTCTCCAGGTCGGTCAGCCTGTCACACAGATCCAAACTGAACACTGCTGTCAGAACACAACCCTGATACAGACACTGCTGTGTGTGTGTGTGTATGTGTGTGTGTGAATCGGAATGCCTTTTCGCAATCTACCACCTATTTTCTTGTCAAAATAAAATACGATTGTTTATTTCTGCTGAAATGTTTTGTCGCCAATCACTATGTGATGGTCCATGTGTGTGTGTGTGTTTGTGTGTGTGTCTTCACGTGTTTGTGCATGAATGTGTGTGCATGCATGCGTATGTACAAGCATGGGCGTGCATGTGTGTGTGTGCATGTATGTATGCGTGCTTGTGTGTGTGCATGCACACAAGTTCATGCAATTTTGATATAGTCACAGTGGTAGGTGAGAATAAAAGAAAGGGTCAAGCCAAAACGCAGTAATATTATCATATGCTACAGAGATTAAATGCACCAAACTTTCTCAGTTTGAAAGTAACACAAGCCTACTCTCTCTCTCTCTCTCTCTTATTCTTAATACCAATCACATCGCACTAAACACATGTCAAAATCAAGTGACAAAAAAAGGAGTCATATAACTGTCAACAATGTTTATAAGTGGAGTGTTGGCCAAGTGGTAAAGCATCCATGTGGGTAGCCAGAGAACCTGTGCACAATGGTTCAAACTCCATTTTCTCCCCCTCCACTACACCTTGAGTGGTGGTCTCGGCACTAGTGCTTAGGATGGATGATGAGGTCCTGTGTGCAGCACTTAGTGCATGTAAAAAATCCCAGGACAACAAATGGTTCGCCTCTGGCAAAGTTCAATGGAAACATTCACTTTGGAAAACACAAGCAGACAGGCAAAAAAGAAAAAAAAAGGGACAAAAAGTGGTGTTCTTACTGTAGCAAAGCACTCTCTCTTGAGGAGAGCAGCCAGAATTTCACACAAAGAAATCAGTTGTGACAAAAGAGTAATACAATACAATGCATTACAATTCAATACAATACAATCGACCCTGAAGCACAGCCATCAGCAGCGGGGACACCCCAGCCATCACTCACTTCTGTCTCAACACAGCAGCTTCATGTCTCGTCTCCTTCAACTCCCTCTCTGCAGCACGTGCGTTCAGCTGAAACCATGAACATCGTCAAATGTCACCATGCATCATTTTACGTGTGTGTGTGTTTGTGTTTGTGTGTGTGTGTGTCATACTATGTGCATCAATGTGTGTGTGTGTGTGTGTGTGTGTGTGTGTTTGAGTGTGAGATACTGTGTGCATCAATATGTGTGTGTGTGTGTGTGTGTGTGTGTGTTTGAGTGTGAGATACAGTGTGCATCAATGTGTGTGTATGTATACATGTATGTGTGTCTGAGTGTGGGTGAGAGAGAGAAAGAGAGAAGAGAGGGAGAGAAAGATGGAGGGAGAGGGAGGTAGGGAGAGAGAGAGAGGGGGGGGGAGAGAAAGAGAGAGAGAGAGAGAGAGAGAGAGAGAGAGAGAGAGAGAGAGAGAGAGAGAGAGAGAGAGAGACCGAGAAACAGAGAAAGACAATGAGGTTAAATCAGTGACCAACAAAAATCTCTAATTTCTTCAGACGGATCAAAATAATCATTCATCTAACCTAAATCGCTATTCCCATTATGATGATTAAAAAAAAAGATGATCTGATTGCATGAATAAATAAACTAATGCATAAATCAATCAATCCTCCTTCTCTCCTTGCTCTTTGACGAGTCACTGGAGCACCGATCAAAAGAACTGTCCACCAGATTTCTCCACGTCTGTCGGTTATGCACTGAAGCCTGGGTCCCTGCAAATCTTGTTCCAGTCCACTCTATTGTGTTTTTTTGTCTTCCCCTTCACCGCCCTCCCTCAACAGTTCCATGGAGAACTAGCCATACAAAGGAAATTTTCTATCTAAAACTACGTTTAAATAACATACTTACCGTGACCCAACTAGTGCAGACTCCGGCAGGGGTCTGACATTCCTGTCCTGTGCAAACTACTATCCACCTATGTGGAGAAAACGAAACTACGGCCGATAACCTCCCGGAAGTAGGTAACCTCCCTTTTGTCCCGCTGGTTAGCGCCCTCTTTTGCAACATGGTTTTCTTTTCTTCACTGATGTCAGCTGATCTTCATCAGGTCCAGTGTGCTGCTTGATGGTTTGGTGCACTTGTTCGTTGGTGATGTGATCAGTAGATCTGAGGTTTTATGTTTTGAGGTAATACCTCATTTCCATGCATTTGGGTTCTTCTTTCAAATTCGCCATGAGAGTTCATGTCTTGCTTGCATTCGTGAAGTGGGAATATACCAGAGCACTCCAGATCCTGATCTTGTGTTCTATGGAGATACAGCTGTCCTCCCATATAGGTTTCAGCTGGACTTTTGTAATGTTGTCTTTGCTACCTTTGAAAGAATTTCTGGTTTGAATCCTTCATTACTATTGATGGATCCATATAAGTGAACTACATATATGAATAAATAAAGACAAAATCAAACAAATGCTTATAACTTCCAGTCAGGTCCAAAATCCTTACCCAGTTCTCATGGGCCTTCTTTTCATTTGAAGCAATCTGAAACATAAATTTCATTGTATTAAAACATAACAAAAACAGCTGGCAAATGTATGTCCAGGAAATAATCAATAAATATGTGTGTGTGTGGAGGGGGGGGGGAGTTAATGGGGTATGTAGATCAATGTATGTGTGTGCATTTGTGTGTATAGATGGACAAGTGTATGTACCACGCGTGTGCATGCATACACACGTGTGTGTGTGTGTATGTGTGCATGCATGTGTGTGCATGAATGCATCTGTATGTGCATGTGTGTGTTTATGTATGTGTGCTGAATTTCATTTACAGTCTCTTAACAAAATGTGAAATTAGATAAACAAACAAATGCACACACACAAAATGAACTCTATCTCACTAACAACTGGCCCAAATGTGAAAACATTCTTTTTAGGTATCGTGACATATTTATGAGTGTTGTGTAGTCTGTGACGATCTTTTGTGTGTATACAAATTAGCGCTTGAGTGTTTCCTTGGCTATCTTCCATTTCAGTGTGTAAGTACATGTTTTAAACATGGGTTCTGACACTGCACAGCACAACTGAGCATGTTTTGCATGGAAAGGCACTGTATAAATCAAATTATCAATATTGTTAGGTGTAGTAGTATAGTAGTAGTAGTAGTATAATAGTAGTATAGTAGTAGCACAGTAGCAGTACCTGTGATCGGAAGTCCCTCTCTGAGGCGGTCAGTTCTCTCTTCAGGCTCTCCACCTGCTGCCTGCAACAGACCACCAACATCAACATCAACATCAGATTTCAGCAGGCAGTTTCAGTTTTACTGTCAAGGAGGTGCTACAGTGTGCAGATTGATCTATATACTGTACGACCCATCTGCTTGAAAGAAAAAACGAAAACAGAAGAAACCAACAACTGATACCTGGTCTTCGCATAAACCCAAAGCACTCATCTGGCCTTGAGAGAGCTTATGCCAGGTTTACGTAAAACATTAACATACAAACTGGCAAGAAAAAATGTTTTCAAATGATTTTGGAAAGAAAAGAAATTTTAAAAAGTGAGACCATTTAAACACACACACACAATGTTGAGACAGCTGACAGCTACAAGTTAGTCCTTTGTATGTGGAGACAGCTGACAGCTGCAGGCTGGTCATTTGTATTTCCATGCAGCAGTGCCCCCCCTCTAACCACCCTCCCTCCCCCACTTACCTGCTCATCTCCAGCTCCTTCTGCAGGGTGCGGGTGTTCTCATCAGCGCTGTCCAGCTTGGACAGGTTCTGCTTCTTCAGGGCTTCGTGCTCCCCCAGCTCCCTGCACACAGCCACACAGCCACCATGTCTTCACTCACTGTCTGTCTGGGGACACTGGGCAACATTGTTTTTTTTCTTTTACTAATGCAAACACTAAGGAAAACTGACGTCAGGCAAGAGAGACAATGGTTGGCCAAAGCTGCCTTCAAAGACGTCTGCAAGAGGGATTTAAAGGCTCTCGACACTGACACAGAGCACTAGGAGGACCCTGCAGACGACCACTCCAGTTGGAGATACACTCTGACCAATCAACTGAAATCAGGAGAAGAAAGACTGATAATAATGTGCAGCAGAAGAAAAGTGGACCCGCAGAAAGGTACGCTGCAGTTTAAACAGCAGAGTCAATCCACTGGTGTGACTTGTGTGACAGAGACTGTCATTCATGTATCGGCCTGTTCAGCCACAGGCGGCGCTGTATCAGGAGGGCAGACATGAACTGGGATTTATCCATGGTCAGCACTGACTGACTGAGGCCCATGACACACATCATCAATCAATTTGTTTGTTTTATTTGCCTACTCTGTTCTTCAAGCTCAATGCAACTTGTACTCACTTTCAGTTTCTCAAGGAGCCATTGCAGCACTCAGACAAATCAATACACACTAAGCCACATCGCCAGGCAGATGCCTGACCAGAAATATAACCCAAGACGCTAGTCGGGCCTTGAGTGCATGCATGTATATTTGTGCACCAATCAGAGTGGATTTCTTCTGCAGAATTTTGCCAGCAGACAACAGTTACGTTTCCATGAATTCTTTTCCAGTGCACTCTGTGCGTGCTACACACAGGACCTCGGTTTATTGTCTCATCTGAAGTTAAACTTGGGAGAAATGGGAAGAACAGGACCCTGATCCTAGACCCTCACACACACTGTACTGGCAGGTATCCATCTAAAGTAATCTACCACCTTCCTGTGAAAACAATCTTTCCACAACATAGTATCTGAGTTGAACAATCTGGGGATTTTTTGCTCATTTATTTTTTAAAAAAATATGAATTTCATTGCAATAAGTCATGAGACAACATACAAACTAATAACATGACACCATCAAAAAGACGGTGGCATAAGAAAACAAAAACAGCATTAGAGGGAAAATGAAAAGAAAAGCACTCAGCAGAAGCAAAAAATATCCACTGTTTACATTAACCACACTGTCAGCTGATATTCCAGCCAGTGACACAGGATTCACACAGGTTTTCTATCACAAAATTATAAAAAAAACCCTTTTAATCCTTCCAGTGCCAAGCCTATTTTACGCTCAGGACAGCTATCTGCAAATGGATGTTTTTTGCCACAGATGGTAATTAACTATAAAAACAAACAAACAAAAAAAAACCCTCTTGCATGCAAGTGGTGCAGTTGTGTGACAGAAGCAAGGTGTAAGTACCTCTGAAGCGCCATCTCCTTGTCCTTGAAGTAAGCGGTGAGGACCACCAGCTTGGTCTCCGCCTCCTGACTCTGTCTCTCCGCCTTCATCTTGTCCGCCATGCTGCTCTCCATCTCTCTCCGCACACACTCCAGCTGCTCTGGAAACCAGGAGATTGTCGTCAGTGACGTACGCTTTGTACTGACATATCGTCTTGTAAATAGAGTGAAAGTGTTGTTAAGTCACTCTCTCTCTCTCTCTCACGCATATACGTATATACTCACACACACAGTCACTCACACGTATACATACACATGACACACACACACACACACATGCACACAGGCTCACTCACACACACATACACATATACACACAGACTCACTCACACACAAATACACACACACACACACACAGAAACTCACTCACACACACACAGACACACACAGACTCACTCATAAACATACACACACACACACAATCACACACACACTAGAAACAGAAAAAAGTAAAACTGCAAGCACACAAACACCAAGTCCACCCAGTTACCTTCCAGCTCTTTGCGGGCATCGTTCTCTATTTTCAGTCTGTTCCCCAGGTTGTCCTTTTCTTCCTGCACTGTTCTCAGAGTGGCGTTCACCTGTTTCAAGCACTGCTCCATTACACGTTCATTTCAGGAGGAAAAGTTCCAGCTTCAGTTTCTCAAGGAGGCATCACTAATAGTAATAATCGATAGTAATTATGTGGTGCAAGCTCCCCACATAATGGGCTTTGAGCGCTTTACACGAAACAATATATATACAATTGTGCATAGTAACATACCTCAGCATATGAAATAAACAACACAAAATGTGTGTATCTACACATCAAGACAATACTACAATTGCAGATATGAACAATCACACACACACATGCACACACACACACACAAGACAAAAATACCCTACACATGCACACACACTCTCGCACACATGCACACGCTTGCACATTCAGCCAAATCCATGTATACTAAAAACATGTTTGCCAGATGTCTGACCAGCAGCACAACCCAACAAACTTAGCCAGGCTTTGAGTGCATGCATATGTATTTACTACATGTCAGAGCAGATTTCTTCCGAAGAATTTTGCCAGAGGACAACACTTACGTTGCCATGGGTTCATTTTTGGTACGCCAAGTGTGTGTGCGACACACAAGACCTCAGTTTATTGTCTCACCAAAATAACTAGACACTCAGTTTGATTTTCCAGTCAAACTTGGGAGAAAGGGTGAGAATGGCATCTGAACCCAGACCTTCAATGACACTGTACTGGAAGATAAGTATCTTAAGCATCCGGCCGCCTCCCTCCTTTTCAGAAGTTAGAAGGAGCACACTCCAAGCAATAACGAATGCAGCCAATCACTAACATCATTTATAACACTGTCAACCAAGCGGACTGCCTACGGCTGGATGAGCAAATTATTGCACATTAACACACACACACACATATGCACATATACACACACAGTCAACACACACACCAAACACAAAAACGCACACACATACACACATGTACAGTCCCTCTCCCCCCTCACACACACATGACAGATGCACAGTGAAGAAGACAGCTTTCTGGCAAGGCAGCAGCTGTCACACTCACCTTGGAGACATCCATCATGGCTTGGATCTTCTCCTGGACATCCTTACTGCGATCTGATCAAAAACATACGGTGAAAGTTAGAAAGATGGAAGAAATCTGTCTGCCTGTCTGTTCATACATACATCCACATATATATTTGAGTTTATATATATATATATATGTGTGTGTGTATGTGCGCATGTGCGTTTGTGCGTGTGTGCATGCATGCATGTGCGTGCGTGTGTGTGTGTGCGCGCGCGTGTGTGTATGATTGATTGACATATATAGATACATGTAGATAGACAGACAGACAGATAGACAGACAGCCAGATAGATAGATAGACAGATAGAGATATATGCATAAATATACTACTACTACTATTACTACTACTAATGTGAATTTATGTTGTGGCCGTTCTCTAAATAAGGCTCTAGGCTCTCGATACATAATGCCACAACACGAGTCCAAACAAGCTGATTGATTATTCCCAGTAACACGGCATGGGGATTTACTTACATGCATTAGCAAATACATTTTGAAAATGAACGGAAGCATGTCTTTTGAACAGAAAAGAGAACGCAGACCAAGGAAGGGAGGGGGTGTGGGGAACCTACATAGGGGAGGAAAGAGAAACTAAAAAAAAGAAAAAAAAAGAAAAAAAAAAACCCCAAAACCCAGATGCATCATTACCTTGTGTCTCAAAGTCTTCATCTTCTCCTTCTGTGCCTCCTTTTTCAAACTCCTTCAGCTGCAGGTAGCAGTCCTTCATGACCTGAACAGAGGACTTCATTGTCCATCACCGCTGGTGAAGCACACAAACCAGCTTTGTATCAAAACATCACGTTCACATCATCTGTCAGGCTGCCTGTACTCAACTGAGAAGAATCGTCCGTCCCTTGCCTTGTGCTCTTCTCTAAAAACTCATCTGTTGCCGCTGTTCAAGAATGACCTTAGGACAGCAGCTCACTTTGTTTGGTTGTGCGAAAATAGTGAAGACGGATAACACCACAGACTTCATACCATCAACTGCAAAATCCTTCATTCAAATGTCACAGTGTACACACCACGGAACAACTCCTACAGTTTGCTATTTTATTAATTCCTTGAAAACAAGATTTAGAATAGAAAAATATTAGTCTTATAATTATATTATCTCTTGTGGAAATCTGACCACTTCTACTCAGCATACAATTCATACGTACCCTTGATCACTTATGTAACCTGCTAATGATTACAGAGAGGTGATAAAATGGGATAGTTCACCTTGAAATGACACATTTGAATACATATTTGTATTTTATTTCTTTTTATCACAACAGATTTCTCTGTGTGAAATTCAGGCTGTTCTCCCCAGGGAGAGCGCGTCACTATACTACAGTGTCACCCCCCCCCCCCCCCCTTTTTTTTTTCCTACGTGTAATTTTATTTGTTTTTCCTATCGAAGTGGATTCTTTTTTTTTTTTTTTTTTTTTTTACAGAATTTTGCCAGGAACAACACTTTTGTTGCCATGGGTTCTTTTACGTGCGCCAAGTGCATGCTGCACACGGGACCTCGGTTTATCGTCTCATCCGAATGACTAGCATCCAGACCACCACTCAAGGTCTAGTGGAGTGGGAGAAGATATTGATGGCTGAGCCGTGATTTTAACCAGCGCGCTCAGATTCTCTCGCTTCCTAGGTGGACGCGTTACCTCTAGGCCATCACTCCACTCCACTCCATATGACAGCAAATGTACCCTGAATTGTAGTTCAAATAGGCAGCAAGATTCAGCCAGTTCAAAACATAAACAAAAAGTCCTTCAGGATGAATAACAGCATGCACTGATAAATGATTATGTAAGCCTTGTTTTGTGAAATTTTTCTTGCCATTATCTATGCATTCTTGGTATCATCTGCATTCTTGATGTTACCTGTGAATTCTTGCTGTGTATTCTTAATGTTTGTTTCTGTATTCATGATGTTTCTGTGTATTAAGTTTGATCTTTAAAATAAAGAAAAAAAAAACATGAAAACTTCACCCATTTTTCTGTGTATTCTATGCAATCTCCAGAATGAAGAAGAAGAAGAAAACAAAAAGCGAAAAGTCACCCCATTCTCAACAAATGCAAACACACAGTCAAAACTTTTATCAAAAGAGAAGAAGAAGAGAAGCAGAAGAAGAAAGCTACACACAAAGAGTGACCACTTGCCTCCAGTTCGCTGTCCTTGAAAGAGATGGTTTCCTGCGCCTGTCGGTTTTCCTGCTCCATCTGATCAATACGCTCCTTCAGTTCACCCACCCTGCCACACAGCACACACACACGCCTCTTGCAGCTTCCGTTTCTTGAGAAGGCTTCACTGCGCTCTGACAAATCCATATACGCTACACCACATTTGCTAGGTAGCTGCCTGAACAGCAGCAAAACCAAACTTGCTTAGTCAGGCCTTGAGTGCATACATATATAGAATGATAGCCTAGAGGTAACGCGTCTGCCCAGGAAGTGAGAGAATTTGAGCGCACTGGTTCAAATCATGGCTCAGCTGCCGATATTTTCTCCCCCTCCACTACAGACCTTGAGTGGTGGTCTGGACGCTAGTCCTTTGGATGAGACGATAAACCGAGGTTCTGTGTGCAGCATGCACTTAGCGCACGTAAAAGAACCCACAGCAACAAAAGGGTTGTTCCTGGTAAAAATTCTGTAGGAAAATTCACTTCGATAGGAAAAACAAATAAAACTGCACGCAGGCAAAAATATATTAAAAAAAGGGTGGCGCTGTAATGTAGCTATGTGCTCTCCCTGGGGAGAGCATCCCGAATTTCACACACAGAAATCTGCTGTGATAAAAAGAAATACAAATACAAATAGAAATATATTTGTGTACCTATCAGAGTTTCTTCTACAGAATTTTGCCAGAGGACAACACTTAGGTCGCCATGGGTTCTTTTTCAGTGCGCCCAGTGCTGCACACGAGATCTCGGTTTATCACCTCATCAGAGTGACTAGATGCTTGGTTTGATTTTCCAGTCAAACTTGGGAGAAAGGGTGATATCAAGAATCGAACCTACAGCCTCAAGGACATTGCAGTGGCAGATAAGCATTTTAACCATTCTGCCACTTTCCTCCACCTCTTTAATGAAACAGGGCATCTAGTGATTTGGCTGAAGCGATAAACCAATGTCCCATGTGCTGCACGCACTTGGCGCACTGAAAAGTTTCAGTTTCAGTAGCTCAAGGAGGCTTCACTGCGTTCGGACAAATCCATATACGCTACACCACATCTGCCAAGCAGATGCCTGACCAGCAGCGTAACCCAATGTGCTTAGTCAGGCCTTGAGAAAAAAAAGAAAAAAAAGAAAAGAAAGGTGAATAAATATGATCCTCACTGAAAAATGATCCTCAGGCAAAAATCTGTAGAAGAAATCCATTTTCATGGGTATACAAAGATGTGATGTAGTATATATCTGGATTTGTCTGAACACAGTGGTGCCTCCCAAGAAACTGAAACCAAAAATTGTTTTTCACAGGTCTGATGCAAAAAGGTTGTATCTGACAGATTGTGACTAAAGAGGTCAATAGTTCTTTCTCCAGTGTAAAAGGGGACCCTGGGTGGAAGGAAGTCTCAATGGCCATATCTCATAAATCAGGAAAGTCATTCCAAGGTAGCATTGGTAGACACAGTATTTGACACCTGTCACTCACGGTAACCAATGAGCACTTCAATGTTCACATCATTGTTTGAAATGAAGGCTATTGCCTATTTCTATGAGAGGAATGCCTGAAGATTAGGAAGGAAAATACTCCGAAGGAATGGCCTTAGAAATGATGAAAATATCACTGAGAATGCTAAAAAAAGAATTGCCTTGGTGTACTACAACAACCCCAAAAAACAACAAACAAACAAACAAAAAAAAAGAAAAAAGTCTGATCTGAAAGCCACACTTCAGTTTTCAGATATAATGTATTAATAATCACTGCACATCACATCTTGAGTTATTCAACTATTTTGTGGTTTAATGGCCAAAAAATGAAACAGGGCTGCTTTATAATAATTATCTGGTGCTACTGCTGTAAACCAGAGAATAAATACAGCTAAAAAGTTAATGATAATCCCTTTTTTATGAAGTGAATACACTGACCTATCAAAAATGTGAGATGCACTGTGTAAACACACACACACAAACAGAGCTAAAATAAAATACAGAATTCACATACTTTTCTTTCCAGTCATCAGCCTCAGCCAGCAACTGAAACAGAAATGTACGTTGACATCACTGACAAGAAGAAAACTTAAAGCAAAACATGCCAAATTCAACAAGTAAAATGCAAAATAATCTGCCACAATAAACACACAAATGTATGCACAAGAAGACACAAGTGTAAACCCTTTCATATCCATATACATTCGCACAAACACCAATGCACATTTTTTAACATGATACTCTCACTAATAAGACACAGAAAGGACAATCAAATCACATAAAACACTAATTCCAGATTCAGTGCTTGGAGGTTGAAAAATAGTTTGTTATGAGTCAGTATATGAATCTCATGGCTCCAGTCAGGGTATGACAGTGCTGTCTAATCAGTACAAAGTGAAGTCATCTGATGTAACACTGACCATATGTCTATCAAAATAAAAGAAATCAGTTGTACAGCAAAACATAAAGGTTTTTATTATCTTACAAATTCATGATGGTCTGTCACAGTCACCACTATACAAAATCAGATGATCTGTCATAGTCATTACTCTACCAAGTCAGATGATCTGTCATAGTCATCATTATACAAAATCAGATGTCATAGCGGAGATTAGAAAAGAGAGATAAACCACTTGCAGAAATTGCTGAAGCCAGGCAGCCTGCGCCGCGAGACGCATTCATTATTCATGAGCTGCCTTTGCCCCGCCCAAACTAAGGGAAAGCGTCAGTCGAACGCAGTCTCCTGAGTGATTTTATAATTTGGATTACACCTTTTTTCCCTTTACTGTTTGCTTCATCCCACGCAGATGTCAAACTCAATTTTGTTGTGAATAACATTCCTAAATATTTATATGTATTGGTTACTTTTATTTCCCTATCACCACAGCACCATTTTTCACGAGTCGAAAGATGACCTCCATTGCGGAAAACTATAATATTGGTCTTATCAAGATTCACTGTTTGTTGTTGTCTGTCTGTTTCTTGCTTAAGGGCATTTAATTGATTTTGTAACCCTATGGGTGTGTCAGACAAGAGAACATCATCATCAGCAAATAGCATTAAGAGCAAATCTGTTGCGCCAGGTATCATTTGTATTCCATGTCTCCCCTTCTTTGATAACTCCACTGCCAATTCACCGATGAAAAAGGAAAACAGCTGTGAGCTTAGCATACAACCTTGTTTAACCCCTCTTGGACACTGAAAAAAGTCTGAATAAATACCTTTGTCACGAACACATACAAGTACAGAATCGTAGATGCTTTTAACAGCCATGTAAAACTCCCGAGAGAGAGAGACAGAGACAGAGACTTAGAGAGAGAAAGAGCACAATACAACGGTCTGCTCGGGCAACATGAAGCGTTCGTATATATATGAATTATATATATGATTATGTACATATAGATAGATTTAGATTTACATACTGATAGATCTATATGAAATTATGTATGTATGTATTCATGTATGTATGTATGTATGTATGTATAGACAGATGTTAGAAGAGAGACAGAGCTGAATATGTGTTTTATGTTTTGATATATATATATATTTTTGTTGTTGAAGAAATGGTGATGTAAACCAGAAAGTGTGAAAAAAAAGAAGCGTTACGAAAACGCAGTTCAATAATTTACAACTGTCTCTCTCATGTGCAACATTGCGTGGGGGGGGGCGAGGGAGTTGGTGGGGGGGGGGAGCTGCTTTATTTTCTTTTTATATTATCTACATTCAAGCAGATGCAAATGTGCTAAAAACCAAGCAAAAATGAATCGGTTTTCATTGTATACAGTGAATCTTACTACACGTGGGAAATTCCAGGCATAACTTAACTTTCGCTTTACTGCAGCTGAACCGCCAGAACCGACCAGTTTCCTTCAGGTGGGGAAGGAGAGGGTGATTTACCCCCACCCTTCCACACTGCGTGTGTGCCCCAAAATGGCTTCAGCACTGTTATAGACAGTAAGAAGGGGCCTGCCGCGAGTGGTTTATCTCTCTTTTCTAATCTCCGGTCATAGTCATTACTCTACCAAGTCAGATGATCTGTCACAGTCATCATTATACAAAATCAGATGATCTGTCATAGTCATTCCTCTACCAAGTCATATGATCTGTCATAGTCATCACTTTGTGACACAGTCAGATGATCTGTCATAGTCATCACTTTGTGACACAGTCAGATGATCTGTCATAGATATCACTATGTAACACAGTCAGATGGTCTGTCATAGTTATCACTATGTAACAGTCAGATGATCTGTCATATATATCACTATGTAACACAGATGATCTGTCATAGTTATCACTATGTAACAGTCAGATGATCTGTCACAGTCATCACTATGTAACACAGTCAGATGATCTGTTAGTCATCACTATGTAACAGTCAGATGATCTGTCATAGTTATCACTACATAACAGTCCGATGATCTGTCATAGTTATCACAATGTAACACAGTCAGATGATCTGTCATAGATATCACTATGTAACAGTCAGATGATCTGTCATATATATCACTATGTAACACAGATGATCTGTCACAGTCATCACTATGTAACACAGTCAGATGATCTGTTAGTCATCACTATGTAACAGTCAGATGATCTGTCATAGTTATCACTACATAACAGTCCGATGATCTGTCATAGTTATCACAATGTAACACAGTCAGATGATCTGTCATAGTTATCACTATGTAACACAGTCAGATGATCTGTCATAGTTATCACTATGTAACACAGTCAGGTGATCTGTCATAGTTATCACTATGTAACACAGTCAGATGATCTGATCTTGCAGAACACAGGCACTGGGACAGAAGACCAAATAGAACAGACAGACAGACAGGCATTAGGACATAAAGGGGAGCAAATAAAACAAAGACAGACAGCCTGGTACACAGACAGACATATACCCTTGTGGACATAGTCAAACAGGCACTAGGGCAAAAAGGGGAGGGGAGCAAATAAAGCAAAGACACACACACACACACACACACACACACACACACACACACACACAGGAACAAGAACAGAAAGGGAAGCAAATAAGGCAGCCAACCAGCCAGCCTGATGGATGGACAGACAGCCTGATGGATGGATGGATGGATAGACAGACAACCTGATGGATGGATGGATGGATAGATAGACAGACAGCCTGATGGATGGATGGATGGATGGATAGATAGACAGACAGCCTGATGGATGGATGGATGGATAGATAGACAGACAGCCTGATGGATGGATGGACATTGACAGATGGACAGACAGGTGATTACCTGTTGTTTGCTGGTGTCCAGCAGCTGCACCTGGTCTGTCAGGCTCTGAACAGCTGTCTTCAGGTTTTCGTTCTCACCTTCCAGGCTCTGTCGCTCGTTCTCTGTCTGAACACAGCAGTGTGACAAGTCTATACAGTACATTACTTGACACAACAATAACACTGACAATAATGAGTATTATGCTCTACACTTCTTCACATTATCAAACGTGATTTGTGTTCTTTGGGGGAGAAAAACTTTAATAACTAATGGAAGCGAGGCATCAGTTATCTATCTTTAATACTTATAGCTAAGCAAATTACATTGGGTCATATCAGGGCTGAAAACCTGTAACAATGATACCATAAAACCTAAAGGGGGAGAAAAAAAAGAAAAGAAACTTAGGCACAAATACAGTCTGTCTTATGTAAGAAGTCACTTTACTGCAAGACTTGCATCAAATGGTTGAAATCTCAGTCATCATTTACATTTGAGTAGTTTTGAGCCATACTTCAGCCTTCATTTTGCTGACAAAACAACTGACTAATGGTGCTGGAAACTTTCACAGGGTATCGATGTATTAGTGCTGATACCATTACTTAACATTATTTTGAATACTAATATAACTCAATACTTTCAAACTGTTATCCTGTGTGAAATCAAATTCAGGGAAAAGCAAAGACAGAAGAGAAAGTACTCTGTATTATGTCATACAGTTTTTTGTTGTTGTTGTAATTTTATTTTGGTGTGTGTGTCTGTGTGTGTGTGTGTGTGTGTGTGTGTGTGTGTGTGTGTGTGTGTGTGTGTATGTTGACATGACACTAACACACAACACATGGCCCTGTGCTGTCTTATCTTGTCCTCTCACTCAACCTCCCTCCAATCCACACACATGCTGAAAAGCCATGTACACATTTTCATACAAACCTGAGTGTGTATTACATACACAAGCACACACCCATGCATGTACACACACACACACTCACCCACATGCATGCACAGGTGAACACAAACACATACAGGAACACACACCCACCTTTTGCAGATTCTGTTCCAGTTTCTTTTTTGCCTCTTGCAGTTTTTTCGTTTCCTTCTCAATATCCTTTGTCTGCAAAATGAAACACAATATTATTCTTTTTTTTTTGTCCCCAAAAGCTTTTGCTTACTTCCATGCTTTCATCTTATTAAATCTAATAATCCCCACAACATTTCATTTTGCATCACGTTCCAGTAACACCTGGTGTTACCAGTGCCAGCATCTTTTATTTGGTGGCTTTTTTTCTTCATCAAAACATTTAAAACTGCCATTGTTACCATTTTCTTTTTTCCTTGATACCTTTTCTTTCTTCCTCTAATTTTTTGCATTTCTAAAACCGTGTTCAACCAGTAATTTCCAATGTTTAGAAAGAAACCAGTATACTCGGTCTCTCCCACTTTCTGTCTCAATCTGTCCCAACCGTACTCAAATCATCAAATGAACTATGAACAATTAAAAAATGCATGAATGAATGAATGAATGAATGGGTGGATGGATGGATGGGTAGATGGAAGGATGGGTGGCTGGATGAATTGAAGCATTGATAGATGGATGGGTCAAGTAAGGTCACATTATCATGCACCATAATGAACACAATGAAGTCACACAAATCAGTACAAACAGGACTTTCACACTTTAATCAAAGAAACGTCATATTATCAAACATCACAACACACAGTGAAGTCACACAAAACAGTACAAACAGGACTTCCACACCTTAATCAAATAAAAGTCACGTTATCAAACATCACAACACACAGCAAAGTCACACAAAACAGTACAAACAGGACTTCCACATCTTAATCAAAGAAAGGTCACGTTATCAAACATCACAACACACAGCAAAGTCACACAAAACAGTACAAACAGGACTTCCACACCTTTATCAAAGAAAGTTCACGTTATCAAACATTATTACACACACCAGAGTCACACAAAAAAGTACAAACAGGACTTCCACACCTTAATCAAAGAAGTCACATTATCAAACATTACGACACACAGCAAAGTCACACAAAACAGTACAAACAGGACTTCCACACCTTAGTCTAAGAAAGTTCACGTTATCAAACATCACAACACACAGCAAAGTCACACAAAACAGAACAAACAGGACTTCAACACCTTAATCAAAGAAGTCACCTTATCAAACATTATTACACACAGCGAAATCACACAAAACAGTACAAACAGGACTTCCACACCTTAATGAAAGAAAGGTCATGTTATCAAACAACACAACACACAGCCAAGTCACCCAAAACAGAAAAAACCAGGTCTCTACAAGGTCTTTCATCATGCCCAAGAACACCCACCCCCACCCCCCACCCCCAGTGCCCACACTGGTGAGTGGCCCACCCCTCACCTTCTTGTCTTTGGTCTTGACGTCGTCAGTCTTCCTGGACAGCTGGTCCTGCAGTTCAGACACCTTGGTGCTCAGCGTGGACACCTCTGTCTTCAGCGCCTCGTTGTGCAGCTGTCACACACACCTCACCGCATCACTTTCACTTTCTCAACAAGGTGTCACTCCGCACAATTCCATGCACGCTACATCGCATCAGCTGTGGAGATGCCTGACCAGCAGCGTTACCCTATGTGCTGGTCAGGCCATGAGTGCATGCATGTTTGTGTGTCTGTCAGAGTGCATTTCTTCTGCAGAGGACGTGTTATGTTGCCATGGGTTATTTTTCAGTGCACCAATTGCATGCTGCACATGGGAGCTTGGTTTATTTTCTGATTTTCCATTCAAACTTGGGAAAAAAACAGGGTGAGACTGGGATTCGATCCCAGACGCTCACTGACAGATAAGAGTCATAACCATTCTGCCACCTTCCTCAGTACCATACAATGGTGACACCACATAAGTCAGCATAACTGTATGCAATTTTCATTTGCCTACATGTCTTTTATTTCAATGTACTTATTTGTATAATCAGTTCATTCCTCTTTATATGTTTCTTTTCCTATATAAAAATCTGGGCAAGGCTCTCAAGGCCTGATCAGAGCATTCAGCCGGTTTATACTTAGGTCAGACATCTGCTTTTTGTGGTGGTTTTTTAAAGCAGATGTGGTGTTGTGTATTTGCATTTGTATTTTGTAATTTATATCTCTTTTTATCACAACAGATTTCTCTGTGTGAAATTCGGGCTGCTCTCCCCAGGGAGAGCGCGTCGCTACACTACAGCGCCACCCATTTTCTTGATATTTTTTTCCTGTATGTAGTTTTATTTGTTTTTCCTATCAAAATGGATTTTTCTACAGAATTTTGCCAGGAACAACCATTTTGTTGTCGTGGGTTCTTTTACGTGTGCTAAGCACATGCCGCACACAGGACCTCAATTTATCGTCTCATCCAAATGACTAGCATCCAGACCACCGCTCAAGGTCTAGTAGAGGGGGAGAAAATATCGGCAGCTGAGCCGTGATTTGAACCAGCGTGCTCAAATTCTCTCGCTTCCTAGGCGGACTCGTTACCTACAGGCCATCACTCCACTACATGGACCAGTCCACATGCTTCGACACCACCTGACACTGTGTACAGTATGTATGTGTATATACTGATACTCACAAGACACACATACACAAACGCAAAGTCACGAAGTCATCAGCATAACATACTGGAATGTCATGTCATATCATGTCATGAAACTGGGTGCTCATGGAGCTTTTTACCAAATAAATCTCAAGCACACAGAAAACTGAAAAAATAAATGAATGAGCATGCAATTTTGAACATAAAAAAGTCATGAAATGTTTTTAAAAACTCACAAACAATGCAAACCTGCACACACACACACACACACACACATGAAATGTTTTCAAAAACTCACAAACAATGCAAACCTGCACACACACACACACACACACACACAAACAGAAACATTACTTCATCACTGCAGACTGAAGTACACAGGCACTCACACTGGAGCTCACACACACACACACACACACACACACACCCTGACAAACATTTTCACCCACAGCTCTCTGTCACTCACCTTGACGGTCTGGAGTTCAGAGGTCATTGACCCAGACTTGGACTGCAGATCAGACATGTCCAACTTCATCCGCTTGGTCTGAAAAAAATGAAAAACAACTCTGGAAATGAATGATGAGTGTCTTAAGGTAGCTGCCAGTTGGCTCTACCCAGGCAGGCAGACTTATTGTGCCAATGGCCGTGTTTGTAAAGTGATTAGAGTTTGGCCTCTGACCGAAGACAGGTGCTATGTATATTTAAAAAAAAAAAAAAAAAAGAAAGAAAAAAACCCAACTTTTTTGTTTTGCACAACTAAAATCTAGATTAGGCACTATATACATTCACATTATTGTTACTATTATTATTATTATTTGTTTTTATCATTATTATCATTGATATTATTATTATTTATCATTATCATTGTTATTATCATTGTTGTCATCATAATTCAATCTGTCAGTCTTTGTGCTGTGAAAAAAAGACAGGCATTCTAATAATAATAATAATGATGATGATAGTATTTATATAGTGCTGAATCTTGTGCAGTGACAAATCTAAGCGCTCTCACACCAGTCATTCACACGCATGCATAACTCTAAAACTAAAGAAAACTGAAGATATCTTGTGAAGAGGTGGGTTTTAAGGCCAGACTTGAAAGAGCTCAAAGCAGAGACCTGACGAAGCGAAAGAGCAAGTTAATTCCAAATACAAGGTCCAGAGACAGAGAAGGAACAGCGTCCAACAGTGAAGTGTTTGAATCTGGGCATCCGTAAACAGAGTGTAAAGGTCTGATGGGCTGTGCACTGATTCTGTTAGTGTTGCTCAACCCCCTTTCTGCTGTACAGCAGAAACAGAATACACTCTACAGGTTTTGAAGAACAGTCATCAGCTGTTTCAATCCTCTCACAGTGCTGTGGATATTCAACATATCTTAAAAGTCTACAGAAATAAATCTATTCATAGTTTTGGTATACTGTGAATAGATTAAAAAAAGCATGCAAAGAGTCTTAAAAAAAAAAAATGATGTGTTTGTTTTGTCAACCCTTCAGTGTGCCACGGCAACACAAAGTTAGCTTAAAAGGTTAAAGGTTTCATAGCGTTTAGTTTTACAGCCATTGTGGCAGTGAATTCACATCCAATGTGTGTGAGCCTCAGCATCAGAAGACGAGGCCAAATCCTTTCCTTCTGCCATTTCAATCTTCCCCAACCAAAGTCAGGTGCTCATTCACACCTGGGCGGAGTGAGGAAAATCAAACTGCCTTTCCCAGGGACGCAACACCATGCCGACACAGGGCCTTGAACCCTGGCCACTGCTGAACACTGGATCAGTAGTCCAACATCTACCCGGTTCTGTGACAGTGCTACACAATGTACATCCTGGAATTGTTTTTAAGATACAATGTACATCCTGAAATTGTTTTTAAGATACAAAAACTGAATGAAAATGTCTCGACAAATGTACAACATTTGTTTTCTGAATCCATCCACCAAACTAAGATGGAAGTGCCTCTCATATTTAATCTTTTTTTTTATATTTACTTATTTTTTAAAATTAATTTCTGAAGTGAAAATATACACCTTCAAAGTTAGATGTATACCATTACTCTGTCCCCTCTTTCTTTACCTAATTCCTTCGATGTTTCACAGACAGATTATTACCAAGACAATATGAACAAACTTTCCCTTTCTAATAAATTGTATTTCATATCCTCTTGATGTTTTGCAGGGCATTTGTCAAAATTACACAGGTTACTTAAATGAGGAGTTTGTACTATACTCCCAGTTTGGTTAAATATACTTACCATGTCAAACTGATGCAAACCAGTCCTATCTGTTTACTCTTTATTTCATTGGCTAGAAAACGACAGTCTAATGGCAAGATGTCTTATCACTGAGTTGTCGCGAAAATTTTTGGCTGAGAAGAGCAAACAGATAGGCCTGGTTTGCATCAGTTTGACATGGTACAGTATATGACACCAAACACTGATTTATCTGTGGCCAGTCAAAGCATTTCTCACATAAGGCAAACCATCCAATCAAATATTGCTACTTACAGCCAAACCAACCTTCAGGGCCCAATCAAGATTTTTCAAGACAAGTAGAAAACTGAACAGCGCTTAAAATCTCAGCAAAGGTAGAAAACCACATCCTAACAAGCATTCCAAATCAAAACTGTAGCAATAATAATCAGAAGTGTCCTGTTCCTTGAGAAGGTTTGAATGAGATGAAGTTGATAACTAATTCTTACTATTCCTTCATTAGTAAGCTGCAAATATCCTGACCATTCCATTGAAAAATGATGTAGACAACTGTTTTTACACTCCAGCCTTCGCACCCACCTCCCTCTCTTCCTGCTTAGTCTGATTTAAGACAGCCATTCTCAACTTAGAGACACTGCACAATGGGTTTGTTTGTATTCCCAAAGCACTCAGTACTGACGTACATTATGGAATCTTTAACATGCATAACTGCTTTCCTTCAACATATGTATTTCATCTGCTTCATGTGTAGACAAATAAAGTGGGCTGATGCATAAACAGGTCTGCATGTATGTTAATTTGGAAGGTTTGAAAAATCATGTCGTTAACCCACTGGGAAGTTGCCAGCAATCAAAGCGCACATCACATGGACCACCACACAATGATTGGTGACAAAACAATTCAACAGATGGCAGTCATTTTCCCAATAACCACATTTTATTTTGACAGGAAAATAGGTGGCAGACTGCAAAAAGACATTCTGATTCACATACACACGCACACATACACACAAATAAAAATATTAGATTTCCCATTCCAAAAGTCAGCAAATGTGATCAACTCCACCAAAGACCACAGGGAAGGGAAAGTGAAAAAGTAGGAAAAAACAATGTAAACATCTTTGTTTTCCTTTATGATATCTGATAGTTATTTTGAAAACAAATGGAGCCAATGTCAAAAAGGAGTCAAAGTGTTTGAGACAAATGGCAGAGTACACAGTCTAAGATTAACCAGTTCAGCGCCAGATAACAACATAAGTGCTCTCCAATTGTCCAGGAATACTGAAGATTCTGGGGTAATGTATCATTAAAAAAAAAAAAAACAACAACAAAAAAACACTACCACAAAACCTATGAGATACAGAAAACATAAATTTTGTGAAGAAAAACAAATGAGGATTCTGAATCTTTGATTCTTTTCCTATCATTTTGATCACAGAGAACTATTCAGGCATTTCAAAGTGGAGATAATTTTTGTGCATGCAAAAAGTATATTTCAACCTCTACAGATAGGCATCCAAAATTAAAATAAAGAAAAGAAAATACAGCTGGAAAAGACATGCTTGTTGTCAGTTTATATCTGTAAATGAAAATAAAACTGGCTATAACTTCATCACAACAAGCACAACTCTTGTAGATATGTAAGTAAATGACTGTCCAAACAATGTCTGTCATCATAAAATGTCAAACATATATTAAGAAACAGTACAGTCAAACTTTGTGAAACCAAAGAACTTTCCCCTATAGGGTAGAAAGCTCTTTGATAACAATCACTCACTCCAGGTAGCAGCTGGGGTGAAAATGTGTCAGCTGTGCACACCAGTTTGCCTCCTCTACAAACAAGCCAATCATCTAATCAGAGACAAAAAGCATGAACAAATCCTAACAAGTTTCCCATTTTTAGCACTAACCCTGGGTTCCACATGAGATCAGGGATAACAGGCTGTTTTCCATTGTGCAGCAGTATTCAGAATATTGGGAAAGATGAATGCCATCAGTGGACGGCTTTATAGCACTGGGGAAGCACTTTGTCCAGGCAGTCAGCTGATGACTTACAGGTTAAACAGAAACACCGTCACAAAAGCAATCCAAATGTTAGCAGAGAAGAGATACAGGTGTTCATCCACATCATCAGTGTTCCCAAGAGACATTTCTCCCCTGGAGTCCCAGGACTCTCACTGAGTGAATTCTTCAGTCCTGGGATCCCTGGGATAGAATATTTTACTTTCCCAATATCAAAAAGACCATGCAGTCATCTACAGTTTTCTCTGAAAAATGTCTCCTTCACACCATCTTTGAAAATGAGCATCACATGGGGATGTAAACACAAACAACCTCATTCGCTCACACACTCTAAATACTGTGCTCTTATGACCCTGCAAGGCATTTCCGTACAAGTGTACACAGCTCCAGTCTCATTCCTGATAATGGCATTGAGAAATACACAGCAAACGAGAGGAGGAATCTGACTGGATGCACAAGAAGTACACAGATCATACATCCTGAACCCCACCACTTTTATCAAGGGCTTCATGGGACTCTCAGCACATGTAAACATACACTGATACAGACACAATAAACATACACATGAAGACCAAGAGATGAAGAGAATTAGCTGTACATGTGTTGAATGAAAGATGAAGAGACAAAGAGACTCAGCGGAACATGTGCAAAATGGTGTCTTGCTATAGTGGAAGTGGAAAACAACGTCACTGGCAATGAATCCCATCAAAATTACCTGATTCTAAACCTAACAAAAGAAGGAAACAGCTCAAACAGATCCCACTGAGATCAAACAAGGTGTTCAATCACAACTAATTCCCTCAAATTCCAAATTCAAAGAAAGGGGGTTGGGGGGTGGACTGCCCTCATGCTTGGAGCACAAAATAAAATACTCCCTTGAACTTATTTTGTCTCTATTATCATACGTTAACTCCAGTCTGAAACAAAACCCAGCCTAAAATGGTTATTACATTCCATTCACATGAATAAGTCCTGAAGAATTTTAAGCTGAAACATTGGTAATGAATGGTTCAGTGAATATTTTTTGAAACATCATGGAATAAAAACAATATGGCAAATGTTTTATAGACAAAGAATAATATTGTATAAATAATCCCCAAAGGAACTTTTATTAAAACAATATTTCACCTATTCTGTTACAGACTTGAAACAATAAAAACACACTGCTTTTGCAGTTTATGCTACATTTTTTCATCCTACAAGTTAAACATTTAAAAAAAAGGAATGTTCAAAGCAGGTGACAAAATCATAACTCTGGAGTAACTATCTTATGAAATGTACCTGATCTACATAGTTGTGCAGTTAAAGCAGGTTAGATGAACAAAAATTTGTTGTAACTGATGATGATCTTAAATTCACAAAGAGTTGGAGAACAAGCAATATTAGTAATACACAGCAACCCAGTGTGATAAATACAATTCATTGCCTGATTCACTGACAAAAAAAAAAAAATCCTTAAGAACTATCTGCATGACTATATAGCAAGACTGATTTGTGTCTATAGCTACATAGAAAGAAAAACAGGAAGAAGTAGATCCAATAGTACACGTTCATAACAAATTCATGTAATACAAATATTCACCCAGAAAATCCCACTTCCTCACCAAATCATTACCAGCATCAGTCTGGGGAAAAAGCAGTATATAATTTGAACACAATACCAGTAACAAATTCTGCCAACAAATTACAAACTAACCACAAAAAAACATAAAACTAGAAAAAAAACCCAAAAACAACCCACCAACCTGCAAAGTTTCAGGACACTGCCACATAACACTCAAGAATGAATACTAATTCTTAAAAAAAAACACATAAAATATAATTTCTTCAATCTTTCAATGAAAAAACCCATTGATCATACAGCTCTCAATTTGTTGTTAGCCAAACTGTAAGTGTCAATCTCTGATAAATTACCAGTAAAAGTACATAAAGTCACAAGTTGTAAGGTGAGCATTCAGCTCTGTCCTGTTACCTCACATCCTTTGCCACAAGCATATGCATACACACACACACACACACACCCATCACAGCACATTCGACCTGACTTGCCCAAGTCCATGCCATCCCCCACACATAGCTCACAACCCCCTCCAACCTGCCCACCCATCCCTCAACATTTGTCTGCATCTTCCCCTCCCCCTCCCCAGCGGCTGCACTGACCTCAGCCTGACGTTCCTGCAGGGCGTCCTCCAGGTTCTCCTTCTCCTTCACCGCCATCAGCAGTTTCTCCTCCAGTTCCCTCACCACCACTGTACACAACACACCCTGATTTACACGTCACCATCACTGTACACAACACACCCTGATTTACACATCACCACCACTGTACACAACACACCCTGATTTACACGTCACCACCACTGTACACAACACACCCTGATTTACACGTCACCACCACTGTACACAACACACCCTGATTTACACGTCACCATCACTGTACACAACACACCCTGATTTACACGTCACCATCACTGTACACAACACACCCTGATTTACACGTCACCATCACTGTACACAACACACCCTGATTTACACATCACCATCACTGTACACAACACACCCTGATTTACACATCACCACCACTGTACACAACACACCCTGATTTACACATCACCATCACTGTACACAACACACCCTGATTTACACATCACCACCACTGTACACAACACACCCTGATTTATGTGTCACCACCACTACACAACACACCATACCTTACACATCACCACCACTGTGCACAACACACCCTGCCTTACACATCACCACCACTGTACACAACACACCCCGATTTACATGTCACCACCAATTTACACAACACACCCTGCCTTACGCGTCACCACCACTGTACACAACACACCCTGCATTATGTGTCAGTACCACTGTACACAACACACCCTGCCCGCGTCATGCACAATTATTCATGATAAAATAAAGAGTACATGAAAATGCTACACTCACTCACACAAATGTATGCGCACAAGTGTGTATGCTGACACACACACACACAAACACGCATTCAAAACTCTCTAATAAATAACCATGATTCTATTGAGCTTATAAACTCAGCAACAAAACACAGAAAAGATGTGTGAACATGTTTTTTGCATGGGTGTATACATGCATGTGCACAGATATATGTATGTGCAAGCTACCATACACATTTTCAACCACACATATACACACACACACACACACACATGCACACACACACCCACACGTGTGCAGGAAGGTGTCTACAGTGATACTTATCTCTTCAGTACTCACCCAGCGGATCTTTTGTGCCTGCTTTCTTGCTGCCCTGAAAAATGAAGTGAAATAAACATAATGTTTCCATCTATGGAGTTCCAAAATCAGAGAAAAGAAATCTGTCACAGTCATTCCAAGAAGATAACAAACTTCATAAGAAATTTGTCCCAAGAAGCTGACATATATTATTAAAAAAAAAAAAAACTGCCCCAAGAACAGAACACACATCATAAGAATTTTGTTCCAAGAAGGTGACATATATCATAAAAACAACAACCAAAAAACCTGTCCAAAGAAGAGAACACACAAGAATTTTGTCCCAAGAAGCTGACATATATCATATAAAAAAAAATGTCCCAAGAAAAGAACACACATCAAAAGAATTTTGTTCCAAGAAGCTGACACATATCATAAAAAAAACTGTCCCAAGAATTACATCATAAGAAATATGTCCCAAGAAACTGACTTATATCATTTATAAAAACTATCCCAAGAAGAGAACACACATCATAAGGAATTTGTCCCAAGAAAGAACACACAGCATAAGAAATTTGTGTCATGCATAACCTGCGAAAGGCACTTCCAAGAGTAGCCCTTCACTGGATACCAAATGGGAAAAGGGTGTGAGGAAGACCAAGGGAGACATGGCGCAGAAGGGTTGGAAAAGAATTCAAGAACAGCTATACCTGTGGCAGCTCACTAAGACAGCACGAGAGAGGCAGCAGCAGATACCGCTGGTGGTGGCCTCATGTGCCACAAAGCACGTACAGGATCAAGAAAGTATAAAGTATTATACCTGTCAACAATCCATCTGGATCCAAACCCACACTATGCAGTAAAAAATATGTCTGACTTTACTCAGAAGACCAACACTATTTAAAACCCACACCATCCAGTAAATAATATATCTGACCTTCCTCAGAAGATCAACAGTCTATTTCTAACCCACATCATCCAGTAAATAATATATCTGACCTTACTCAGAAGATCAACAGTCTATTTCTAACCCTCACCATACAGTAAAAAAATATGTATGACTTTAAGCAGAAGATTGACAGTCAATTTCAATGACCAAAATTCGAACACCTCTATTCATCTGGACACACTGAAAACTGTTATCAAGTCTAAACACTCAAGACTCAAAAACACAACTGAATCTACCACCAAACTTGAAGAGGTATAGGAGAGAGGCATCATTTTGCCAAAACAAGCCGCGAACAAGACAAACTGATAAAACATTCAGAAAACCATTTAAGTAATTCAAACTTGGTAATACACTAAAAGCAGTTATAACTCTTTTGACAGTTCACCACCACTGGCAACTTAAGTCAACATCAAGGAGCATTGTTAAACAGACTGTTTTCCACATTGTAACAAAGCTTGTCAAATGCAGCCAACTTTACAGCGCAATAGGAAATTGACTGACTTTCCCCCCTTGACAGAATTTGAACATGAAGTGAAAAAGCCCACTGTGTTGTTTTGACACGAACCAAATTGTGTGACTGAGAGCTTTGAATCTAAATTATTTGGCGCTGGGGAGTGTTTTCCACACAGAAACTTGGCAGCAAAAAAGTTAATTCAGAAAACCCCCTTTCGGGTTTCTTTTTTGTTGTTTTTCTAATGTATAAATGCCCTTAACATCTACATGTTTTTCATAATAAATAAAATCAAAATAGATAAAACCTATCAGGTTATGATAACCATAAAACTACCTCCTGCTTCATCACTACGCTACAACCCGAAGCGCAGCACACTCACAGACGAGCAGAGACAAGAGAAGCAGGAGACGGCCAGGAAGACGACAAAGGCGGTGACAGTCACCAGCACCGTCATCCCTGGTGACAGCCCCAGAGGTTCCTGCTCCAGCAGGGACTGGATGGAGGGCGGCAACTGAAAACCGTCATCACACAGCAATACTGTGAACAACATCATACCGTTATGTGAACGACAACACTCAGCAATACTGTGAACAACATCATATGGTTATGTGAACGACAACACACAGCAATACTGTGAACATCATATGGCAACTGCAACTGTCATCACACAGCAATACTGTGAACAACATCATATGGTCATGTGAACAACACACAGCAATACTGTGAACAACATCATATGGCAACTGCAACCGTCATCACACAGCAATACTGTGAACAACATCATATGGTTATGTGAACGACAACATACAGCAATACTGTGAACATCATATGGTTATGTGAACGACAACACACAGCAATACTGTGAACAACATCATATGGTTATGTGAACCACAACACACAGCAACACTGTGAACAACATCATATGGCAACTGCAACCGTCATCACACAGCAATACTGTGAACAACCTCATATGGCAATGTGAATGACAACATAGAGCAATATGGACAACATATGGCAATGTGAACAATACACAGCAATGTGAACAACAACAGACAGCAATGTGAACAACACCACACAGCAATATGAACAACATATGGCAATGTGAGCAACAGATGGTAATGTGAACGACAACACACAGCAACATGAACATCATATGGCAATTTGAAAGACAACACACACCACATGAACAACTGATATAAACATCAACAACAACTGACATCAATGTGAACAACAACAGACAATGTGAACAACAACAGACACCAACATGAACGACAACAGACACCACTGTGCACAACAAAAAAACCCATCAATGTGAAGAACAATAGACATCAATGTGAACGACAACAGATATCAATGTGAACAACAGACAGCAATGTGAACAACAGATATCATTGTGAACAACTACAGACAGCAATGTGAACAACAACAGATATTAATGTGAACGACCACAGACATCAATGTGAACAAACAACAGATACCAATGTGAACAACTACAGATAGCAATGTGAACAACTACAGACAGCAATGTGAACAACTACAGACAGCAATGTGAACAACAACAGATATCAATGTGAACAACTACAGACATCAATGTGAACAACAACAGATACCAATGTGAACAACTACAGACAGCAATGTGAACAACAACAGATATCAATGTGAACGACCACAGACATCAACGTGAATGACTAAAGACAGCAATGTGAACAACAACAGACATCAATGTGTATGACAACAGACAGCAATGCGAACAACAACAGACATCAACGTGAATGACTAAAGACAGCAATGTGAACAACAACAGACATCAATGTGTATGACAACAGACAGCAATGCGAACAACAACAGACAGCACTGAAAACGACAACAGACACTGACATGAACAACAGACAGCACTGAAAACGACAACAGACATTGACATGAACAACAGACAGCACTGAAAACAACAACAGACACTGACATGAACAACAGACAGCACTGAAAACGACAACAGACATTGACATGAACAACAGACAGCACTGAAAACGACAACAGACATTGACATGAACAACAGACAGCACTGAAAACGACAACAGACATTGACATGAACAACAGACAGCACAGCAAACAACAACAGACATTGACATGAACAACAGACAGCACAGCAAACAACAACAGACACTGACATGAACAACAGACAGCACTGCAAACGACAACAGACATAAACGTGAAAAACAACAGACACTAACATGAAGGACAACAGACATCAATGTGAACAGCAACGCGTGAACGACAAGAGTTATTTGGTGGGGAGACGCACAAGACAGGGAAAGACACAGCCGGAGGAGAAAAGGCAGCCAAATCACATCAGCATCACATCCTTCACAATACCTCCTGTTCAATATGTGTACAGTATATTAAAGTGCATTAAAGTACATACTATTGGTATTGCCATTATTATCAAAGTCTTGCAAACAACCAAACAAACAGGCAGACCTGGACAAATCTGGTGAACACTTCTTTTGTGCAGTGCCCCAGTGACTCTTCACAGAGTTAAGGGAGGAGGAGGAGGAGGAGAAGGATATGAGGATGATGATGAGGATGAGGATGACAAACATGGCGCTGCACAAAAAGTATTCATATTTTACATGTCATATTTCTGTCTTGAAGAGTTTGAATCCTGTGATGAGGAGTATAAAACTTTATATTCTTTATGGTTTCCAGTATAAATAAAAATGGAATTTTGAGGGAAAAAAAGATAGAACTGAAAAAATCAACAACTGTTACAAGGTAAGAGAATGAAAAAGATAATTTCCAGAAATGATAACACAGTCAATATGATCTGGAGAACAGCTCCAGTATATATATAAAAAAAAAGAAAAAAAAAAGAGAAAGTGTGTGTGTGTGTGTGTGTGTGTGTGTGTGCGCGCGCGTGCGTGGCGCACTGTGTACCCATTTACATGCACATGTCTATCCTCAAATACAAATGAGCATGCTCTTGTACACCACATGTACGGATAATTTACACAACACACGTACCACAACTACCACAGGTGATGCCATCTTTATGTCCAGAGATGCTTCATGTAAAGGTGAAACAGTACAGACAGAGAGAGAGACTCAGAGAGATAAAGAAATTTAGACACACTGACCTTTAGTCAGCTTCAGACAACAGATACGACATGGCTGTGAAATGCTTTATCTCACAAATTAAACAGAACAGATCAGACTGATAAGACGAGATATGTGAGACTAGGACGGGAATGACGCACACTGCCTGACCCCTCTCACTGTCATTTGAGTTAACACTATCACCCTGTAGAAATCCGAGAGTGTCATCATTTCTGGGGGGTTGTCTGCTGATGACAGGTGATCATCATGAATAATATGATGCGTGTGTGTGTGTGTGTGTGTGTGTGTGTGTGTGTGTGTGTGTGTGTGTGTACATGTGTGTGTGTGTGTTTTACTATGTGTATGACAGTATTGTGTGTGTGTGTGTGTGTGTGTGTGTGTGTGTGTTTTACTACAGCGAGTGACAGTATTACAGTATTGTGTGTGTGTGTGTGTGTGTGTGTGTGTGTGTGTGTGTGTGTGTGTGTGTGTGTGTGTGTGTGAGAGAGAGAGAGAGAGAGAGAGAGAGAGAGAGAGAGAGAGAGAGAGAGAGTGCATGTGTGTATGTGTGTGTGTTGTGCGTCACTTTATTTTCTGCATCTTTTCACTGACACTACTGCATAACTAGTATGCTGCTCTACTCCTCACACAATCATACCCCGGTACAAACGTACTTTGGACATAAAAGCAGCCCAGGTAAAAAATAATTAAAAAAAAACAAAAAAAACGTTAGGTTGTTTTTCCGCCTCCAACTAACACGCTGCTGCTGGGTTACAAGTTGTGCACTATGGGGGGAGACAGGTTATGTTGTTTAGCTTAAATCTTCAGACAGCACCAGACTTTGCTACTTGTTCGTCAAAACTCACTTTTGCTTTTTCTTCTAATAAACCCATGGTGGCAACAGTTTAATGTACTGTAAAGTTTGGTGTATTGAGCGCACTGTTATATATGCCGCACCCACTAAAAAATAAAAAAAGAAATTCATACACAATAAGGCACACTGGCTTATAAGCCACACTTATTACCGGTACTGGAACACATACCGATACCATGGAAAAGAAAAGCAAGCGAAAATACTGCTAGTGAAAAAGAAAAAAAAACAACACACACAAAGAAATTTTTTTTTAAAAATTGAACTTCATACACATAACGATACTAGGGAAAACCTGTGAATACTATAGGTTGTGAAATAAACACATGTGGAAACAACACAAAGAAAAGCAAGTGAAAATACTGCTAGTGCCACAATAAAAAAATAAACACAACAAAAATAAGATCCATAATTTAGGGATAGTCACATTTATTCAACATCGTCCTGCTCACTGAATCCACTGAAATCTTCATCTTCAGTGTCCAAGCTGAAGAGAACCAGCACAGCTTCCTCCGCCATCTTGTCACTGACTTCAGCCTCGCTTTCACTTGATGAACGTGAATGCAAGGTGGAGGTTGCTGCTGGTTCGTCGCTTGCACTGAATGCTGATCTGAAGGCTTTAATGTGTGCGGATTTGATTTTTAAAACGTGAACAGTTAGCACACTAACCTGAAGCTCATCCAAAAATTCATGAACAGAAATCATGATTTTGGTGAGTTGAAGGGCAGCTAAGAATAGACGAGAACGTGACACTCCCAGGATCAATAAAATCCTCAAATAAGCCGCATCATTGTGTAAGCTGCAGAGGCTGAAGCTGGGAGAAAAAAGTTGCGGCTTATAGACCAAACTTTACGGTAATGTGGATTCGGTTTGAAGGAGAAGCATTTCACAGCTGTGAAGCTGAAACCTATTCAGTAAGTCAGTTTGACACTGAAACATACATGCTGGTAACCAACAAAACACTGACCTCATTCAGTCTGAATGATGGACCCCAAGGTAAACACAGACCTCTGGGGAAACTATTCAAGGCAAGAGCGACTGATTACAAAATAGTTTCTGAAATCCAGAGCGAGATACTGGGAACTGAAAATGAAACTGATGTCCAGGCAGTGACATTTCCCCCCCATTCCCATTCCTTGCTGTACCTGGGACCTACACAGCTGTGTTGTGGCCTGGGGAAGGTAAGGGGAGGAGAGGCTGAGAAGGCAGGCATGGGAGAGTCTAAAGAACAAGGTTTCACACCCATGCAGAACAGTGCATATGCTGAAGTGTGTGTGTCCACTATGAAAAGCGAATGGAGAATGTCAACACCATCTGTTAAAAAAAAGGACACCATGCCACTGACTCAGTGGGCATACTCTACACACTGGAGAATCTGTCACCATGCTCGACAGTTTCAGATTCAGTTTCTCAAGAAGGCATCACTCCATTTGGACAAATCCATTTACGCTACACAACATCTGCTAGGCAGATGCTTTACCAGGAGTACAACCCAACAAGTTAGTCAGGCCTTGAGAGCATACATGTGTATTTGCATACCCATCAGAGTGGATTTCTTTTACAGAATTTTACCAATGACCATAGGTTCTTTTTCAGAGCACCAAGATGAAGTGCATGCAGCACAAAAGACCTCATTTATCTTCTCATCTGAATGCCTTGTTAGTCAGTTTGATTTTCCAGTCAAACTTGGAAGAAAGGGCAAGACCCAGACCCTCATAGACAGTGTATTGGTAGATAAGCATCTTCACCATTCTGCCACCTTTCTCCTCCCTGTGTACATAATGATAATTATTATATTTATATAGCGCTGAATCTTGTGCAGAGACAAATCAAAACACTTTCGCACCGGTCATTCACATGCATGCATAACTCTAAAACTGGAAAAAAAACCTGAAGACAAGGAAGAGGCAGGGAAGGGAGGCTATTTTGGGAAGAGGTGGGTTTTATAGCCAGACTTGAAAGACCTGAGTGTGGAGACCTGACGAAGTGAAAGAGGAAGTTCATTCCAATTACAAGGTCCAGAGACAGAGAAAGAACGGTCGAGTATTTGAATCTGGGTATACGTAAACAGAGTGGATCCAAAGCCGATCGTAGACAGCAAGATGGAGTGTAGAGGTGAAGGCAGCCACAGAGATAGGGAGGGGCAGATTTGTGAATACATTTATAACATAGAGTGCTGATCTTGTATTTTATTCTGTGTGAGACAGAGAGCCAGTGGAGATATTGAAAAAGAGGAGTTATGTGCTCAGATCTTTTCTTTCTGAGGACGGGTCGGGCAGCAGAGTTTTTTATGCGCTGAAGGGACTGAATGGATGAAGCATGCAAACCAGACAATAGAGAGTTCCAGTAGTCAAGGCAAGAGAGAATGAGAAAAAAGACCAGTCTAGATGTTGCATCAGTGGACAGATATTTCCGGACACATCAGTCAGGTACAGGTAATATCATGTGTTCACCAGTAACACAGGTGTCTCACCTTTTCAATGAAGGCTGTGGACTGGGCCTCCAGAGAGCCAACTGATGAAGGATAACCTCCAGCTCCTGACTCCTCTGCTTTGCTCAGTTTTTCATCTGTTATTTTCCGCCCATAATAGTCATCCATCTGGTATGGGTCTCCCTCTACTGTAGGCTCATCCATCATCTGTAAAGCAGCACTTCGATGGATCAGAAGTGTGAGCATCATCATCATGAATATATGTCATTTTATTTAATTCTAAACAGTTTACAATTTCAGGGTCTTATAGTTATGCTCTAACCTGGACTGACATGCCCATAATTCATTCTGAAAGTTTCATTTACTGACTTTCGTGTTTTATATAATCTTTGCAAATGGGCTGTATGTGGCTGAAAGACAAGAAAGGAAAAAACTGGCTGTCCTAAGTGTGTTAATAGCAACTGTTTACATCATACTATTCCTCTTTCTGTACTGACTGAGTCATCATAAAAATACAGTGACGTTTGTTTCTGAACAATAGTAGAGCACACAAACATAACTTGCGATACTCAACTTAGGCATTTTCCATCAGCTCATGCACAGCTAACTAAAGACAGAAGAGAAACCATTAGCTTCAAGTGTACTTTTATTACCTCACACGAAAAATTACATTGTAGCCTCATTAAAAAGAAAGGAAAGGAAACAATAAATACATTTATCATAAAAAGTCAAATGCAATGTAAAATGCGAAAGATATACATCACAGATTTCAAATTAAACATTTGCATTTCTTCTGCATTCACATCTATCAATGATTGAGTGAACTTTGACGTACATGATCAATATTGCACTGCTGTTAACATACATCCATATTCTGCTGGGAGGGATAACTGGTCAGCGTTGAAGTGAGTTTCTGGGTCTGTTATAATGCCCCTGTGCAAGTTGTTGGGAATCAAGAAGTATTACTGGCTGAAAGTAGTTCATCTTCTCCAGCTTAAAGTCACTGTCTTTGTTCTTTGTGGTGGTGAGCTGAAGTTCTGCACCTAGCACTATGGGACATGCAGTGGCAGAATCGATTAGGTGCTAGACTTCTGATCACACGTTTACTCATGATAGGGTTCAAGGCCCCCTTTCAGCATGGCCTTGTCTCCTTGGGGAAGGCACTCTACTCCAATTTTCCTCAGTCAATCCAGGTGTGAACGGGTACTGGACTTCGGTCAATGAGGAAAAAGCTGCAGAGAGGATTGTTCCCCAACTTCCTGTGCTGGGCCCTACACGCTGTGGACGTGAATTCACTGCTCTTAAGGCCGCTAAGGCTACAGGACTTTTTTTTTTTTTTAAATGTTTGACCTTCACGATGGTACTTTATTGGTAGTGACTGTACTGTATTGTATTGTATAAACAGAACTGAATTGTATTCTATAGTACTACTCTGTCACAACAGATCACAGTGTGTGAAATTTGGGCTGTTCTCTGAAGGAGGGCACATTGCTACAGTGCAGCACCAACATCTTTTTTTCGTCCCTTCTGATTTTTTTCTCTTTCTACCTGCAAGTGCTATTCTTTCCCTATCAAAGTGGATTTTTCTACAGAATTTTGCCACGAACAACCATTTTGCTGCCCTGGGTTCTTTAACATGCGCTAGGGGGCACATGAATGATGAAACCTAACCTGGGCCTGACTGACCTGTTTGTCTCCAGGTGTGGGTGTGATCCTCAGTAAAGGCTATGAGACCTTTAACCTTTTAGTAGTATTACCTGAAATATGGTACCTTTAGCCTCAACTGTTGTCGTGATTTTCTTCTTCTTCGTGGGGCTTTGACTTCCATGTTCACTTGTGTATACAAGAGGACTTTTATGTGTATGACAGTATTTACCCAGCTATGTAGACAGCCAGACTCTATTTTTGGGTGTATATGGTAGTGTTGTGAACTGACCTGGCCCTGACTGACCTGCTTGTCCCCAGGTGTGGTGTGGTCTTCGGTGGGTGGAGGAGGCACGTTGTCCCATTCCAGGTGGTCTGATGAAGGGGGTGTCGCTGTCTCTGCTGCCTCCTCCTGGCGGTCTCCGTCACCCGCCTCATCCTTTGAACTACCCCCCTCTACAACCTGGGCTTTGCGAGTCTCATCCTGGTCTGTGTCTGCATCAGAAGACAACTTCGTTACCCAGTTGTCCCCTACTGGAGGGCCAGAGGACGCCTCTGAGCCATCCTTCTCCTGGTCAGCCCTTGCTGCAGCACTTCCGTCATCGGCTTTCACGTTTCGTTTGGGCTCCTCCACTGAAGGCTCTTCCCCTTCGATTGTGACAGAAGCTGGAGTGTCAACAGCAACTGAAGGCTGTATCTGTGAGGTCAGCGTCTTTGTATGATCCAAAGTCTTGTCTTGTTCTTGGGTCTTCCTTATGTCTTGTTCAGCAGGTGGTGCGTCTTTGGGGATGCTTACCTTGGGGGGAATCTGGGTGTTCACCGACAGCATTTTTCTGCCCATACTGTCAGCGTTGGTCTGGTACTGCTCCATGCCGACTTTGGGCAGCAGGCTGTCATCAATCTGGGGTTTGTCCAGCTGTTCTCTCTGGGAATCAGCAGCTGCTCCTCTACTGTCATTCTGGGTCTGTGAGGCTGGAACGTCGTTGAGGGAAGAAACGTGAGGGAGGGTGTTGGTGACTGTGGGCTGGATGTCGACGTCCTCTGTGGCCCGGGCAGGGGGGGCACTGGTCTCCACTTCCTCACTGGCCGACCCTGATGCCCTGTCCACCGCGACCGACTCTGGAACAATGTCCCCAGGCTCCCCATCCACCAGATAAAATCTGGTTCCATCAATCAGGGTGGTCTCCGCTTGGTCCCCACCACCACCTGCTGACTGTGATGACTGATCTGCGGCCGTCTCTGTCATGCCTGGCTGGTCTGGCATGGAAGGGGAGTCCTGCAGAGCGGGAGTCCGGGTGGGCATCAGCTGCTGGGCAGGAGATTGGCTGCTGTCCAGGGTCACACCGCCCTCCTCCACCCGCCCAGCCACAAATCCGATGTCCACTGGCTGGTAACCTGAGGATGATGGGGGTGGAGGTTCGGACACTGTCTTATCAGGCTGGATCTCCAGTTTTTCCTCCTCCTCCTTCCCTTCATCACCGGACTTGTCTGGCACATCTTCTTGTGAGGTGTCTTCAATGGAGGTCTCTTTGACAGGTGATGACCTGTCCAAAGCATCGGCGTGCACCACTGTGGGGGTTTCTTCTTCTTCCTCCTTCTCTCCCCCAATGTCTTCCTCTGTGCTTTTTCTATGATCCTCTTCCTGCGGAAGCCGGTCTTCTAACCCTGCCTGTTGTTTCCCATCACCACCCTCTGCCATCCCCTCCACACCTTCAGAAGGACCGCTGCTCACAAAATCATCAGGACTGCCCCCTGTCACTGCAGCAGTGTCCTGCTGGGCTTTCTGTCCCAGGTCAACCTGGTCCACAGGCACAGTGTCCTTCTCCTCTTGCTGTCCAGCGCCAGCTTCTTGGACATTTGGGTTGGACAGCTTGCTGGCAGGGTCCACACGCTCTACCTGGGGAGGGATAGGCTGTGGCTGAGGTGAATCTTTCTGTGCTGCGGCGGCACTGTCTGCGGGAGGAGGCTGACTGCTTTCTGTGGCTGTCTGGGCTGCCTCTTCCTCCTTGTGGTCCTCCTCAGCCATGTCTGTGGGGTCTCTGGAATCAGTGACAGTGGAGTCTTCTCCCTGTCCCTTGTTCCCTTCTTCTGTGCTGCCTGTCCTGTGGTCCTCAGCCTGGGCCCTGTCTTGGCTGGACTCTTCAGGTCCTCTGTCTTCTTCACTTTCTGGGGCCTTCTCTGTGGCGATAGTTCCCACGTAGTTGTAAGCGTACTTTGGGTCTTCCTCTTCTTCCTCCTCCTCCTCGTCCTCCAAGACTGTGACACCACTGATATAGGGGCTGTCCTGCTCTTCTTCCTCTTTTTCCTCCTTTTCCTCTTGCTTCTGCTCCTCCATTTTCTCCTCCTTTTCCTCTTGCTTCTGCTCCTCCACTTTCTCCTCCTTTTCCTCTTTCTTCTGCTCCTCCACTTTCTCCTCCTTTTCCTCTTCCTTCTGCTCCTCCACTTTCTCCTCTTCCTTCTGCTCCTCCACTTTCTCCTCCTTTTCCTCTTCCTTCTGCTCCTCCACTTTCTTCTCCTTTTCCTCTTCCTTCTGCTCCTCCGCATTCTCCTCCTTTTCCTCTTCCTTCTGCTCATCCATTTTATCATCCTTTTTCTCCTGCCTTTCCTTTTCCATGTTCTCCTCCTTTTGCTCTTCCTGTTCTTGTGCCTCCCCCCCTATGGTTTCTTCACCTTCAGCACCATCAGCAGGACTGGGCTGACCAGCTGCACCAAGGTCTGTCAGGTCCACCTCAGCACCCACATCTCTGGTTTGGGGGTCTTCAGCTGCTGCTGTTGTTGCTGCTGCTGCTGCATCTTCTCCAGGCTGCGCTTTGTCCCCCTCCGTGTCTGATGGCGAAGAGGTGGAGGCCGCTCCCTCAGAGCCAAACTGCCTGGCTAGGAAGTCGTTGAGAACTGCAGATGCAGAAACACTTACCTTTACATCAGTTACTGACATCGCTGTAAGCCTTGATGAATTTAACAGACATTTAGATCTATATATATATACATATATCAAGTCAAATCGACTTTATCATCTCCAAAGAGAAATTCACATGTCATGAAACTGTCACTTTATACAGATGCAGGAACACTTTTCTTTATATTAGTTACACTGCTTAAGGACTACGCCTGACAAATTTAACTGAGACGTATATCAACAGTCTTGATGGAACTGTCACTTTATATCAGTTTCTAACCTCTTCAACAAAGTACTACCTTTATATTAGTAACTGACATCACTGTAAGGCTCAGCCCGACAACTTTTACAGAGATATATCCATATTCTTGAAAAACTGTCACACTTTTAAAAGAAAAAAAAATCAACACATTAAAAAAGAGGTAAGTTTCACAAAGCACAGTTACATGAAAAATCCACATAGAATGATTTGCTTTCAGACTGATAATCGACATACAGAATAGATTGTCAAATTATGCACACAGCAATCGTATCTTTCTCAACCACAATAAACATTTAATCTAATTATAAAAAAAGACTAAACAAAACTTGGTCAATTTTTTTTTTTAAAGCAAGGCAACTGGTTAATCATATTTTCTGTCCAGATTCTACCAAAACATTAACATGAATAAAATGGCAAAATTTGTCCTTTTTACAAATACATCACTGCTCTCCATATAAATTAAACTCTCGTCAAAGTCATGTGACTGGACAAACATGGAAGCCAGTAAAATTGATATTATGACAAACATACCCACAAAAGACTATTTGTTTTAAAATCTGTGACAAGAAGAAGACACAAACATTGTCACAGGTTCTTTAAGTGTCATCAAATAGATCTGAAAAAAAGAGAACTTGTGTACATTTCTTCTTTTCTAGAGGTAAAATAATTCATTAGCTCTTTCAACAACTGGTAAGAAAACCTGAACCAACAAAACTGAGACAGAAAAGAATACACTGAGTTAATAATATATGTTGTTTTTCATTCCTAGTCCTAATCATACTAATACAGTAATAGTGTAATATCTCCACTTTTAACACAAAATCTCACTCATACATACCATTCCCAAAGGTAGGTTGTTGTTTTTGCTTTTGTTTTTTAAACACACAGGAAAATGCACTCAAAAATAAGAAGAAATGCAGTAAATGAAAAGAAAAATAAGCATTCAAAAACCAGGATAAATATACACAAATGCAGTACAAGCATAAGGTTGGTAGCAAATGCCTACTCGAGTCCAGTATCACCACCACACTTGATAGATTCCAGTTCATTGTTAACCACCCATGGTTAAAGAAAAACCAATACAGGTGCAGAATACTCTGATGAAACATCACTCTGCTTTCATGGCAGGCACAGTCACTATGAATGATCCCACAAACTGATGACCCCTGTCTCTATTTCTCGGAACCAAAGTCTTTGTCAGCAAATGATCCCTAAACTGTTTGTGCTTTCGTAAGTAATGTTTGAAAACAGAACTATGTCCACTTCAGCACTGTCTATAACCAAAACGAAAAAGACGGAATGATGTCCAATTCTAAATTTTCAGCAATAAAATTTTAACAAGTGAAAGAATAGGAAAGGGGTGAGAGATGGAAGAGTGCTGACCGACTTTATATCAGTTTTCACCCATTATTATATCAGGTGCAAACTGATGACTACAAAGCATCTCTGCTGTCATGTAACCATGAATCTGTTTACTGTAATTCACACACACACACACACACACACACACACACACACTCAATTTTCTGTGTACTTCAAAGAAAACACTGCTACACAAAGCACACACTGAGTAATATGAAAGCCAAACTTTTCAGAATTTGTCCACAGAAAAAGAGAGAAATACTTGTCTGACATTTGTCTTTGACACAGATTGTTGTTCATGGTTTATTTCACTCCAAGTAGTTATAAAAAAAAGAAAATGAATAAACACCCAACTAACACAATCTTCCTTTATGAAATCTACGTTCTCATTAACCAATAAACCAAAGTAAGGTTTTGTGGTTATCACAAGTTATTGCTTTTGATGGTGTTTCTTAGATTTAAATTTTTTTTTCTATCTATTTTTCAAAAATTCTTATTTCAAAGACTTTCTTCTTGCTAAAATTCCAAAGTTTTCCCTCTGAATATTGAGGTATACAGAATATCAGACAACTCTGATGCTTAGTTTATTGGTAAAAACCTTTGAGAAATTATGATTAACATACCAAGAATCATAAATGGTATTATGTACCTGAACAATTTACCATACAAAGAAGACATAACACTTGACAGCAATTTCTATCACCTCTTTTTCTGTGGGCAGAAATAATTCTTAAACTGAAAATGCTCATCACTTCATAAGCAAAAAAAGGAAAAAAAATTTCAACTTAAATCAAACTCATCATGCTATGCAATCTTCAACATAACACATGCAATGTCTGTTTGAACCCCACCCCCACCCCCCCTCACCCACCTCCCATCCCTCCCGACGTACCCCACCATCACCACACACACCCGTAACACACACAAAAATGCATGCACACACACGTAAGCACACGTCCAGGCACATTCACATGCACGCGCGCACACACACACACACACTCAAACATACACAAAACCAAGCACTCCCTCTCACACAGTCATCAATGCCATAAATGATATATAACCACGAAAGTAATTTATATCTGAAGAAACCAACCCAGGAAACTGTCAAAAATTAAACGCTGACCTTGATCAACATCAATGATGCCAGTAACAATGAAAACTGTGTGCTTATCAAAATCGTGACTGGGAATCTTAAGTTACATTTGATGTTTCCAGTTTACTGTCCACAGAAACTTTTTTTTTCTTTTTTTTTTTTTTACTTAATCAAGGCCATGTCTTTCCTGTATTGCAGTCTGGCTTCACTCTCACTCTGAATAATTTTTTTTTTTTTTTTTTTTTTTTTTTAAGTCTTCACAGACAAAACCGATTTCCTGTTTTTATTTTCCTCTTATTCGTTTGGTCAGAGTAGTCACAGTAGTTGTAGAAGTGTGCTTTAAAAACCTTTTTTTTCATTGTAATGATGTAGCAGTCACAATAATAAACAGTATCTAGTTTCATTATTTCATTCTTTGTGCTAGTCAAGTTAGATACTAGAATATCACTTAAGCAATCACTGTTTTATAATGTTCAAAAATTTTTACTTCGTTAATATTCCACCCAATATTCATCAATGTATTTCAATGGAATGATTGTGTTGAAAACACACAATGACTTTTACAGAATTGAAGGCAAGTTGGCAGTAAGGTTTATGAACTGGAGAAGCACCGGACCAAGCAATGCTTACTTCTCAAACAAACCTTTATTTTTCATGCCAATGACACACTGGAAAGACGCTTCAGCAGTAAATCAATATGCATGGATTGGGTTAAAAACTTGAAAGAATAGGCAGAAACTGGTTGGTTCTTAAATTCCCTGCAAGAGATGGGTATATGAAGGGAAAGGTATGAGGGTATACATGTTATGCACACAGCAGAATGTGTTGATTACATCAGAAAAGAAGTTATGCACACAGCAGAATGTGCTAATAACATGGGTATACACCATCACAAACACAGCAGAATGTGATAATTTCCAGGAATAAATGTCAAACAGACTTCAAGGAAGAGGAAAAAGCAGTGAGTATAGGTTACTGCAAACAAGTCAGAGAACATTTTCAAACAAAATGATAACACAAGTGAGTAATGTTACTAAGTACAACAACCAATTAGAGCAACAGAAATATTAATGCCACATACTATGGATTGGAGACCGGGAATTTGAGTAATTTTCAGTGTTTTTTTTTTTTTTTTTAAATAATGAAGTGTTCTCTTTGTGTGTGTGTGTTTGGTTTGTTTGTTTTTTTCCTCGCCTGTCCTCAGTAACTTTCGGACTGGTCCCTTACTTTTCACATGAAACCAAACAAAATCCCAACTTCTGATCCAATACTGCGAGTTGACCATGGAAACTGGACCACAAACAGTGCTGGAATACTTGCTTGTTTGCTACTGAAAATAAGGGATTTCTGCAAGAGTTACTGAGGCCAGCAAGCAGTACTCAGAGCATCTTGCAGTAAAAAAAAAAAAAAAAAAAAAAAAAAAAAATTTTGATGCATTAATAATTCAATGCACATTTCTACTACCACTATAGTGTATGCACAAGGATAGGTACGATGCCAGCATAAGAATCTAGTCTAGACACCCAGAGTGACATGAAGCAACAAAATAGTGTTGTCAAGCTCAGTGTTAGTGTTGAATGAAACCTTTCGGGTCCATGGGGTCTTCGTCCCTCATGAATGATCTCTGCAGATCCTCAATGCTTTTCAATAGTGGGTCTCTTATCACGTCTGCAGAGGAAGCACAGTGGGTTCACCTTTACCGTTTCAAAGCATCCATTATTCATGGAACAGCCACAAGTCACTGTCAATGAAGTGATGTACACTGTTGTACCTTTTCATGTTATAAACACACCTGAAGTGGTACTGTACACTGCATACAATGCTTTACAGTATTTACACTGGCAGCTAAAATTAAACTAGTTATCTTGCTTTATATGATATTTACATGGGTAGCTGAAATCAAAGTAAGTATACTGCTTTACAATATTTACACAGATGGCTGAAATTAAACTAACTTAATAAGTATACTGATTTACAATATTTACATAGATTGCTAAAATTAAAGTGTCTGTTGAATATCTATCAATATTTTTTTTTCTAATTTATGCTTTAATGAAAGTCAGCCCTTGTCTGCTTTAATTCAATACCAATTCAAATCAGTCTAATTACCTTTATTTTTTAAACACACACACACAACCACACACACACACACACACACAACCCCCCCACCCCCACATAAACACACATGCAAACAAACAGAGATACAAACACAAACACTCATTCACATTCACAAAGTAAAACAAAAACCTAGAAAAAAAAAGAAAAAGGAAAAAATAGAAGATAATACAATGCTTTTCTTCTGTTTTCAATTCTGAAGCAGAAACATGCACAATAAACTCTGAATAAATTCATTTGAAAAAAAAAAAGAAAAAATGTTCTGATTCACACTCAACTGTAGACATGCACTTGCAACTACAAACTGAACCTGAACTGCATTTACTATGCAGCTTACTTATATACTGCTTGTAATATAACGAAGATGATCGACCTGTAAACGAAACTTACCACTAAAAGATAACCAACCACCTGAATCAAAATGAAACAAAACAAAAAACAAACATGCATTGACACATTTTTTTTTTTTTAAGCACAAAACACAAAAAAGCCAAGAGAAACAATCCATAAGGAACAAAAAATCATTGGCTTTTGTTCAGCTTGGTGTAGACATAACTGAAAACATGTCATGATGTATGAATAATTCATGATCTGTAGGGGAAGAAAATCACCAAGAAAATGTACAATGATTACAGATTTTCAGAGTTAAGCCAAACTGAAAATTTCTTTTAAAGATATTCATGAAAAAAGACATGATCAAAACAAAACAAAATGGAATGTGACTTAACACAAAGCTATCTACAATTCATATCAATATGTAACTTTTATGAGGGTAGATGGAACTCATACAGAGGTTCCAAGTTTTATTCTATCCAATGATAGAGAGAGAGAGAGAGAGAGAGAGAAAGAAAAAAAAGACACCAAAAGCAAAAGTCCAACTTTCCTCCATCTAAAAAGCATGCCACAGTACAATATACCTTTTCAGCTACTTTTTTTTTCCAAAGTAAAACCACAGAAATGCCTGTAAATAAGCCTCTTTGAACAAAGAGAAGGAAGCCAAAAGTCCAAATCAGCAGAAACATGTGGAAATGACTCGGAACAACATAATGAACCTGCGAAAATGGCCGAAAGATCTTCCTTGGCTTACAGTGGACTGATGACTATATAACGACAGAAACCTTTACCAGTAATGTGCACCAAAAAATGCAGTAAAACATGTGCAATTACTCTCTTTATTTCTTCTTGTTCTTTTCAGTTGTTTTTTTTTTAATTCTTCATTAAATGATCACTTACATAAAATGTCAAATCACACCTCACTATACAAATGAAATCATAATTTTTTTTTTTTTTGCCTGAAGAAGAGCCTGTGGTTCAACACATTGCCTCTTTTATCTCATGCAAGTCGACTTTTACCCAAATTCTTTTAGTCTACCTCACCTCCTCTTACAATTGCACATTTAATCGTGAACCCTCAAAATGACAACCAAACTGTACCACTTGATCCACCCAAATCATTCCATCATGGGTAAACAAATAAAATCAGACCACATAGCAGAATACATAGCTCTACAAAACAAAACAATATAAAATACAAACAAAAAAGTAACAGAACCAATACATTAAAAGGAAAAATTACCACCATCATTTGCAACAACAGTGCAAAAAATAAAATCAACACTTTTTTTTAATGTAAACTATTATCACAACAGGTAAAACAAAAAGGGGGAAAAAGGGGTTAGAAAAAAAGTCTCAAATAAAATGCTTCAAGCTGACACTTCCTTATTCTCACTCACACACACACACACACACACACACACACACACACAAAGACCGACACACTTCTTCCACAATCAATGTAAGCCAGAACAGGATTAAAAAGACAGATAAGAGATAAATAATCATGATATAAATCTATTCCCTGTCACTTGTACTTTTTTTTTTTCTTCCTGGTCAACACACAATTCTCTGCCCCACAACCCCCATCTCCTTTTCTTTACTTCCCTGTATCCATCTGTCCCACTCTGTTACTTTTCTATTATATCTGTGTACACAAAAGGGGGGCTGCCCCCCCCTCTCTCTCTCACCACTCACTGTCCAACATTGGCTCAACCTGCATCACTGCTCCCATCAATACAGCCATGAACAAATGAATAATTGAAATCACCAGAACTCCCACATGCAGAGAGATACTGAAACTCTTAAAGCAAATTTGTTAAAGTAAATAAATAGATAATTAAAGCAAATCTGTCAAAGTAAATAACTGAATAAACACATAATCAAACCACATCACCAAAAAACCGGAATAAAAGCATCCCTGAACAAAGGGGAAAAACTCTCACCTTTCGCTTCTTCTTTCGGCTCTCCCTCCTTCTCCTCTTTCCCCTCCATGTCTTCCGCTCCAGGCATCTCTGTCGCTGGTGCCTCCTCCTTTGGAGGTTCCTCCTGACACAATAAATGCTTTTATTTATTTGTTTGTTTTTCAGGTCACTCCCACCCCACCTTACTCCCCTCTCCTTTTCTGTTTCAGTTTCTCAAGGTGTCACTTTGTTCAGAAAAACCCATAAAGTTAGGTGTGCTTGACTATGTGTGTAAACATATGTATGTGTACATAACTACATGCATGTATATGAATGTGTATTGTGTGTGCGTGTGTTTATGTAAGTTTGTGCCTGCCTATGTGTGCATATGTGTTAGGGTAGCTGTTAGATACACATGTATGTTAAAATGTATGTATGCTGTGTGTGTGTGTGCGTGCGTGCGTGCGTGCGTGCGTGCGTGCGTGCGTGCGTGTGTGTGTGGTCACATTTTGGTGTGTGTATGTAACATAGATATAATATTTTATGTTAACAAAAGCGTTTTTGTAAAGCACCTAGAGCAGATTTCTGGATAGTGTGCTATATAAGTATCCATCATTATTATTATTATTATTAAAGTTTAAAGTATAAGCTACACCACATCTGCAGATGCCTGACCAGCAGGATAACCCAACACGCCAGTCAGGTCTTGAGTGCATGCACATTTATAACCGAGTACCCATCAGAGTGGATTTCTTCTGCAGAATTTTGCTAGAGGACAACACTTTTGTTGCCATGGGTTCTTTCTCGGTGTGCCAAAAGCGTGCTGCATGAGACCTTGGTTAATCATCTCATCTGAATGACAAGATGCCGAGTTTGATTTTCCAGTCAATGCTTGGGTGAAAGGGATTCAAACCCAGGCCCTCATGGACACTGTGTTGGCAGATATGAGTGTTACCCATTCTGCCACCTTCCTAACCTTTCTGTCAATTTCTTCCGTGCTGGCTTGCTCAGCAGATCACCACCTGGGACTCTTCATTTTCCGCTGACAAGGTTCCCCTCCCCATGAATGAATCCCAAACCTTGCTCTAAATTTCGTTTCAACTCTCAGTTGTTTGCTGAAGTCTGCTCCATCAGAAATTATCACTGTATCAAATTTAATCCCCCACATTCTGTCTCCCCCTCTTTCACACCCTGCAAACTCCGGCAAACTCCCTCAGTGCTTGTCAGATCTTGTTCTGCCTTGTGTTCTATCCCGTTCACTGACAATCATCTGCTGACCAACATGTTCTTTGTATCTCACACTGTAAGAAGAAAGTACAAGGATCGCATGTCTTTTCATACCTTGGAAGTCTAGTCTAATTACACAGTGCTTCAATGAACCTCAGTCTAAGTAATTCTTGATTGAAGAAGAAAAAAATGTGTGTGTGTGTGTGTGTGTGTGTGTGTGTGTGTGTGTGTGTAATAAGAAAGAAGAGAGAGAAGGGAAGGAGAGGAGGAGAGGAGATGGGCTGTCTGGCAGCAATGAAAATTCAGAAAGAAAAATAATGTAAAAAATCATCAATTCTGCTAGAAACAAACTGCCTACAACTACAGCATGAAACTGGCATACCTGTGGAATCTCATCCATTTCAGTTTCATCCATATCCGTCCAATCAGCTGGAAAACAAACAAAAAAATATGAAATTCACCTTTGACATGGATAAAACTAATAAAGTTAGCTTGTATCAAACATAAAGGAATATTCATATTATTTGTATTACTCTTTTTGTCACAACAGATTTCTCTGTGTGAAATTCAGGCAGCTCTCCCAAGTGAGAGCGTGTCACTACACTGACAGAGCCACCCATTTTTTGTATTTTTTTCTGCCTGCAATTTTATTTGCTTTCTATCGAAGTGGATTTTTCTACAGAATTTTGCCAGGGACAACCCTTTTGTCGTTGTGGGTTCTTTTACGTGCGCTAAATGCATGCTGCACATGGGACCTCAGTTTATCGTCTCATCCAAATGACTAGCGTCAAGACCACCACTCAGTCTAGTGGAGGGGGAGAAAATACTGGCGATGTGATTTGAACTAGTGCGCTCAGATTCTCTCACTTCCTAGGCGGACTAGTTACCTCTAGGACAACACTCCACTCTTATACATCCAGATCAATTTCATGATGGCAAAATGGAATAGCATAATCATACAGTCTACACAAAGAAATATCTACAGGTGACTTAAACTCAAGGCTATACTCCCTTTCATCAGTCTCTTACATCATCCTGACCAAATTATCAGTCACATTCACTTTCATACTTTCATTATCCTGTTAAAATTATCCGACACACTCATTCTGCCACTGTCATTATCCTGTCAAAATCATCGGTCACACTCACTTCGTCACTTTCATTATCCTGAAAAAATTCATCAGTCACACACGCTTTCATCTGTCTTTTTCATCATCCTATCAAAATTGTCAGTTACACTTTCGTTTTCCTGACAAATCGTCAGTGACACTTTCATTATCCTGACAAATCGTCATTCTCACTTTCACTATCCTGACAAACTGTCAGTGACACTTTCATTATCCTGATAAATCGTCATTCTCACTTTCACTATCCTGACAAATTTATCAGTCAGACTCACTCTGAGTGTCACTTTCATCAATCCAGACAAAATCTTCAGTCCCACTCACTCTCATCTATCTCTGTCTCATCGTTGACAGCCGGTGAAGGTGGCTCCTGTGAAGACTGTGGATCTGACTGCTGTGCTGTCTCCTGCTGGGGCACCTGTTGCTGTTGCTGCTGGTGGGGTGGAGGTGGCTGCTTTGACCACAAATTTTCCTGTGAAAGAATGAAAAATCTGATACTGTTAATCATGGTATGCATGCATTCATTAAACAGAAACTCGTTCAGTAGGGCCAGTTTTCTTCCATTCTTCCCCCAATTTGTAAAGATTAAGAAAAAAACAAAAATCACGCAAATTACTAAACAGGGCTTCAGAAAATAAACCTTCAAAACTGATTATTGACTTGCCGGGCTGGTATGGTGAAAAATGCTGCTCCTCTAATCTCAAAATTCCAGCTTACTGGGCCAGGAGGGAAGCACACCTAATTTCCTATTCAGTGTTTATTCTACACCAACATGCTTTGATTGTGTCTGTGGAAACACAGCAAGTAAGAATGACTCTAAATTTTCATATGCATCTGTTAGTCTCCTCAACAATCAAAAAACAAAAAAACCAAAACAAAACAAAACAAAAAAAAGTGGGGGTGGGGGGGGGGGGAAGGAATAACAATACAAATCTGGTATCATCACACTGGAGAAATTGATAGTGGCAAGGCACTCACTGGACCAGACAAGCGAGAAAGAAATTTAAGTCCTCAAACATTTTTGATTATCAAATTCAACCTCACATAATCTAATTTTGCACTTGCTGAACACCATCCTTTTTCTTGACCCACTGCATGACACTCATCCACCATCCCCTCCCACCCCCTCTTTCATACTCCAGCTCCCCCTCCCCAACCCCCACTTGCCTAATTTTTGATTGATTGATATGGATACTTATATAGTGCCTATCCTCAGTCGGAGACCAAGCTCTAAGCGCTAATGATCAAGGCAGTGTCTCAACCACCCGGTGTGTCACTTCTTTCATTAGAAAATGTTGTATTCTTTGTCTTCATCCAGGTCAGAACTTTCTGTTTGTAACATTTCAATGCCTTCAGCAGCAATCAAATGCTGCCATCATCACCTGCTTTGACTCAACTGAGACATAACTGTTGACACAAATAAAGCAAAGCCAGCCATGTGACCACACACTAGCATACATTTGTCTGAATGCATTGATACCTCCTTGAGTAACCTAACTGAACTGACACTTGGGGGGCGAGAGAGAGAGCAAGGGGGAAGAGAGAGAGAGAGAGAGAGAGAGAGAGAGAGAGAGAGAGAGAGAGAGAGAGAGAGACTGTGTGGGGGGTGGTGGGGGGGTGGGGGTGTAAGTATATGCATATATGCATGCATGTGTGTGTGTGCTTGTATTCATTTATGAACAAATGCAAAGGCATTTCAACAGAAAGGACATGTACAAAACATTTGTATTTGTATTTCTTTTTATCATAACAAATTTCTCTGTGTGAAATTCGGGCTGCTCTCCCCAGGGAAAGCGCATCGCTACACTACAGTGCCACCCATTTTTTTGTACTTTTTCCAGCGTGCCGTTTTTTTAAACTTGTTTTTCCTATCAAAGTTGATTTTTCTACAGAATTTTGCCAGGAACAACCCTTTTGTTGCTGTTGGTTCTTTTATGTGCCCTAAGTGCATGCTGCAAACGGGACCTCGGTTTATCGTCTTATCCAAATGACTAGCGTCCTGACCACCATTTAAGGTCTTGTAGATGGGGAGAAAATATCGGCGGCTGAGCCGTGATTCGAACCAGCGCGCTCAGAGTCTCTCACATCCTAGGCGGACGCGTTACCTCTAGGCCATCACTCCACACATTACCGGTAATAACAATATCATAAATTTGCATATTACAGGCTTTGCTCCATTTTACTTTCAGTGCAAACACTGCACTTGTGACTTACCTCTGTGGGAACTTCAAACAATGGTTTCTCAATCTTGACTGAAAACTCCTTGACAAACGCTTTGGGAAAGTACCCCCTCCTACCATTTACCTGAAAACAAAACAAAATACGAGATTAAAATGTTTCATCACAATCCATGATTCAATGATGCAGAGAAAAAACTGTCATTCATACATACACACATACGTACATATATACATACATGTATTCATGTCTGTCTGCCAGTCTGTCCACCTGTGCATGTGCATGCGGGCATGTGTGTGTGTGTGTGTGTGTGTGTGTGTGTGTGTGTGTGTGTGTGTGTGAGTAAGTCACTGAGAGTTTATCAATCCTAGCTTATCACTTTATCAATCCTAGTAAGGCAATTTGAAAAATGAATGAATCTCCCACAGAGTCTGTTCCTGAAGTTTTCAGCTGCATACTGAGTGACACTGAAAAAATTATCCTGAAAAAGGAAATAGCTGGGTTTTGGAAAACCACCCTCCATGTGCCACCCCTTGGTGTTGGAGATGGCTCCCAAACAGCAGTATAAAGATGTTTTCCAATGAAAAATCCTACATGATAAAACAAAAAGCCAGGAAACAAAAATGAATGCACGTGGAAGAACTTTGCAGCCCCCAAAACACATAAAATACTCACACAATACTAAAGCTAGTGGATACAGTGGTAATCTTCACTTCATGTGGTATGCCACTCACTCTTTTTGCAAAGTTCAAAGAGAAATTTCTAAATCTAAGAGCAAGAGTTATGCGGTATGCTGCAAACTGAATCCAAACAGTTATCACAGAACAACACCAATGTGACTTGGTAATACTAACAGTGTAGGGTCTCCTCTGGCATTAGGCATGAAAGTGACCAGATACTTACACCATCATTATACTTTCTGCATGGACTGCTAACACTTAATGGGCGATGACGGGAGCATTAGGGATGTGTTTGCTGGTAGGTGAACCAGTGTGAGTGGTGTGGAGGGTAACTCTGCTGATGGATCACAGCTGGTATGGAAAAGGAAAAAAGACACACACACACACACACACACACAGAGTTGCTGTCTCTAACACACACACAGACTGCATGCACTCTCTCTCTCCCTCTCCCTAAAACACACACTTTCTCTCTCTCTCTCCCCCCCTCCCTTGCACACATACACACACACACACATACACACACAGATACCTCTCCTCCCCACAGTTCAGGTCTTGTTCCAGCAGACTTGCTTTTGATGTCTACGACGTCCCCTCTGTTCAATGAGAGAAGTAGGGGGTTGTTGGATGGATAGCGTGCCAAAACCGTAGCTCTTGACAGTGTCACTGGTTGGGAAAAAAAAAGAAGTAAATTATAACTATGTACTTAAATTAACATTCACTAATCAGTAGTTTCCTGGCTTGTTATCAATACAATCTACATTCCAAAACTTCCTACACATGCATGCAAACACCCATCTAGAGACACACAAATCAGGGCTTCTAGTCCTACAATGTGTTAGAAATTCTCACTAATAATAATAATAATGACAATGGCAAAAATGCAAAAAAAATATCAAACACTGAAACTAAGAGCAGGCAGACCTGTGCAGTGACAGTTTCTAATACGTTGGGCAGCTTGAAATCTTTGGTTACTGAAAATTCCTGCCCTCTGACAGTCTAATATTAACTTAAGTCAGGCAGTGATTGTGCTCTTTTTAACTTTTGATTAAATGCAAAATTGTCTATGTGCCTGCTTTACTATTCTTTATATACAAAATTATTATTATATATTTTTTTAAGGTACTTCATCTTCTTCTTCTGCAGTCATGGGCTGCAACTCCCACATTCACTTGTTTGTACACAAATGGAATTTTACATATATGACCATTTTTACCCCACCATGTATGCAGCCATGCTCTGTTTTTGAGGGTGTGCATGCTGGGTATATTCTTGTTTCCACAACCCACCGTACGCTGACATGGATAAAAGGATCTTTAACATGCCTATCTGACCTTCTGTTTGCGTATACACATGAAGGGGGTTCAGGCACTAGCAGGTCTGCACATATGTTCACCTGGGAGACCGGAAAAATCTCCACCCTTCACCCATCATGTGCCATTACTGAGATTCGAACCCAGGACCCTCAGATTGAAAGTCCAACCCTTTAACCATTCGGCTTTTGCGCCTGTCTTTTAATGTTCTGAAATCCATTGTTTCCACATCAACGAACCTGTTTACTGTAACCATCTCAACTTACATTCTCCAAAAACACATCAATAATATCAGACTTTTTCTGTTTTAATGACAAGTATAAATCCACTTCTAAAGCAAGTAAAGCTAGGAATTCAAACGATATTCACATTTTTGTTGCATTATACAAAATTAATTGAAACTGACACATGCACAACAAACCTTCACCAACAATTAGCACACTTGTTTGTCTATAGATAGATCCATCAGCTACACTACAAAGATAAGCAAAGAAAGAATTCCTTGTGGTAATGCTGAACTCACTACAAAAGTGAAAGAACCAGACATAAAAAGAGGTAGTTCCATGGATTCAAATGCTTTAGTATTTCAATTTCAAGAATGGAATTTTTCAATCTCATGGCTTGTATTTGAGGATGCATAATGAGGCAGACTTCAGTCTCATGAAAGGTGCTGTCAAATGTTTGGTCAATCTCACAAGATTCAGAAAGGTGCTGATTGTGTGTGTGTGTGTGTGTGTGTGTGTGTGTGTGTGTGTGTGTGTGTCCATGGTAAACCATAAATAAATTTTCTCTGAAAATGCTTTATATGTTGACACCATATATTATAATGCTTACAGATATGAAAAATCAGTGTTTTTCAAACATTCTAATTTCTACTTATAATGTTAATGAACTTCAGCAAAGAACACAAAAATGTTTAAGAGGCAGGAATGTTTCCATGGTCAAATTACTGTCACATTTTTAATTCTTATTCAGAAATATAAGCACTTTTATCTGATGGATTAGCTGATTAAAGCAGTTTATGATTATTAATTCAAATAGGAACTTCTTAGTATCAAATCTGGACAGATGCACACATCTGTCAGGTGTGTGTGTGTGTGTGTGTGTGTGTGTGTGTGTGTGTGTGTGTGCACGCATGCGCATCTGTGTAATCAGTTGCACATTTTCCACAAACAGATCTGGAACTGGGGTAGAGATCATATTCTTTGAAAATGTAATTGTCTGTGAGCCCAGCACACACACACATACACACACTCTCTCTCTCTCTCTCATACCTACCCCCAAATCCCCCAACACACACACACACACACACACACAAAGTATTAACAGAAACAGGCAGTTCAAAGGAGATAATAACTTTATATTACTTACTCGACAATATGATTATGTGTGACATGACATTGAAAGTGAAACAAAACACTTTTGAATCATTAAAAGTCAAGACCCCAAACTTATAACTGGGGGATGGGATTCTCAACCCCCATCCCTACAAAAAGCAAAATTTTGTTAGTGGGTGTGAAAGTTAATTATTTTAAGTGTCATAGTACTCAAACTCTTTAATATTTTCAATTTTGGCAACTAAGCTCCCACCACTGTACCCCTCCTTTCCACCCACTCTTGTTTGTCTCCACCTACAAACTTCATCACCCATCCCCATCCCAAAAAATTAATTGTAACAAAAACAATCATCACCAGGATGATCATCTTTCAGCATCATTCATGAATGGTAAACTGGGAAGGCAAAAGGAAAGCAAAAGGCCAGGAGAAAAGAACCAGAACGTTATCCCCCAATGGCAAAGTGTCTGATGATTACAAATTAGTTTGCGTTCGTGCGTCTTGAACTGACAAGAAAAACCGTTTGCTGAGTGCAACAACGTTGGAGAAATAGTGACATTGGTGACACAATCATGAGAAAGTGGGCAGTGGTGACACGTCTCAAAACACCGGGCCCGAGGGCAAATGTTCAATCGAAAGTAACACTAACAGCAGCCGCACAACTCTTCTGAAATTTTACGAACAGCTGCATGCCTTACCCGAACAAGCTTTATCCCCACATCTTCGTAAGTCTGAAATTTGCGACGCTGTAGCAAAAACTGCGCCAAACATAAGCAACAGCAACATTAATTTGAAGCGTTGTGTTGGCATCGTCCCGAAGGCTGCCATATTTCTGTCCCGCACTCAGTACACGTCAAGAGGGAACCTGGAACAATAAATACTCCCTCGATTTTATCAGTTTCACCGCAAACACGTTTTCTTAACAATCCGATATCGAATCTTTGGTGCGGATAGGTAAGCCTACCTTTTCCTCAAACTGACTATTTATTTCCCTCAAACTGATACACTGAATAATTGTATGTTTTTTCTTCGCTGTACAAGAGGGAGTACTTCGTGATTGTGGTTATGATTTCTGTTCCAGTCATTGTTGAGGAAAAGGGTGATTCTGATCGGAAAATGGACAAAGACAAAAAGCTTCGTGGATAGCTCACCGTACCCGTGACCATAGGGAAGATATTTCATGAAAATATCATATCTTCAATTGATTAGTTATATTGTATATATGGTAAGTAAATATGTTAACAACAACAATAAACATAAAAATACAGATACATGAATGAGAGCATCCATGCAGGGAGGTAATCCGATGGACTTATCGCCAATAATTTTGTTTTGATTAACCAGTTATTTCCCTTAAATCGGGTGAAGCCGGTTGCAGTGTCTGCTAGGTCTTTGGTTTCAAGCAGGTGTCATAAGGAGTGCGGAGTGATGAAACAGTACAACAATACGCAACCGCCACGCTACACAATACAACAACGAGACAACACAGTTCAGTTCAATTCAGTTATTCAAAGAGGCGTCACTGCATCAGGACAAATCCCAGTGCGCAACACTGACCTGACATCTGCTGAGCATATATGCCTGACCAGCAGCGTAACCCAACCCGCTTAGTCAGGCCTTGAGGCAAAAAATCAGTAAAAGGATATATAATTGAATTAATGAATAAATGATAGATAAATAAACAAATAAATAAAATCAGGTGGGCCGAGGTATCGTGGGTTACTGGCCTTTTGGAGACAAAACAACGCAATCGTGTGCAACGCCTTTACACAACGCAATGCGACATGCATTGTCAAACACCAGCATTCAGTTCACACACTCGGACGCATCAGCGGAGCATGCGAGCACACTGACACAGCCACACCAGCAGTGCACCAAACTATCAAGCAGCACACTGGACCTCATTTCGATCTCGTGCTGACACCAGTTCAAACGGAACGTTACGCCTGCGGCTGGGTATGGCCGCCACGTAATTTACTGTAGATCGAATGGCCTTCACTGCTAACTTGAAACAATTCTCCAATGAACTGTTGAGGGAGGTACTGAGATGGAGGAAGGGGAGGGCGGGGGTTGGGGGGGGGGGGGGGGGGGCGGGGCAGAAACAACGATGGACTGACAATTGACATTGCAGAATGGACAGAAAAAAGCATTAATTGCAGAGACACAGAGGCTTTGACACATTACCGACCCTGAGACCTGGAGCCGGAATCTGGCGAACCGGCGCTCCTTCTTCTTCAGTGTTCTCTCGCGGTTCGCGGGCTGCAACTCCTACGTTCACTCGTATGTATACGAGTGGGCTTTTACGTGTATGACCGTTTTTACTCCGCCATGAAGGCAGCCATACTCCGTTTTCGGGGGTTGTTCGGCGCTCCAATGACTCTAAATAGAGTTCAGAGAAGAACAACAACAAGAAAAGAGCATGTATAACGGTCCGCCGGAGTGCACACTCAACAGACATACAGAGAGAATGACAGACGTACAGTCGTGGAAACTCGTGCCCAGCAGATGTTACAACTCAATGTGACCACTAAAAAAAATGTTTTCCAGTTCCTCTCTTCAGCAGTAAGAATCAGTTAGGCCAGCTGGATTAAATTCTAAAAAATATATGGAGAAAATCACTGTGTACAGATTTCTATGTAGGTTCTGCCGGTTCGGTTGTCTGTTTGCGTTCATGCTGTGTACTGTTTTCATCAATGACGTCAGTGTGTGTAACTCTCTCGCTGTTCTTGATCTGGAGATACCAATTCGGCCCACTGCATGCGTCAGTGTCTTTTCCGAGAACTATTTGCGTTGTTCTCCGGTACTGATTGTAACAGTATTGATGGAACGTCAGTCCTCCACAATGAAACACTATTGA
>NC_134879.1:22393201-22398201 GCF_041734735.1 Babylonia areolata
TGTGTGTGTGGTGTTTGTGTTTGAGAGACAGACAGACAGACAGAGAGAGCGAGCGAGAGAGAGAGTTTACATGAGAAGATTCGCAAACGAACGTTGATGTATCCAGACTTTTGAATAAATCGTTCTCCAGATATATTGGTAATATTCTAAAATGTTTTGGAACGTAAAATCTAAGATATGAAATCAACAGGTTCAGAACAAAACAGTCCTGCCGAAATTCGCGAACGCCAGAAATAATTCATCATTCCCAAACCACGCCTTTCTCCCGTGTATATATATATATATATATATATATATATATATATCGACACTGTATCACACCACTGAAATCAGAACAAGATTAATAACATTTTATTAGCCTCATTGGTTATGCTAAGCACTTGTCGTATCTACCGCTCTCCCCAGGACGCGTTGTCATAATCAGACATACTCCTTTGAAGATTGTCTGCCCGCTGTGAACAGGCCTCTCAGCAGAGAGGAAACAGTGCTCTCCCCTGGCTGCTCTCGTCTTTGGGGGGTCTGTTTGCATCCTCCATGTTTTTATCGTTGATTATGACAGGTGTCGGAAACTGACGAGAGCGGCCCTTGTTGGAATCTACATGGGATGAGTTGATTTATGTGGATAAGGGACCGCAGCATTGCTGTGTTCGCTTTTAAACACCGTTTACTCCATAAACGTTTGCTGAATGCACAATTTAGAGCTGTTTCTCGTTTTAAAAGTCAAGTTGTTTGATTTGTATGAAAAGGTTCATGAACTGAGTAGATATGCTGTTGATACTACATTGAATCAGTATTTACTTGTCTGTTAAACTTAATTAAAGGCACAGTCTTCTATTACAGTAACCTTTTGTCGCATTGAGCCAGGTGATTTGAAGGAAGAAATAGATAATGACGAAATCAGGGAACATGAAAAGAGATTTCCCGTCTGATGGCATCGTTACAGTAAATATCAAAAGACGGAGAGGTGGTTTTCTGTCAAAACTTAGTGGACAAGAACAAGGCCAATGAGCAATACTAATTGTCGATACATTTTAACATTCTTTTCCATGACTGGAGTTTAGTTTATCGTAACTACAACTGATTTAATCGTTGGTATCCTACTGAAGTCTAGTCAAGTTTTTCAAACTGGGGTCTTGGATCGCAACATTGCAGCAAGACTCCTTCTATATTGTGTGCTTCACACGTTGTTAAGCGCAAAACTTGCGTCCTGAAAGTGACATGATATTATATTGTGATACTCGTTTGTCACAAAAGATTTCTCTGTGTGAAATCTAGGCTGTTGTCACTGTCACTAGGAAGAGCGCGTCGCTGCAATGACAGCAACACCCTCTTTTTGTGTGTGTGCATTTAAAAAAAAAAGGGTTTTTTTTGGTTTTTTTTTGTATGTAAGTGCATTTGTTTCCTATCGTAATGGATTTTTCCACAGACAACCCTTTTGCTGCCGTGGGTTCTTTTACGGGCGCTAAGTACATGCTGCACATCCGAATGACTGGCGTCCAGACCACCACACAGGGTCTAGTGGAGAGGAAGAAAATTCTGGCCGGTGAGTGTGGGATTCGAACCAGTGCACTCAGATTCTCTTGCTTCTTTGGCGGACGCGTTACCACTAGGCCAGCACTCCTTAATGTTCACTTCACAGTTCACTGCAACGGAAAGTAACGGAGTTCAAGGAACGTCAGGGATTACCTTTGAGAAGGGCGATAATTCAGAACAATTGATTCCATGTACCCATCGCTGAGTGAGGTGAATGCTGTCAGGTGAACGTAAGCAAGAGCCGCCAGACAATGGAGTTTTTTTTTGTTTTTTTTTCTTACTGCTTCTGATTAGTCCGTGGAATATGAATCAAGTTTTTAATTTTCGTTCGTACCACACACACACACACACACACACACACTGAGAAAGAGAGAGACGCTTTGACTTTTTTTTATGTCATTGGCCATAGGGTCCTTATGACATTGGTGATTGCGTCAACATACTTTCATTGCATAACAAGCCAATATAATAAACGAATGAAATGGTTAAATCAAATAACGAAACAACACACACACACACAGGGGCCGGGGGGTGGGGGTGGGTGTGTGTGTGTGTGGGGGGGGGGGAGGTGCGTGGGGGGAGACGAAGAAGAAGAAGAAGAAGAAGAAGAAGACCATCTGGGAATACAGACAAGAGGAAGAGAGGGGCGATAAAAAGCGATAACCGCCCAGTTCCGACACCTCCCTGTCACCACTCGGACAGCCCTGACAGCACAAGCCAACGTGCACGTGGAGCGATTGATAACATGTTCCATGCGCTATGACGACCTGCTTACACCAAAAGACAGAAAAAAGTAAATTCATGATATAGTTTTAAACTTGGAGCCTGATGGTTATAAACAATGAAAGAGCGGGAATGGACGGGGAGGGGGGAGGGTGGGATTGAAAATATTTATTTTTATGCCGAAATATTGAAATTATATCTTCAATAGTGAGAAACGTACAATACAACAGTGATAAAAATCGATCGGCATTACCAGCAATTTCGTATGAGTCAGTCAAAGGACTGTTTTATATCTTCGCACATAATTTATAGAACTACCAGTAATTCATTCTGTTGACGAGAAATCGAGACTGTCATTCGAAGTCTGAAATGATGGCACAGTTTTGAAAGATAACTTTTTATCAACTGTTGAATTTATTGCATGATTAGATAACTGCACCGTTTTTAAAGATAACTTTTATCAGCTGTTCCAAAGCGAAGACAGAAAATTATGAATAGGAAAAAACAACAAAAAAAACAACAACAACAAAACAAACAAAAAACCCCCAAAACATCGCCTATTTTTGACGCACACAGCGTTTCATAGATAGCCCCAGCTGTACCGGAATTTAACGGGATAACCGAACAAGGTTATCAACAACATTCTGAACACGGACAGGGACGAGGCATGGGCCGGATATGGAGAGTTCAGAGGGTCCCTCCTCCATCGTGAATGATAACTGATGACAACTGCTCTCAAGCCACATGGATCGTATGTTGACCCGGATTTTTTTTTTTTTTTTCAGGGGTAGGGATGGGTTGTGCTGTGTTGCTTTTCGCTGAATTGACTTGCACTTCATTCCATAGTACTGTGCTGTCAAAAAGAGTCTTTCATAGTAACGGATACCTGTGTAGCACTCTGTTTAGATAGCTGTCCAAGGTCCTTTACAAAACACACAATATGATACATAGCAAAATTACAAACATACATACCCACAAACATGATGCAGACGTACATACGAGCTTACGTTCAAACATACATATATTCATACCTGTCCCATCTTCCTTCCCCTTACACACATTCGCAAACATATGTATATATATGTGTGTACAAATAGACATGTATGCACACATAGTCAAGCATACCACATTTCGCCACTGTTGTCTCCTGTACTGAACTGTGCTGTGCTGCAATGCAATGCACTGCTCACACTGCAGTGTCGTGTACTGCACTATACTGTTTACTGGATAATCTGGTGAAGGCAAATAATTATACTTTTGTTGCACTGAATTGCACTGCTCTATATGATACTGTGCTGTGCTGCAATGTACTGCTCCGCACTGCATTGAAGGAAGGAAAGAAGGTTTCAGTTTCAGTAGCTCAAGGAGACGTCACTGCGTTCGGACAAATCCATATACGCTACACCACATCTGCCAAGCAGATGCCTGACGAGCAGCGTAACACAACGCGCTTTGTCAGGCCTTGAGAGAGAAAAAAAGAAGATAAATACATAAAAAACAGAACTACTACTACTACTACTAATATGAAAAAGGGGCAAAAACCTGAAGTCAACTGTAAACGTACAAAAAAAGAAAGAAAAGAATAAATAAATAAGAAAAAAAATAAAATTACTAAATAAATAATATATATATATATATATATATATATATATATATATATATATATATAAAGGAAAGAAGGAAGGTGGCAGAATGGTTAAGACACTCATCTGCCAATACAGTATCCGTGAGGGTCTAGGTTCGGTTCCCGCTCTCGCCCTTTCTCTCAAGTTTGACTACAACTCAACCGTTATGTTTTGGGCTAGATACGCAAGCAGAAGATCAAATGCGCACGTTAAAGATCCTCTAACCCATGTCAGTGTTCGATGGGTTTATGGAAACAAGAACATACCCAGCATGCACACCACCGAAAACGGAGTATGGCTGCCTACATGGCGGGGGTAAAAACGGTCATACACATAAAATTCCACTCGTACACACGAGTGCACGTGGGAGTGGCATCCACGAACGAAGAAGAAGAATACCAAGACGTTTAGCTCCACTCACCCACCCACACCCACACCCACACCCATACACACACAAGCCCCGATAAAGGATTGTGGCTGCCTGTTGGGCTTGATTCTAAATCGGTCATAAACGACGTAAAACCCAACTCGTACAACTAATAGTCCACGCTGACTTGCATTCCATGAAAACAGATTTCAGAAGAATGTTTGAAAAGGAAGTAGCCACGCTAACCACTGAGTGTATGGGAGACGTTTCCCATGACAACCACATGTTATTTTTTTAATGGGCAGCCCCGCCCTACCCCGTTTTCCCCCGCACCCCCCCCCCCCCCCCACCTTCCACCCCACCCCCTCCCGTCCATACACAGCAACAAGTGAAAGCAAAGCTGACGACAACCCAAAGGACCCAAACACCCCCATTTGGTTTGTCTGTAGAAAGTCCAAACAGTCAAGACAAGGGCGATAATAAACAGATCTCGGGGTGGGGGGAAAGGGGGGAAAGGACTGAGCGCCATCACTCGTCCCCGATGACTGCCCCCTGTCTGCTGATTATACTCATCTGCTGCAGTCAGTGGCGGGTGGAGGGGTTGGGGGTGGGGGCGTGGGGGGGAGTGGTGTGTGTGTGTTTGGCTCCCTTCCTTGCCGCGACCCGACCGAGACAATTCGGACACCCGACACAGCGCTATTCACAGCAACACAGAAGCGCGAACAAGACGATAAACACGTGCTGAAAGCATC
>NC_134879.1:22403201-22430701 GCF_041734735.1 Babylonia areolata
GGCTGCCTACATGGCGGGGCCTTCTTCTTCTTCTTCTTCAGTCGTTCGTGGGCTGCAACTCCAACCATGTAGGAAGTCATGCTCGGTTTTCGGGAGGACATGGCGGGGTCAGTAAAAACGGTCATACACGTAAAAGCCCACTTTGTGTAATATACGAGTGAACGTGAAGGAAACAGCCCACGAACGAAGAAGAAAACAATGGAACACAGACATACAATAGCACACACACACACACATACACACACACACACACACACACACACACACACACACACACACACACACACATACACCGTGGCACACACAACACAACACACACACACACACACACACACACACACACACACACACACACACACACACACACACACACACACACGTCCGCCGCCCACACATACGCCCCCTCCCCAATCCTCCCCCCAAAAACTGAACACGCTGAAATGACAAAGTCAACAAGCGTGGAGTCGTTGCTTTAAAAGTGAAGTGCAGATTAAGGCGGCGTAACTCGATCGATCCCGTTTTTTTTTTCGGTACTTACCTCCCGTGCCCGACTTGCCCTGTGAGCCGAATTTAAATGAGTAACTCAACGCCAGTCAAGTGTCGGTCTGTCGGCCAGATGTTTGCCTTCGGCGGACAGGGTGGAGACTCGAACATGCGAATACGGCCGGGACTGTAGTGGCCAGTGTAGACATTGTCTGATCGTAGAGATGGGGGCCTAATAGATGGCGGGTTGGGCAACCTGTTGGTTTATCTTTCGGTAAACATGGGGTCGTCTCTCTCTCTCTCTGTGCTCTTCTTCTTGTTCTTCTTTGTGTCTCTCTTTCTCTCCCCTGTGTGTGTGTGTGTGTGTGTGTGTGTGTGTGTGTGTGTGTGTGTGTGTGTGTGTGTGTGTGTGTGTGTGTGTGTGTGTGTGTGTGTGTGTGTGTGTGTATCTATGGATGGATGAATGAATGGATGTATGTGTGTGTGTGTTTGCCCCTGTGTGTGTGTGTGTGTGTGTGTGTGTGTGTGTGTGTGTGTGTGTGTGTATGTGTGTGTGTGTGTTATGTATGTATGTATATATGTATGTATGTATCTATGGATGGATGGATGGATGAATGGATGTATGTGTGTGCAGTGTGTGTGTGTGTGTGTGTGTGTGTGTGTGTGTGTGTGTGTGTGGTGTGTGTGTGTGTGTGGTGTTGTGTGTGTGTGAGTGTGAGTGTGCCTCTGTGTGTGTGTGTGTGTGTGTGTGTGTGTGTGTGTGTGTGTGGTGTGTGTGTGTGTGTGTGTGTGTGTGTGTGTGTGTGTGTGTGTGTGTGTGTGTGTGTGTTGTCCAAACATTCCAGCCCCTCCCACTCCTCCTCCACTTCCGTCTCCGTGCCCTCCATGCCCATCGCCCACGTCTGACTGTACTGTTCGGACACACCTTCTTTTTTTCTTTCGTCTTTCTTGTTTCTTTGTTTGTTCTATTTTCGTCATCATTCTGTACTTTCTTTTCCTCGGCATAAGTTTGCAGCAGATGTGTCAGTTTCAGTTACGAGTGACCGTGAATTTTAAGAGACACAGACACGCAGAGACACACTGACTGGCAAACTCACGCACATACACTACTGAGGCACACACACAAGCGCGCGCGGGGGCGCATACACACAGACACAGAGACTGACACAGACGCACACACACACACACACGCACACACGCACACACATTCAGGCACGCGCGCGCGCGCGGGCGCATACACACAGACACATACACAGACACACACAGACACAGACACACCACCGACACAAACGGGCAGAGGAGAAGGAGAAGAGTGTGGGCATAGGGGGAGACAGAGAGAGAGAGAGAGAGAGAGAGAGAGAGAGAGAGAGAGAGAGAGAGAGAGAGAGAGAGAGAGAGAAAAGCACGCAGACAGACAGAGACAAAGACAGACAGACAGAAAAACAGAAACAGACGGAGAGACGGAAGAGAGTGAGTGAGTGAGAGAGAGAGAGAGAGAGAGAGAGAGAGAGAGAGAGAGAGAGACAGACAGACAGACAGACAGACAGACAGACAGACAGACAGACAGACAGACTACTTGTTATCCAGATTTCAGAGAGTCCAAACCCATGCTGCACGGCTTAGCTACCGTTCTTCCAAATCTTCTCATATCACTCCTCTCCTTCATTCCCTCCACTGGTTACCTATTGGGAAAAGAATAGATTACAAACTCTCTATCTCTCTCCTGTGCTACAAATATATGATTGGCATGTCTCCTTACTTTTCTGAGCTTCTGCATTACTACTTCTCTCCATCTCGCCAGCTCATTTTCATGATGTGTGTTATGTATTACTAAGGTGAGGGCATATTACTTAGAATTAAGGTATGATATATTCATGTTATCTGAACGAATGTCATTTTTCAATGCACGATGCGATGTCTATGAAGAATTTGTGACACCCTTTCATAAGGGGCAATGGCCTATACATGAATAAACCATCCATTCATCCATCTCGCCAGCTCGGGTCATCAGGTGATGACCGTCTCTTAAAAAATCCCTCCTACAGAACCAGATCATATGGAAAACGCACTTTCTCTTTCCGGGCTTCTTCCGCATGGAACTCACTCCCGTTTCCTGTCCGTCATGCTGTTTCTTGTCCCCCTTTCAAAACCTCTTTGAAAACTCATTTGTTTCCAGCCATTCAAATCAGTAAATAGCCCCTTGTCTTCACTTTCATGCTTTAACCAAGTTAACTTTTAAATTCTATTATCTTTACTATCTTTAAACGTACACATGTTCATATTCCTTGAACGGCCGGGGTGTGCTTGCTTGCGTGCGCGTTGTGTGCGTCTACATCTTGTGTGTTGTGAGTTTGTAGGTTGGAGTTGGAGCGGGATGATTTGTGTGCGGGCGTATTCTTGTGTTTTTAGTATGCATGCGTCATTGTATTTTCCACTGTAAACGCCCAGGGGCTTTTGTATCAATAGACAGGGCGTACCAAATATGCTTTTTTTTAATTATCATTATAGACACAGAGAGAGAGAAGCTAATGAAGGGGGGGGGGGGGAGGAGGAGGAGGAGGGGGGAAAGTAGCTGAAGAAGGAAGCCAGTCGTCAAAAAGAAGCCCCCTCCCCTCCCGCCCCCAACCCCACCCCCCCTCTCTCCCCGAACCCTCCACCCCCCCCCCCTCAACCCACAAACGAGCCCTTTACCCTCAACCCAACACTCTCTCAGCACTGTAAAAACACACACACACACACCCCTCCAAAAAAAAACCGTTGCGGCGCTAATGAAGCATGCAAGGGCAGAGCGTGACGCCCTTTGAGACCCCCATCTGACTGATCCGTAGCCATCCTGTGTGTGCCTTTTACATCACCACACGCCAGACCCCAACACCGTTTTGTCAGGCCGTCCGACCACAAAGAACCCACCAAAACACCACCACCACCACCACCACCACCCAAAGAAACCCCCGGAGATGTGGTTTGACTTCTTGGTTAAGGAAGACGGGTGGGTGGTAGAGGGGTGGATGGTAGAGGGGTGGGTGTCAGAGGGGTGGATGGTAGAGGGGTGGGTGGAAGAGGGGTGGATGGTAGAAGGGTGGGTGGAAGAGGGGTGGATGGAAGAGGGGTGGGTGGAAGAGGGGTGGGTGGAAGAGGGGTGGCTGGTAGAGGGGTGGATGGTAGAGGGGTGGTGGATGGAAGAGGGGTGGATGGTAGAGAGGTGGGTGGTAGAGGGGTGGATGGTAGAGGGTACCGGGTGGGTGGTAGAGGGGTGGTGGATGGTAGAGAGGTGGGTGGTAGAGGGGTGGGTGGAAGAGGGGTGGATGGTAGAGGGTACCGGGTGGGTGGTAGAGGGGTGGGTCGTAGAGGGGTGGATGGTAGAGAGGTGGGTGGTAGAGGGGTGGGTGGAAGAGGGGTGGATGGTAGAGGGTACCGGGTGGGTGGTAGAGGGGTGGATGGTAGAGGGGTGGGTGGTAGAGGGGTGGATGGTAGAGGGGTGGGTGGTAGAGGGATGGATGGTAGAGGGGTGGGTGTTAGAGGGGTGGGTGGAAGAGGGGTGGATGGTAGAGGGGTGGGTGGAAGAGGGGTGGATGGTAGAGAGGTGGGTGGTAGAGGGGTGGATGGTAGAGGGTACCGGGTGGGTGGTAGAGGGGTGGTGGATGGTAGAGAGGTGGGTGGTAGAGGGGTGGGTGGAAGAGGGGTGGATGGTAGAGGGTACCGGGTGGGTGGTAGAGGGGTGGGTCGTAGAGGGGTGGATGGTAGAGAGGTGGGTGGTAGAGGGGTGGGTGGAAGAGGGGTGGATGGTAGAGGGGTGGGTGGTAGAGGGGTGGATGGTAGAGGGGTGGGTGGTAGAGGGGTGGATGAAAGAGGGGTGGGTGGTAGAGGGATGGATGGTAGAGGGGTGGGTGTTAGAGGGGTGGATGGTAGAGGGGTGGATGGTAGAGGGGGGGGTGGTAAAGGGGTGGGTGGAAGAGGGTGGATGGTAGAGGGGTGGGTGGAAGAGGGGTGGATGGTAGAGGGGTGGGTGGTAAAGGGGTGGGTGGAAGAGGGGTGGGTGGAAGAGGGGTGGATGGTGGAGGGGTGGATGGGGTTGTTCACTCCATTCAGCCACCTGGTGGGAAAAACCCCCCACATCATCCATCATTTTTCATGGGAACGAAGGTCGTGTCGTTTGTGTGACTCTCTCTCTCTCTCTCTGTGCGTGCGCGTGCGTGTGTGCGTGTGTGCGTGCGTGCGTGCATGTGTGTGTGTGTGTGTGTGTGTGTTGGTGGAATCGTGACTTCAGCCTCCGTCATGGAGTTGACGCCTGGTGAATAGTTCTTTGATTAGAAGTCTGTGGCTTTTTTCCCCCCACACACACTGGATGTTTGTGGCACTGTGCAAACTCAGAGGTCTCGGTGCCATCAAATCACACGCCTCAAGTGCTAACCACAAGCCACATTTCCTTTGATTTATGTTGGAATCGGGAGGTGGGTGGGTTCCGGATTCTATGGCGCTCCACGTGCACAAACGTACGTTGACAAGCACTCACGTGTAAATAATCAGGATTGTCTGGCGCTCCTGATGATTCTGGCAGTCGCAGTGGTCGGCAAAGCTAGCTGCAGCAGACGTGACCATTTGATGTGACAGCCGTCGCTAGAAGTCTTGGTGGAAGAATGAAAAAAACAACAAAAAACCCCACAAAACAACCAAAAAACAACAACTGAAGGGTGATCGAAGTATTAGCCACAATGATCCCCTTCTTCTGACAGGACCTTGAAACTGAGTCCAGTCTGTTGGCAGGGAACGGCATTTAACCCTTTCTATTGATTTCTTTCTGTCTTTCTTTCTTTCTTCTTCAGCTTTTTTAAAGACACACATGCACATTCGCGCGCTCGCTGTCGCCCCGGCACACAGACAGATGGAAATATAGAAAGACAGACGGACACACACACACACACGCATGCGCACACACACATACACATGCGCACGCGCGCACGCACACACATACACGCGCACGCACGCACGCACGCACACACAGATAGGTAGATAGATAGATAGATAGAGAGAGAGAGAGAGAGAGAGAGAGAGAGAGAGAGAGAGAGAGAGAGAGAGAGAGAGAGAGAGAGAGATGCCAGAATCATCACAATTTACTTTTGATGCCCATTCACAGTTGTCGCCACAAATGGCCATCTGGCAGTGGAAAAAAAACCCACCACCAACAAGAAAAACAGACAGACAGACAGACAGACAGACAGACAGACAGACAGACACACACACACACACACACACACACACACACACACACACACACACACAAAACGAGACAGAGATGTCAGAATCAGCACAACTTACATTTGATGTCCATATACAGTTGTCGACACAAACAGCCATCTGGCAGTGGAAAAACAAAAACAAAACAAAACAACAACAGAAAAAACAAAAACAAAACAAAAACAAAATCACCCACCTCGCCTCACAGCATCTGCGCCCAACATGGGAGACCCAGCGTCCCTCAGTCACCTAGTGGCCATTAACAATTATTAGGAAAAAGGAGGCAGACTCCCATCCATCCATCCATCCATCCATCCAAGCATCGCCACAACATCCATCACCAGCAGTTATGGACAATGGAATGCTGCCGGTGGCACTTCATGGGCAGATCCCATTCCCCATAATGACTGTTGCGGTCTTCACAAAAGGAGGATGTCCCCCATCAATTTGTCCCGCTCCTTGTCATTGTCGCCTCACGTGGTGGGAGGTGGGTAAAGACACCAATATCTCTCTGGTGTTTATGGTGGTGGGAGGGGGGGGGGGGGGGGGACGGTGGGGCTAGGACACAGCAAAGGGACACAAACGAGTCCGTCACACACACTCACACGGCGTGAAAGGAGCTCTTCACAGCGGGAAGTTTGAAAAAGGCAGCCTGACGCGGGGGCGGGAATATGGCGTCGTTTCCCGGGACATCGACAATTTGAAGGTACATGGCGTCCCCTGGTCGTCAAGACCCGGAAACAATCATGACCATGACAGCCATCACCATTTTATTCTATTCTGTTCTATTCTCTTCTATTCTGACCGCTCCATCCAACCTATCAATACGCTACTCCAACGGCTGATTGAATTGATGACCAAGGGAATCAAACCTGACAGGCATTTGATGGCGCTGGGTTGGTATGGCTTGCTTTAATCGGGCCGTTTTCACGCTCCCACCCCTCGCCTCCCTCTCGCATCTAAGCCCCCCTCCGCTCCCCCCCCTCACCCCCCACCCACAACATCTGTCCGCCCCCAAAACAAAGAAACAATGGGCAGACGAGTCGTCGTTATTCTGAAAGCTTTGTTCTTTCGGCTGTACAGTTGACCAGAGTTGTCCGTCGTGTTTCAGGTTTGGAGGAAAATTTTGTCGTTAGCGTTTCAGTTATAACTCGTTTCTCTGTTCGCATTCCTCCTCCAAATTTGTTTGAAATAGTGAGAGACGATGGAAATGGAACATTAAGATATATATATATATATATATATATATATATATATATATATATATATATTTGTATTTGCATTTGTATTTCTTTTTATCACAACAGATTTATCTGTGTGAAATTCGGGCTGCTCTCCCCAGGGAGAGCGCGTCGCTACATTACAGCGCCACCCAATTTTTTGTATTTTTTCCTGCGTGCACTTTTATTTGTTTTCCCTATCGAAGTGGATTTTCCTACAGAATTTTGCCAGGAACAACCCCTTTGTTGCCGTGGGTTCTTTTACGTGCGCTAAGTGCATGCTGCACACGGGACCTCGGTTTATCGTCTCATCCGAATGACTAGCGTCCAGACCACCACTCAAGGTCTAGTGGAGGGGGAGAAAATATCGGCGGCTGAGCCGTGATTCGAACCAGCGCGCTCAAATTCTCTCGCTTCTTAGGCGGACGCGTTACCATCACTCCACATTATATATATATATATATATATATATATATATATATATATATATATATATATATATATATATAGAGAGAGAGAGAGAGAGAGAGAGAGAGGATAATCTTTATCCACATTCAGCTCAAGTTGGCAAGAAGTCGCGGGAGAGGTAAAAAAAAAAAAAAAAATTTCATTCGGTAGGATTCATGGATTCTGTGTCTGACCAAAACTAATCATTCCTCGTCTTATGGGAATTACGTGTAGGCCATCATTGTTATTCTAAAAAGCGGTTTTTTTAAAATTCTAATTTTTATATCATATGTTAAACATTATTTTCTTCCTTGTTTTCTTCCATGAGGAACCAATTCACCGATCTTATCATTTGTTTGCTCGTACGTCCGTTAAAAGTCATGACATCGTTGGCTAAAAAGTTTGCACACGTACGCGCGCGCCGCATGCGCACATACACAAGCACGTTTGCATGCACACACACACACACACACACACACACACGCACACCACCACCACCACCACCACCACACACACACACACACACTACACCACACCACACCACACCACACACACACGCACACACACACACACACACACACACACACACACGCACACACGATTCACTGACTGACTTTATTAGGGGTGTTTATACATTTATGCATGTGCGAGTGTATTCCTTTGTATGTGTGAAGTGTCCGTTCTAGTATTTTATTTGCCTTTCTTGCTATGATATTATTTTGTTCTCTCTCTCTTCTTTATTATTTATTTTATTTTATTTACTTAGCAGTGTTATTGGTGGCGGTAGTAGTAGTACTAGTAGTAGAAGAAGCAGTAGCATTGTATTTTCATTTTGTTTTGTTTGCTTGTTGAATTTCTTTACCCTGAGGGCCGGGAAAAAAAGGCATGTCCTTGCTTATTCCACTTCCCTCGTCACAGAAACTTCGTTCATTCCGGGAGGAAATGAGCGAGAAGGGGGTGGGGGTGGGGGTTTGGGAGGGGAGGGGGGGGGGGGACAGAGGTAGTTCTGTGTCGCTACTTTCGGAAGATGTGGGGACGGATACTATGAACACTGGAAGCGTTGGATGCGTCCAGCGTTTAATTACAATGATAGCCTCTATACGCGCTTGCCTTCGTCAGTCCATCTGCTGGCAGGTTTGTTGACCGGGGACCCAGTGGTAATGCGATCCTTGACTAGGAAGCGGGTGTCCGCGGGTTCGATTCCCGCACGGACCGGGTCTTTCAATCCCCCTCCCACCCCCCACCCACTAGACGATGAGTGTGGGTGGTCTGGGTGCTAGTCTTTGGGATAAAACGACAAACCGAGGTCCTGGGTATGATGAGCACGCATCATGCGCAAGACGAAGAACACACGGCTACAAGGTGAAGTGTTGGTCTTGAGGTAACGCGCCCGTACCTTGCGCACTGTAAAAGAACCCATGGCAACACAAGTGTTGTCCTCTGGCAAAATTCTGCAGAAGAAATCCAGTCTGATATGTACACAATTATCTGTGTATCATTATCATGTCGTCAACGCCTGACAAAGCGCGTTGGGTTATGCGGCTGCAGTTCAGGGCAGATATGGGTGACGCGTATAATTATTATAAACACGGATTCGTCCGAACGCAGTGGCGCCTCCTTGAGAAATTGGAAGTGAAAGGTGAAACACATTCGATAGTATCACAAAGCTGACTTTGAGGGCCAGCCAGTACAGATCCGGTTTGCAAAGCGAGCTAGCGAGCTATCACGCAGCCCCGTCTGTTTGCCAAACACGCTTTTGAGACGAGTCATTATCTGTTGATAACCAAAGAGGGAGTGGGGAACAAATATTTTATAAGTGTTGATGCGTTTATAGTAGTATAACATGTTCGAACTGTTGGTGTTGGGGAAATACGTTACCCCTAGTCTTGGACCGTATGAATGTTCGATGGCCTACAATAATCGAGAATAAAGCAGAATGTCTCTCTGGTGAGGAGTGCAGTATTAGCGCGGGGGTAATCGCTCACATTGCCGTTAATTCTGCAAGTGGAGATTCGATCATAAAACACACAACCAAAGTATTTATGGCTGTACGCTTGCTGCTCTGTTTAGTGTAGGGCTTTAAAGGAAAGAGGTCAAACCTTGTCAGAGTGAAGAGTGGGTATTGAAGACGATTCAAAAAAAAAAAATCTTTTCGGTTTGAACACATGGTACAAGTGTGATACACAGTGTACCTTTTTTTCCCGAAAGAGTGCAGTCATCTTCCTCTGTGAAAGCGGGGACGCTAAATAAAGACAGAGGTGACTGCGTGTATGTGTGTCTTGGGGCTGTGGAGGGTTCAAGTGTGTGTGTGTGTGTGTGTGTGTGTGTGTGTGTGTTGTGTGTGTGTGTGTGTGTGTGTATGTGTGTGTGTGTGTGTGTTGTATGTGAATGTGTTGTATGTGAATGTGTGTGTGTGTGTGTGTGTGTGTGTGTGTGTGTGTGTGTGTGATTATTCTACTCCAGACCTCTCTTCTTGCTTTTCTCTGACCTCCTGCCATCTCCTTCCCTCCTCTCTGTCCCTCACACACACACACATTCACATACAACACACACACACACACACACACACACACACACATTCACATACAACACACACACGCAAGCACGCACACACACACACACACACAACACACACACACACACATTCACATACAACACACACACGCAAGCACGCACACACACACACACACACACACACACACACACACACACACACATACAACACACACACGCAAGCACGCACACACACACACACACACACACACACACACACACACACACACACAACACGCGCACATCCACATACAACACACACGCGCACGCAAGCACACACACACACATATTCACATACGACACACACACACACACACACACACACACACACACACACACACACACACACATTCACATACAACACACACACACACACACACACATACACACACACACAATCTCTCTCTTTCTCTCTCTTTCTCACACACACACATACACAAACGCATTCACACACATGCAATCTCTCTCTCTCCCCCCTCCCTCTCTCTCTCTCTCTCCCCCCCCCTCTCTCTCATTCTCTCTGTGTTTCTCTCACCACCCCACAAAAATATCTTCGAAATGTCATTAGTCAAATTTTGTATCAAGTCATGGATAGCCCAATAAAATTCACGCGCCCCGCAAACGGCTTCCACTGGCAGCCAGGCGGAAGAATTGCCGTGAAAGCTTCGCCACCTTGAAGGTCCTGAAGAAAAAAGGAGAGAGCGAGGGAGAGACAGATAGAGGAAGAGAGAGACAGAGACAGAGAGAGGGGGGGGGGGGAACAGAGAGAGGGTGAGGGAGGGCGAGAGGCAGACAGAGGGGAAGAGAGAGAGAGAGAACGAGCGAGAGAGAGACAGAGAGAGAAAGGGACAAAGAGAGGGTAGAGAGAGACACAGAGAGAGGGACAGAGAGAGAGGGTGTGTGTGTGTATGTGTGTGTGTGTGTGTGTGTGTGTGTGTGTGTGAGAGAGAGAGAGAGAGAGAGAGAGAGAGAACAAACACCTTCACAGAGAGAGAGAGAGAGGAAAGAAACACCCTCAGAGAGAGAGAGAGACAGAGAGAGACAGAGACAGAGATACGGAGACACACACACACACACACACACACACACACACACACACACACACACACACACACACAGAGAAAGAAAGAATGAAACAACCTCTGATGATAGTCGGTAAAAAAAAAAAGTAAAAAAAAAGAAAGAAAAAAAAAAAAAGAAAAGAAAAGAAAGAAAAACGCCGCACGGAAAAATAAGAAATAACATAGGGTGAAAGTCGGCACCCTGGCCGGTGCCCTTGTTGATGGTGCGAAGTGCTTTGAAGGGGTGGCGGGGCTCGGGGTCGTGGTGATTGTCGATAGGTGCGGGGTCCTTTCGGGGGTGGACACGCGGAAAATCGGCTGTGGGGGATGGGGCGTTGTGTGGAGATCGCCCGTTTTCCATGCAACGGTGATCATAAGCGTCGTCGTGGTCTGGGGTTGTGAGGTCTGTGTGTGTGTGTGTGTGTGTGTGTGTGTGTGTGTGCCTCTTGTGTGTATGCGTGTCTGTCTGTGTGTCTGTCTCTGTGTCTGTTTGTCTTTCTCTGTCTCTGTCTGCCTGTCTGTCTGTCTGTCTGATTTTTCATGTCCATACTGAATTGATGTCATGATTTTTTTTCCTCTTCGAGGGCTTATTCTACCACCCTCAGAAAAAAACACACCAAGTAATAGTGTCTCTCTCTGTGTGTCTCTCTGTCTGTTTCTCTGGCTGTTTGTCTGTCTGTCTCTCTGTGTCTGTCTGTCTCTCTTTCTGTCTGATTCATTGTGTGCATGTTAGATTTATGAAATGATTTCATTTCCCTTCCGAGGGCTGGATGAAGAAAAGCATTGGCTTGCCTCCTCTACTACCCTCAGGAAAAGATATTCAATGCTATTTTCTCTACCCTTCTCTATGTTCTTCTCTCTGTCTGTCTCTGTGTCTCTGTCTCTCTCTCTAGCCAATGCTCAGATTATTGAATTCCTGAAAAATTCTATCGGGAAGGGCTGAGATTGATTATTTTTCATGTCACACAGTCAAGCAACAGTTTAATGATGAGACCAACATTATTCTCATGTAAAAGCCCGATAGGCTTAACCCTTTCACCGCCAAGCTCGCATTTATGTACAGACGTGGTAGAGGACCCATGTCACTGAAAGGTGGCCATTCATTGGTCTGTTATCTATGAACCTACTGATCTTAATGTTCAGTGGTAGGATAGGCCATATTTTCTATACATGGCAGAGGGAATCGCCAGCTATTCTTAGCAACTGTCTTTTCTGTGTTTATGCCACAAGGGAATTGTGCACTCTAATTTGACTAGCGGTGAAAGGGTTAACACAGCTGAGCTGGATTGACGATCTGAAGTGAAAGTCAGATTGTTTACTTAAGGCTGGCTCTTTATCTACACGTCTGACCGTTTGAGGTGAGAAAGAGATCGTTTCCTAAGGGTTACCCCTTTATCTACACTTTTACGTTTATTGTGAGGGGCAAGCGGCCTCCACGGGTTAAGCATTCTGAATTTTGAGTACCTGTCTCTCTGTCCCCCACTGTGTGTGTGTGTGTGTGTGTGTGTGTGTGTGTGTGTGTGTGCGTGGCTGTGGCTGTGTGTGTGTGTGTGTGTGTGTGACTGTGTCTCTGTGTGTGTGTGTGTTTGTGTGTGTGTGTGTGACTGTGGCTCTGTGTGTATGTGTATGTGTGTGTGTGTGTGTGTGTGTGTGTGTGTGTGTGTGACTGTGGCTCTGTGTGTGTGTGTGTGTGTGTGTGTGGCTGTGTGTGTGTGTGTATGTGTGTGTGTGTGTGTGTGTGTGTGTGTGTGTGTGTGTGTTTGGCTCTCTGTGTGTGTGTGTGTGTGGCTGTGTGTGTGGCTCTGTGTGTGTGTGTGTGTGTGTGTGACTGTGGCTGTGTGTGTGTGTGTGTGTGTGTGTGTGACTGTGGCTCTGTGTGTGTGTGTGTGTGTGTGTGGCTGTGTGTGTGTGTGTGTGTGTGTGTGTGTGTGTGTGTGTGGCTGTGGCTCGCTCTCTCTCTGAAATCTGGATGTGTGCAAACAGGGGGTGATAGGTAACTTTCAATATATGTCTACCTTCACGTATGACTTCAGAGCAGCATGGACTGGTGTACAATATGACCTCCACACCCCTCGTACTTTCGGAGTTGATATTTTCCTTTTCTTTTCTCTGCTGTCTATCTTCCGTTCTTTTTTGTATTTGTTTTTTTGTTTATTAATTTGTACGGCTGGATGTTGAACAAAAGGTTATAGTGTCGGGGATAGTATAGGATAACATATTTACTAGAATTACCTCGCTGAATAATTGTGTTTTTTTTCCCCCCGCACGAAATAAAAAAAAAAGAAACAAACAAACAAAACGCAACAAAACCAGTACATAAACGAGCGTGCTTGCACCAGTATCAGTAGCTCAAGGGGGCGTCACTGCGTTCGGTCAAATCCATATACGCTACACCACATCTGCCAAGCAGATGCCTGACCAGTAGCGTAACCCAACGCGCTTTATCAGGCTTAGAGGCAGAAACGTGACGAACTTAACGATCGCACAGAAACCGGTGCTGTACAGACAGTTGGAAACATTGTCCCGAAACGGAACTTTGCGGTTTAACCGAGCGTACGGCAGCCATAATGTAATAACCAGAGAATTTCAATCTGATGTTCCTGGTCCTTCATCCATCGCCGATGCGATCCGACCCGGTCAAAGGGGGCTCAGGGAGTGAAAAGAAGAGTGCTTCATGCAGCGTGTTGTGCCTTCATGCCCAGGTTGACGGATTCCAAGAGATGACCGGAGCATGAAATCAGCATGAAGTCGTCATGGTGGCGAACTGTAATCACCCCACTCCCCCATCCACACACACCCCCTCCCCCACCCCGACCTCGCTGACAACCCTCACACGATGACAGATTGCATGCAAGAAGAAAGGTCGTTGGGAGGGCCACGGATGCTTTCGGTCACGGGTGGATGAGCTGTGGAGATGTTCTTTATGTGAGGCAACCAGGGGGTAGGGTTAGGGGTGGGGAGTGGGGGGGGGCGGGAGCCAGAAGATATGGCCTGGCTTTACAGGGCTTTACAGGGCTTTACACGGCGCTGATGCCGTCAGAGAGGGGTCATGCTGTGAAGAACTGTTCCCTTCCTGGTTCTGGCTAAAAGCTGCTTGAAGTGAAATCGGCCACGCTTCACAGTGTGGCTTTTAACCGGGATCCCCCGCGCCATGCTGACTTGGAGTGCCGCCGACCCCACCCGGAGAAAAAAAAGGAATGATTGACGTGTTGTGCGCGCGAGAGAAGCTCGTTTCTTTCTTTTTTTTTTCCCGTGTTCAGGTTTTTAACGACCCAGACACTTTTCTTTTCAGTGCAGTTGAAACCCATAATAGCGTAAATTGCCACGTGTTGAAGGGCTCATTTACAGACAAACACACACCACGTCCCGTCTAATGTTACTTTAAGTGGAATGATTTAAAAACTGAACACAACAGACAGCGGGTTTCTGGTTTAAGAGGGCATGGCTTCAAGTTACGCTCTTATGTTGTTACTAAGAACTCAGTGGAATAATAAGCACCATCCGTCGCTATTTGTCCATAGATGCAACCCGAACCCTTGCTTGCTGTAGTGTCCTCTCCAGGCTTTGATTATGGCAATGCTCTCCTCATTGGCACCACGAAGTACCTGCTCCACAAACTTCAAAAGGTTCAGAACTGATTCTGAAACTGTCCAAATAATTATGAACAAACCATACCATTTCTGAAATCCTTGCATTGCATTGCCCATGTTCATTGCAGAATTTCGTACAAACTCACTTCAGTCGTCTTCTCGTGTCACTTGCACTGGCCCAGACATTCTCCGTCACCGCACCACACATCCAAATCTTTATTCTTCTGATAATCGTCTTCTCTGTGTTCCATCTGTCAAAACAAAATCCTTCAGTCAACGTATTCGACCTTACCTTTCATGGTCTTTCAAAACCTCCACACACACACACACACACACACACACACACACACACACACACACACACAGACACTCACAAGCGCGCGCGCGCGCACACACACACACAAACACACACACACAAAAACACACACACACACACAAACACACACACAAACAAACACACACACACACACACACACACACACACACACACACCTCAAGGCCTGACAAAGCGCGTTGGGTTACGCTGCTGGTCAGGCATCTGCTTGGCACATGTGGTGTAGCGTATATGGATTTGACCGAACGCAGAGACGCCTCCTTGAGCTACTGATACTGATACTGATCAAAACCTCTCAAATCAGTCATTTGAGCAGCACTGATCTACGTGTCCACCGGAGTACTATACTGCTTTTTTATCTATGCTGCGAGGTTTTGTAAATGTGAGTGAGACTCTCTCTGCGTCTCTCCGTCTCTGTCTCTCTCTCTCTCAAGCTCTCTTCGCAAAGGCTGTTGAAAGTTCGTTTCTCTCTCCTTCCCTCTCTCTCTCTCTATCTCTTCTGCGCACACACTCATAAGCGCGCGCGCGCACACACACACACACACACATACAACTCGAAACACTGGGTTACCGCATAGACCCACACTTTGTGAAACACACACGCGAGCCAAAAATATGTTTATGCTTTGACAGTTGGGGTCTCGGAATCAAGCAGGTATGTCTTAATAGAGGCACTGAAGCGAAACTAACGAATCTTCACGGTGGAGAGCGTTGGGCTGGGAAAAAGTGATATCATTTTAATATGCGCTTGTTCGGCCTATCAAAAGACTCCTCTGTGCACTCGACTGACAGAAATCAAATCCGAACATAAAGTGATTCAGTCATTCAGCTGTTTAATGATAATAGATATAACGTTCGTCTTCTTCTGCTTTTTCGTTTCCTAGTGGTCTTCTTCTCTTCTTTTCTCTTCTCTTCTCATCTCATTCTCAAATATTCTGAAGTCATGATAATGCTCCTTGTGGATAGATAAAAGTCTGAAATTGACTTGTTTTTATTCGTTTTGTTTGTTTGCTTATTTTTATTTATTTATTTATTTACCTATTTATACATTTATTTATTTATTTATTTACTCATTTATCTATCTATTATTCATTCATTCATTCATCTATCTATCAATCTCATTCGGACGAAACGATAAACTGAGGTCCCGCGTGCAGCATGCACTTAGTGCACGTAAAAGAACCCACGGCAACAAAGGGGTTGCTCCTGGCAAAATTCTGTAGAAAAAATCCACTTCGATAGGAAAAAAACCAAAACCAAAACCAAAACTGCACGCAGGAAAAAAATTTTAAAAAAGAAGAAAAAAAAAAGGAAAAAAAGAAAAGAAAAAAGAATGGCGCTGTAGTGTAGCGACGCGCTCTCCGTGGCGATAACAGCCCGAATTTCACACAGAGAAATCTGTTGTGATAAAAAGAAATACAAATACAAATATAAATATCTATCTATGCATCTATTTATCTATGTATCTATGTTTTAACTACACATACAAATATATATCTATTTATCTATCTATGTTTTATTTTTTACTGAATTGAATTTGTTCAAGAGGAGGACACCGTGGCGGAATCGGTCCAGATGGGCATTGGACTTCCGGTTCCAGCGTTCACCGGTGAAGAGGGTCCGAGGTCTTGTTTCGACATGGTGGTGTGTCCTTATTGGGAAAGGCACTGAAGTCCAGTTTTTCCTCACTCCACCCATACCAGGTGTGAACGGGTACCTGACTTTTGTTGGGAGGGTGGGGGAGGGTTCATTAAAACGACGGAAGGAGAGGATTGGGCCCCGCCTTCCTTCCTGCTCCGAGCCCTAGACACGGTGGGTATGCGTTAACTGCTCAGGAAAAAAAAGGCCATAGGACCTTTAACTTTTATCGTCAGTCTAGTGAATAACTTGGAGCGAAAAACAAAACTTTGTTGCCGCTTTCTCGGCGAGGTTAGAGCGGGTGGTAATTCGCAATGGCATTTATTGTTGTTTTGTTTGCATGAACCCCACTTACGAGGATCTACTACGACGCCAGTTCTGGCCCGAGGGAGTAGAGCAACAGGCACAGCTTTGGGGTGACCGGACTGACCTGGAGAAAACTGTGGGCTTCGTCAGGGCGACGAAGCTTCGAGTCTGACGCATCCCAACAATATCGAACGCTGAAGAAGCAGAAGAAGCAGTTTGCATGGCAGGCGGATACAGCCGCACATACTTAATGATTCGTTTGGTTTGATCCTTGTTCTGATATTGCTTGATTTGATTTTTCTTGTCACCGTTAAAACTGTGTGGTGGTGGTGCTGGCTGTAGATGTCCTCCCCCCGCCCCCCCCTCCTCCCCCCCCCCCCCCCCCCCCCAAAAAAAAGAAAAAGAGAGAGAAAAGGATAATGATTATGACTGATAAAACGACGATATGACGATGATAACGAAGATGGCAGACACAAACAGACATAGTGATAAGAAACTCTAGTAGGGAGAGCTGGACAGTACAAAGTCTTCAGAGAAGAAGCCCCCCCCCCCCCCCCCCCCCCCCCACCCCCCCTCAGTCAAGCGTTTCGGCCCGTAACTCCTTACACTCTAAGGGGCCCGGGGGATGATAACGAAGATGGCAGACACAGACAGACATGAATTTGGTAACAAAAAAAACAACAAACAAAACAAACCCAACCAAACCAAACAACAACAACAACAAATCTGCATATCACTCGTTTGCACATCAACCAATTTTTAACAAAATATATTTTATATTCTTATGAAACATAATCACGAGCAAACCATACACTAGAGCAAGGAACCATTCACACACTGACTCATCGTTGAGCAATAAATCTTCCCCAGCTTCGGAGCGGAGCGAGTTTCACACTGTCGCGTATAGCCAGGTCAACACCCCCCCCTCCCTACACACCCCCCCAAACCTCCCCCCACACACCCAAACCTCTCCCCCCCCCTTTTCTTTTCCCCAAACACTCCTGCAAAAAAAAAAAAAAAAAAGAAAAAGAAAAAAAAAAAGAAAGAAAAAAAAGTGGAATGGAGAGAAAGAAAACAGGCGTGGCCAGACCTACGCTTGATTTCACAATATGTAATTTCCGCATTATTGGCCATACAGCCCCTTCGTCAGGGCCAGAAGCCGGGGGGGTTATTGGTGGCCTCCGGCCTTGTGCGCTGTACAAAGACCCAGTGCCTGTGGCGGCTCGGAGCTGTTCTGGGACCGTATGCAGATTACACCCACCCGGCCTGCCGGCAGCCTTTGTGTGTGTGCCCAGACAACGGAAACTATATTCATATTTTTCGCACACACGCACACACAAGCGTGCGCACACACAAGCGCGGACGCGCACGCGCGTGCGCGCACACACACACACACACACACACACGCTCAGGCGCATGCGTGTGTGTACACTCACTCTCGCGCTAAAAGTACAAATACCACGCATGAACACGAGAGACAGAGATAGAAAGACAGACAGGCAGACAGACAGACACAGAGACATAAATATTTTTATATGAAAAACAAACAAGACAGAAAGAGAGACAGACAGACAGACACAGAGACATAAATATTTTTTATATGAAAAACAAACAAACACCAACGAACACACTTTCATGTGAAGTGAATAGCAGCCTTCATTTACACCAACAGAATAATGACGATACATTTGAACCAAGCTGAATTATTGTGAAATAGTTTTTAGTTGTACATAGCGTGCAAGGGCTTGGTCTCCGACCGAACATGATTATATGCGGTATATAAGTATCAATACTACTACTTCTACTACTACTACTACGACTCACAGTAGTAGTGCTAGTAGTCGTTGTAGTAGTAGTAGTTGTAGTAGTAGTGGTGGTGGTAGTAGTAGTAACATAGAATTCCCATCATCAGCGTTAGACGTGTGGTTTTTCCATAGCTGTATTCAAGTTTCAAGTTTTAATTATCTTTTCACTCCTATTGGAGTATGGAGGATTACTGCAAAATAATGTTTTCATGTCCAGAACAAACATTTCCAAATACACAACAATGTCACATAAAAGCTGAGAAAACGCAAATGTCTTTTCAACTCCAAAAGTGTAGTTAGCCAACATTTGCAAATCTAATCATCTTACTTACAGCTAAAATGACTTTTTTGCCTCCTTTGAACATATTACAAAAATTAAAAAACCGGTTTTGGAGACAAATATTTTTAGGAATGTATCTATTTCGTAACTGATCATAATTTGGACATTCCGTTATAAAATGAAACTTATCCCCAATCACAGACATGTTACAAACCTTACAAAGCCGTAACTCTTGTGGTATGCCTTTGTGTCTCCCTGTTTCTATTTCCAGCATATGATTACTACTTCCAAATCTGAAGAAGCTGATAACGTAATTATCAGGCATTTGACTTATATATTTTTCTCTACCGAATCCACTTTTAAAATTTCAATAAAACAAACATTTACTACTCGCCTCTACAGCATGTCTCCATAGATTTTGAAAACTATCTCTCAAAGCAATGTTGACATTCTTGCAGAAAGATTCCCTCTCTAAGAAGAATTGAGCATCCCAAACACAGTCATACCCTGTTTCTATTAAAATTTGTCTGATGCAACTCATCCATTTTGAAGAATAAATACCATTTCGATATAAATCAAGTAATATCAAATATATTTTCCAATAATATTTTTCTGTGTTTGATATCACTAAGCTCAGCAGTTCAGTTCAGTACAGTTACTCAAGGAGGCGTCACTGTGTTCGACGAAATCCATATGCGCTACACCACATATGCTAAGCAGATGCCTGACCAGCAGCGTCACCCAAAGAGATCAGTCAGGTCTTGAGAAAGCTTAATGCTCGGCTTAAATCGACATAATCTGATAGTTGGGCCAACAGCAAAGTGAGAGCTGTATGATCAATGATTTCTCCACTGCAAAGGGACTCAAACTAGGAAGGCAAGACTGCACTTCGTCATGTAGCCTTGAGGGTAAGCTGGCCTTTGGGGGGGACCATCCCCCAACGTCGACTGTCCTAAAACGCTCTTGGCCGAGAAAGTGGGAATGTAACTTAGGCAAGACACTCTGATGGAGTCTCCCGTCGGACCGACGGATGAGTAGGCAGGCAGGCTTATCTGTCGGTGTGTATCCTCATATGGGAGAAGTGGCCGATTCTGGATGCGCAGCACTTCCCACAGGTGTTGCAAGGGAAAACGTCTCCAGAAGTTGAACCCTGCTTCCTTCGCTCACGCTTCTCCTTCATGGCCAGCGTTCTCTTGTTATCAAACGTCTTTATGCTACTAGAGCACAGCATCCTCCAGCGAGAGCGGTCAAGGGCATCAGTTTCCCAAGACACTCTACACTATAATCAAATTCTAACCCGGAAAGTCGGCACGGCAGTTGCGTCCTCTGCAGTTCTGGTGGCCATTGTCGGACACGACTGACTGACCATCAGAGGTTTGTTTTCTTCTGGTCTCTTGTATGTGTCAGGTCATCCAGTCTCCCGGCTCAGTGCAGTCACCTGTCTTCTTCCTGTAAAAACCTCACTGTGCAGTTCTTCAACTGTCCGCTTGCCCGCTCAGTGTGACGCTCAGGTCACGGTGACACTGTGAAACCTGTGTGTGTGTGTGTGTGTGTGTGTAAGGGGGCGTGGGGGGGGGGGGGGGGTGGGGAGTTAGGTTGGGGGAAAGCGGACCCCCGATTCATGTCGCAACGAAGTGTGATTTCTTCTTCTTCTTCGTTCGTGGGCTGCGACTCCCCCGTTCACTCGTATGCATGAGTGGGCTACACAGACCGTTGTTTGTTTGTTTGTTGTTGTTGTTGTTGTTTTTTACCCCCGCAGTGAAGGCAGTCATACCCTGTTTTCGGGGCGGGTGCGGGTGGAGGGGCAGGGGGGGCTGGGGGTTTGGGGGGGGGGTGTGTGTGTGGGGGTAACAGGTGCGATGATCTGGAACCAGCCTTGACCAGGTGAATGTGTGACCTCCTGCCGTGTCCCTGGCACAGGAGTGGTGCTGGAAGAACGGCGACACGCCTCATTGGCACGCTCCGCTGTGGCACGTCCCAGTGGTTCTCACTCTGTGTCGGGAATTTCAGAGAGAGAGAAGGGGTGGTGGTGGTTGGAGGATAGTGGGAGTGGAAGAGAGAGGGGAGGAGGGGGAGAGGGAGAGAGAGAGAGAGCGGGGGGTGGTTGGGGGAGAGTGGGAGAGGAACAGAGAGAGAGAGGGGGGGAGAGAGATGGGAGGGAGAGGGAGGGGGGTGGTTGGGGAGAGTGGGAGAGGAAGAGAGAGAGAGGAAGGGAGAGAGAGGGGGGTGGTTGGGGAGAGTGGGAGAGGAAGAGAGAGGGGGGAGGGAGAGAGAGGAAGGGAGAGAGAGGGGGGTGGTTGGGGAGAGTGGGAGAGGAAGAGAGAGAGAGGAAGGGAGAGAGAGGGGGGTGGTTGGGGAGAGTGGGAGAGGAAGAGAGAGAGAGGAAGGGAGAGAGAGCGGGGGTGGATGGAGAAGAGTGGGAGAAGAAGAGAGAGAGGGGGAGGGAGAGAGAGGAGGGGAGAGAGAGGGGGGTGGTTGGGGAGAGTGGGAGAGGAAGAGAGAGAGAGGAAGGGAGAGAGAGGGGGGTGGTTGGGGAGAGTGGGAGAGGAAGAGAGAGGGGGGAGGGAGAGAGAGGAAGGGAGAGAGAGGGGGGTGGTTGGGGAGTGGGAGAGGAAGAGAGAGAGAGGAAGGGAGAGAGAGGGGGGTGGTTGGGGAGAGTGGGAGAGGAAGAGAGAGAGGGGGAGGGAGAGAGAGAGGGAGGGAGAGAGAGGGGGAGGGAGAGAGGGGGTAGTTGGAGGAGAGGGTGAGAAGAAGAGAGAGAGAGGGAGAGAGGAAGAGCGGGGAGAGAGAGAGGGAAGGGAGAGAAGAATTGCTTGGAGTAGAGGGCGAGAGGAAGAGAGAGGGGTAGAGAGAGAGGGAGAGAGAGTGGGGGAGAGAGGGGGGGAGAAGGAGGTGGTTGGATGAGAGGGGGAGAAGAAGAGAGAGGGGGACAGAGAGGGGGAGGGAATGAGAGAGAGGGGGAGAGAGGGAGGGAGAGAGAGGGGGGTGGTTGGAGGAGAGGGGGAGAGGAAGAGAGAGGGGAGAGAGAGGGGGAGGAAGAGAGAGAGGGACGTGGTTGAAGGAGAGGAAGAGAGAGAGAGGGGTGGGTAGGGGAGGGAGAGAGAGAGGGGAGAGAGAGGGGGAGGAAGAGAGAGAGGGACGTGGTTGAAGGAGAGGAAGAGAGAGAGAGGGGTGGGTAGGGGGAGGGAGAGAGAGAGGGGAGAGAGAGGGGGAGGAAGAGAGAGAGGGACGCGGTTGAAGGAGAGGAAGAGAGAGAGAGGGGTGGGTAGGGGGAGGGAGAGAGAGAGGGGAGAGAGAGGGGGTGGAAGAGAGAGAGGGACGTGAAGGAGAGGAAGAGAGAGAGAGGGGTGGGTAGGGGGAGGGAGAGAGAGAGGGGAGAGAGAGGGGGAGGAAGAGAGAGAGGGACGTGGTTGAAGGAGAGGAAGAGAGAGAAAGGGGTGGGTAGGGGGAGGGAGAGAGAGAGGGGAGAGAGAGGGGGAGGAAGAGAGAGAGGGACGTGGTTGAAGGAGAGGAAGAGAGAGAGAGGGGTGGAGAGGGGAGGGAGAGAGAGAGGGGTGGGTAGGGGGAGGGAGAGAGAGAGGGGTGGGTAGGGGGAGGGAGAGAGAGAGGGGATAGAGAGGGGGTGGTTGGAGGAGAGGGGGAGAGGGAGAGAGAGAGAGGGGAGAGAGAAAGAGGGGGAGAGAGAGAGGGAGGGCGAGAGAGAGAGAGACAGTGAGAGAGGGGAGAGAGAGACAGACACAGAGAGAGAATAATAATACATGATGATAAATAGTATTCATATAGTGCTGAATCTTGTGCAGAGACAGATCGAAAGCGCTTTCAAACCAGTCATTCACTCGCATGCATTTATAACTCTAAACTTGAGAAACTGAAGACAGAGAGAGACACACACAGAGATATAGAGGAGTAGTGAGAGAGATGTGGGTGAGAGAGAGAGATAGAGATAGAGAGAGAGAGAGAGTGAGAGAGAGAAATGGGGAGAGTGAAAGAGGAAAGTGCGAGAGATCAGAGAGAAAGTGAGATAAAGAGACGGGGGGAGAGGGAAGGAGAAAGAAAGGGAACAGGGAGAGAGAGAGAGGGAAAAAAAGCTTATTAACCATGGTAAATTGATGAGCAAGGCACTTGCTTTTTACAGCCCTTGCCCTAAAGAGAGACTTAAGCACATTTTAAATAAAAGGAAGACATTAAATAATAATAATTAAAAAAATCCACTCTCTTCCTTCCTCCTCCCACATCTCTCTCTCTGTCTCTATCTATGCGTCTCTCTTTCTCTCTCTCGCTCGCTCTCAGCAGCAAGAAAACCCCCCCAAAAAAAACAACCCCCCCACGCCCCCAAAACAACAACAACAAAAAACAACAACAACAAACAAACAAACAAACATAAAAACCCAACAGGCTCACCAGCCAAGTCATTGCAACATACCAACTTTAATTGACAATGGACTTCTTGTAATGCTTTATAAAAAAAAAAAAAATTAAAAAAAGTTTATTGGACATATCATATACACTGCTCATCGTCACACCATACTCTCCTCCGCACTGAACATTTTGACAAGGGAATATTCCTGTCGAAACAAATAACAAGAGTTTGAGAGAGAGAGAGAGAGAGAGAGAGAGGGGTGGACGGGGTTGAGGGGATGGGTAGGAGGGGGGGGGGGGGAGGCAGACACTGACACAGATACGCAGAGAGAGAGGTGGCTGATTTAAGTACCACACACACACACACACACACACACACACACACACACACACACGTTTAACGCGTATTTGCATGCATACACTCGTACAAGAACATTTTCTAAAACTCTTAATCGTCATCAGACACGAAAAGAAGGTTGAAATGTTCCTGTAGACAACGGTGTTTTTTTTCTTTTCTTTTTTTTTTTTTTTAGATGGAAAGAAAGTCTCGTTCTTTAAATCGAAACAAAAAAGGCAGGTAACGCTGATATTCAATTGAATGATATGTGTACTTTGTGATAACGGTAAAACACACACGCACTAACGGCAAAACATATACACACACCAGTGTGAAAACACACACACACACACACACACACACACACACACACACACACACACACACACACACACAGAGTGAATATAATTATATGAGAGTGATCGCTGAGCACAGGAATCAGAAACAGCCGTTATTTGGAATGTTTCCATGGCGATCATTTGAGAAACAGCCGTTATTTGGAATGTTTCCATGGCGAACATTTGAGAAACAGCCGTCATTTGGAATGTTTCCATGGCGAACATTTGAGAAACAGCCGTCATTTGGAATGTTTCCATGGCGAACATTTGAGAAACAGCCGTTATTTGGAATGTTTCCATGGCGAACATTTGAGAAACAGCCGTCATTTGGAATGTTTCCATGGCGAACATTTGAGAAACAGCCGTCATTTGGAATGTTTCCATGGCGAACATTTGAGAAACAGCCGTCATTTGGAATGTTTCCAAGGCGAATGAAAAACAGCCGCCATTTGGAATGTTTCCATGGCGAACATTTGAGAAACAGCCGTCATTTGGAATGTTTCCATGGCGAACATTTGAGAAACAGCCGTCATTTGGAATGTTTCCAAGGCGAATGAGAAACAGCCGTCATTTGGAATGTTTCCATGGCGAACAATTGAGAAACAGCCGTCATTTGGAATGTTTCCAAGGCGAACATTTGAGAAACAGCCGTCATTTGGAATGTTTCCAAGCCCTTCTGACTTGACGAAGACTCGTAAGTCTTGTAAGCTTTTATCCTGTCATATATATGTTCATATATTTGCTCACTTTTTGTGCACACTCAAACAAGACGCTTTCCTTTCATAGCGTATGTGATTTTCTAACAACCTGGTTATTCGCCTCGTATATTTAGCTCAAGTGGCTGAGAAGATAGCAGGTGTGTGGATAGGGGTGGGGCTGGGTGGTCCTCTTTCTGTGATCCATACTGCAAGACAGTAAGTTGTGTTCGACTATGACCATCGGAACAGCAGAAGAGGCAAATGCTGTCCCGACTATCTGGGCTTGAATTCAATTACTTTGGAGAGTGTCTTACCCAAGTGACATCCCAATTCTCTCAGCCAAGAAGGCTTAGGGACAGTCACGCAGATATTTTCTTTGTTTTTTGTTTGTTTTGTTTTAAGAAGGGTGATCTAAATTCACGTCATTGTGAAATATGCTCTTTTTTATTTTTATTTTATTTTATATTATTTTTTACTGTTTTTGATTCCAAATAAAAAGGGTGGTCTAAATTCACGTCACTGGGAGCTATGCTCGTTTTTTTCATGGTTTTATTATTACTATTATCATTATTATTATTATTTTACTGTGTTTGATTCCAAATCAAATGAACACGGAGGGATATTTTGATTCAGCATACCCGTGAATTAAGTTCGTCTTCACAAAAATGTAAACACTAGGGTCCACGGCTGTGTAAAATGTATGAGATATCTAGAACACTATGTACATACCACCACAAGGACATCTTTTGCAGTCCGTAGGAAAGTCTCTCAAAATGTGAAATAAGCTCATGTCGGCATAATGAAAGCAACTTCATGTGAAAGGTTTTATCTGTCGAAGAGGGTCGATCACACACACACACACACACACACACACACACACACACACACACAGGTTGGAGGGAGCGGTATGCTTACTTTAACGAAAGCATTCAAGCACGTACACCTGCATATACAACATTTTACACACACACACACACACACACACACACACACACACACACACACACACAGGTTGGAGGGAGCGGTATGCTTACTTTAACGAAAGCATTCAAGCACGTACACCTGCATATACAACATTTTACACACACACACACACACACGCACACACACACACAGGTTGGAGGGAGCGGTATGCTTACTTTAACGAAAGCATTCAAGCACGTACACCTGCATATACAACATTTTACACACACACACACACACACACGGACAGAGAGAACGAGAGAAACAGAGAGAGATGTGCACGAACACAAGGCACCAGGGTGCATGCTGCCTTCACTTACAGCTAAACGTTTGTCAGAAGATTCCGCAAAACACGTGCCTTCATATATGGCAGCCACAATAAGGTCCCTCAGACCCCTCTTCTGGTAAAACCAAAATGTCCTTGGATGATCAGGTTTCAGATTAGGCGATGACAAGGATGAAAGAACGACAACCCAAGTCTAACTTCCGTTCACCAGTCGCTGCTTACCGTTGCTTCCATATTGTGACCCGAACTTGTGCAGACCAAGCAGCAACAACAATAATAGTATATCGGACGATATGGACAACAACATTTTAACAAAGAAGGATAACAAAACGATCCCAGCAAAGTTTGCTTAAAGTATAATTCTTTCGCCAGATTCTGTCAAAAGTAACCTTTTGCCCCCCCCCCCCCCCCCTCCCCCTTCCCCCACTAACGTTCACAACATATTTGAGAAAAAACAACAACTGTCGTTTGTGTATAGAAATATAAATACTTATTTGATATTCATAAACAACACAAACACAAACTGGCTTTTGGTGTATAAAGTGATGTCAATAAAAATGAATAATGAATATATTTATAAACAACAGAAACCGAAGGCACAAAAGGCTTGAATTCAAAACGTGATATGTTTTTTTTTTGTTTTGTTTTTGTTTCTATGTCACACGGACATAATTCAAGACATTTGCTTTATACGCAACACACAGGACACGTTGACAAGTATCCATAAAATCTGTACACACGAACAGCACAGCAGTTACTAAAAAAAAGTCTCTTTAGATCGCAGGGTGGAGGCAATGTGAACCCTCCTCCCTCTTCTCCCTCCCCGCCCAAACTCACACACAGACACAATCAGAAGGCACTGATAAAGTCACAGAAAAAAACAACAACCAACAACAGCGAGAAACAGGTCTCTGTTTCTGGGTCTGCGTCTGTTGTGACTGTCAGCCATGGCCTGGCGACGCAACCAGTAAATGTTCATTAAACTCCTCGTGGTCACAAGTCCAGCGAGACGTCCTGGAGACAAACAGACAAAGCAGCTCTTCAGAATCAGAACAAACGGGAGAGGCGTGAACAAGGGACCATGGCCTTGGACTCCTTTCCAAGCAGTCAGTGTGTGTGGACTGGCTGTGTGCATCCAGGGCAGGTCTTCACTCCCGCATGATTAGAAGACCCGCACCAACAAAAGAAAAAGTCTGCTTCAGACTGCTCATTCGTTTCACCGAAGACAGCCTCGCAAGCAAAAAAAGAAGTCTGCCGGTACAACCAGAATAGACGGGAGCTTAACGTCACCATACTCTGAGGTCATCAGACTGATGAAGACCCTCGGTGAGAGAGAGAGAGAGAGGGTGTGTGTGGCCACGTGACGCGGTGACCGCTGTGACGTCAGACTGATGAAGACCCTCGGTGAGAGAGAGAGAGAGAGGGTGTGTGTGGCCACGTGACGCGATGACCGCTGTGACGTCAGACTGGTGAAGACCCTCGGCGAGAGAGAGAGAAGAGGCTGTGTGTGGCCACCTGACACGATGACCGCTGTGACGTCAGACTAGACAGCGGCGGCGGGGTGGTG
>NC_134879.1:22435701-22440701 GCF_041734735.1 Babylonia areolata
TGTGCACAAAGACCACTATGCGCTTCTACGAACAATTGTAATTCTCCACGCGTCTTCATACCGGGAACACAGACACGCACACAGCAACTCAGTACGCGGGCGAACTGGGAAGGGACGAACCGGGACCTCCGATTTAATTCAGTGGTAGGCTAATCTGGAATAGGCGACGGGGGGGAATAGGCGAACTGGGACGACACCAGTCGGGCGGCGAGGATAAGACAGTATCTGGAAACCCTAAGAGCAGTCAGCACATTCGCCTATTCCCGATTTGCCTACCATTAAATTGGTGATGCCGATTCGCCTATTCCTTGGTTTAAATCCAAATTTATACGAGAGAGAGAGAGTGGGTGTGTGTGTGTGTGTGTGTGTGTGTGTGTGTGTGTGTGTGTGGGGAGAGAGAGAGAGAGAGAGAGAGAGAGAGAGTGTTGTGTGTGTGTGTGTGTGTGTGTGTGTGTGTGTGTGTGTGTGTGTGTGTGTGTGTGTGTGTGTGTGTGTGGGAGAGAGAGAGAGAGAGAGAGAGAGAGAGAGAGAGAGAGAGAGCGAACGAACGAACATTTTTTTTTTATTCAATAAAGGCCGTGGCCCCTCATGAAGGGGATCAGTGAACACAAATTGTCACATTCCAGAACAACGCGGAACAGAAAACATTTAACTACAATTCTAGCAGTGCACATGCAGACACAAAAAGCACAGTGAATCACATATCAAACTGGCGGATTTTGAAGAGAGAGATCGGAAATCCCAAATCTACACATTATCACAATATATTTCAAATGCCTATCCATCTTCATTGACAGATAAATCGGAAGTGAATGCATAGAAATAAACTGCTTATAAAACCCAAATCGATCGCTGTCTTGAATATGGTATGACCATACTTGCCATCTACAATCAATTAATCTATTTCGAAATGTACGCATAAATCCATTAAAATCCCCTACTCCCTGCTGTAACCACATATAACCAAATCCCATTTCATTTTACTTAATTCTCACCATTGACACCCAGTTTTTCTTATCCCTTACATCCACATCAAATCATATAACATATTATATGGAGAGAGAGAGAGAGAGAGAGAGAGAGAGAGAGAGGGCAGAGAGAGAGGGACAGAGAGAGAGAGAGAGAGAGAGAGAGAGAGAGAGAGATACGGAGAGACAGAGTGACAAAGACAGCGACTGAGCAAGCGAAACGGGACTGGCGAGTTGGCGAAACGGAACAAAGAATCAAACTTTGAAGCGGCCATTGAGGGTGGCAGCACAATCACCTTGTAGGCGACACGGGAATTAAAATAGGTGAAACGGACCTGCACCGTCCGTCTGACGATACCTGCGGGCACAGGGGAGTTAAGTCTTTGAGGGCTGTCTGTGTCATGATCACACAGCCGTCTGTTTTAGTGCGGCCAGCTGTACTCTTTATATGACCCGGTTGTCTCATTGATTGATTGATGTGGAGTGATGGCCTAGAGGTAACGCGTTCGCCTAGGAAGCGAGAGAATCTGAGCGCGCTGGTTCGAATCACGGCCCAGCCGGCGATATTTTCTCCCCCTCCACTAGACCTTGAGTGGTGGTCTGGTCGCTAGTCATTCGGATGGGACGATAAACCGAGGTCCCGTGTGCAGCATCCACTTAGCGCACGTAAAAGAATCCACGGCAACAAAAGGGTTGTACCTGGTAAAATTCTGTAGAAAAATCCACTTCGATAGGAAAAACAAATGAAACTGCACGCAGGAAAAAATACAGAAAAAATGGGTGGCGCTGTAGTGTAGCGACGCGCTCTCCCTGAGGAAAGCAGCCCGAATTTCACACAGAGAAATCTGTTGTGATAAAATGAAATACAAATACAAATACTTCTTTTGCGCATAACCTCGGTCGGAGACCAAGCTCTAAGCGCTTTGAAAACACGGGGTCATTTGCAACAAAAAGGCTGCCGACCTGGGGTAGAGCTGACTGACGGCTGTCATTGGGCACTCATCATTCGTTTCCTGTGTCATTCAATCAAGATTTCACGCGCGCACACATACACACTCAGACAGACATGTAACATTTTACGTGTATCACCGAGTTTTTGTTGTTGTTGTTGTTTATTTACCCCGCCATGTAGGCAGCCATACTCCGTTTTCGGGTCTGTGCATGCTGGCTATGTTCTTGTTTCCATAACCCACCGAACACTGACATGGATAACAGGATAACGTGCGTATTTGATTTTCTGCGCGTGAATACACACAATGGGGGTTCAGGCACTGGCAGGTCTGCACATAATTATGTTGACCTGGGAGATCGGAAAAATCTCTAACCTTTACCCACCAGACGCCGTCACCGAGATTCGAACCCGGGACCCTCAGATTGAAAGCCCAACGCTCTAACCATTCGACTATTGTGCCCGACTCATAGATCAAACGCTTTTCTATACCATCGAGGACTTTAGTTTTTGTTAGCGCTTGCCACGCACGTCTGATTATTCTGAATCCGAGGCTGATTCTACATGTTCTTCTTCTCATTATTATCATCATTATCACTATCATTATTATTATCATCATCATCATCATCATCATCATCATTTTTTAAAATTAAATTTTCTTTTTTTTAGGATAGGTAGTACGATCTAAAATCAAGCAAACTAAGTATTTGTGATACCACGCACATTTATTATTGCGCTGTTCAAATATTTGGGGAAAAAAACCCAAAACAAAACAAGACAAAAAAACCTCTTGTCAACGTCTGTTTACCCAAATACTTGGTTTCTTTGAACTAACCACGGACGTCGATAAAAAAGACAAAAAAGAAAAAAAGAAGAAAAAAAGAAGGAGAAAAAAAGACTTTGTACGAAAATCTAAAGATTCCATGCATATGTTTTGAAATGCACAACGCAAGGCATACTTTTAAATCTTATACTTTTTATTGTGTGCTACTTTGAGGTAGCTGTACATTAACTTTATTTCCATTATCAACAACCAACCAAACAAACAAAATGGTGATGAACGAATGATCAATAAATAATGGAGAACGTTTTTCTTTTGAGAATGACGATTTCATCACCTACTTGATGTCGTTTATGATGACAAAGACGATGATGACGACGATTTTTCATTCCCTCATAATTTATATCCACTTGTGCCTACATTGACCACATCGTGTCATTCAACAAGACGGAAAAAAAAGAAAGAAAAAGAAAAGAAAAGAAAGGGGGGAAAAGAAGAAAAAGAGCCGCTTATTATTCTTTCATCAAAAAAAAAAAAAAAAAAAAAGAAAAAAAGAAAAAGGTCTGATTTCAGAAGCTGTTTACAGTCCGATAACCCGAATGATGTTCTGTCATCAAATCCACATTTTAAAAGATGCGTAAAAAAAAGAAAAAAAAAAAAGAAGAAAAGTTGTTGTCTAATGCCATCTAGTATACTATCATTTAACAGTGAAAAGACGTTAAAACTAAAGAAAGAAAAAAACAGTGCATGATGAACAATGTATATATCTGCTTACACCCCTCTCTCCCCCCCTTTTTTTTTTTACTGGGGGTGTGGGGGTGGGAGATGCGAGCAGGGAATAGGTGAGGAAGATGGTAAGTAATAAGGATCAAATGGTCACCATTAATGAAAGACACCAAGAGTAGATTATGCTATATAAGCATTTAGGCCTTTTGGTACTTTAGTAAACTGTAAACATTTAAAGGACACTCTCTTAATAGACCGTAGGCGTTTTAAAAACCATACTAGAAATAACAAACATAGAAGATTAAAAAAGAAAAAAAAAGCCAGTTACATATGAAAGGTCTCTCACCAAAGGTAAATATAATTTTCAACCGTTTTTTTTTCTGTTTTAAGAATTAAGTATTAAATCTGTCAGCGAATGACCACTCGTATGTTCATATGAAATATCCGCATCAGTCACTTTGGTAATAAATGAATGTGATATCAAAAAGAAATCAAATTTGTGCTACTGTAGAGAGTTTTGTCTTCTCCTGCTATATTGGTATAATTTCCGGGTTAGGTTCTCCCTAAACAGCCGACAGTTCTAAATTATTCATTATTTTCAAGACAGTGTCTTCGGGCTTTTGTATTGTTAACTTTCATTCTTTTTTTTTTTAAATCATGAACGTGTAAATTCGGATGTAAACTAAGTTTCATTTTCCTACAATTATTAGCTTACATTTAACATTTCTGAACTCTCGGTTAGTGTTTATCTATATCCGAAGAGAAGGATGGATCATTCCTTTTTTTTTTCTTTTTTTTTTAACAAATATTCGTTAATTCGTCCCATAAGGTGTCATAATAATATAGTTAGTTTGATATCTTTAATAACTTTTTCTACCTTAGATATCAAATATTCAACGTCATTGCTAAAAACTGCAGCAAATAACGAATATTGAAAAGCAAAATGCGAAATGTGCTTACAGATCATACACGAATACACACGAATATACAAACTTTATTGTCTAGATACTTTGGTACAGAGATTTTCGTTTTGGCAGTAGCACGCGCCCAACATTAAAAACAAACACATGCGTTTTAAAACTGTAGTGTACTACAAATATCGCGAGTAAAATATACCAACAGAAAAAACAGACGTTTTACAAATCATAATAGAAGCATATCAAAAGTGAAAACAACAGATCACAGACGTCTAAAGATTAAGATAATCACGATGCGAACCATCGGGGCATTGATTTCATGTCTAACATCTCTTATCTCTAGGGCTTGACGTGGGAAGGCGGGGGCTATTCCTCTCCTTCCCCAACCACCCCAAGTCAGAGATGTACCCATTCACACCCGCGTGCAAGTGTGGAAAAATCGGATAAAAGTGGCTTTCCAAAGAACACAACACCATGCCGAAACGGCGCCTCGAACATTGATGCCTGATAAACACTGGATTAGAGAAGTCCAACGCCCAGCCGATTCTGCCAGGGCAGCTGCGTGAATGATGGAAATTATAGAAAAGATGATAAGCTTTTTGTGGATACTGTGTTTGTCTGCTCTGCGTTGCAGTACGGCGGTCTAACGTCCCTCAGAT
>NC_134879.1:22443201-22460701 GCF_041734735.1 Babylonia areolata
TCTGGGTTCGAACCTCGCCCTTTCTACAAAGTGTGGCTGGAAAATCAAACTGAGCGTCTAGTCATTCGGATCGGGTCAACGACACACCGAGGTCCCGTGTGCAGGACACACTTGGCGCACTGAAAAAAGAACTTATGGCAAAGAAGAAGAAGAAGAAGAAGAAGAAGAGTGTCCTCTGGCAAAAAATTCTGTGGGCGAAATCCACTCTGATAAGTACACAAATTTAATGTCCACGAATGTACATGCCTGACTAGCAGGTTGGGCTGTGGTGCTGGTCAGGCATCTGCCCAGCGGCTGTGGTGAATATACCCCAGTGCACAGTCATGTACTTACATCTGTAGTGCACGGCGTGATGCTTGGTGTGCAGCCAGTGCATGTAGTTGGGTGCATGTGTACTTACATCCGCAGTGCAGTTGCACGTGTACTTACGTCCGTAGTGCACGGCGTGATGGTTGGAGTGCAGCCAGTGCATGTACGGGTTGTCCTGGGCCCCGTGGTACTGGCCCGTCACGGGGTCCACGCCGCCCAGGGTTCGCGCCGGGGGCAGGTTCCTCATCTGGCGCACACACTGCATCGCTTCCTTGCTCTCCCCTCCTGGTAGGTCCAGCAGGTCCTTGACGGAGAAGCTGTTGTTCTTCATGGCGCCCAGCTCGACAGATGCGGCCATCTGCCCTGCCTGTAGACAGGTGGCGAGGGGGATCTGACCTGTCGTTGCTGCTGCTGGACCGTCCACTTTATGACGGATGCGGTGACACTAGGGCGCAGTCCAGTGTGTGCGGAGAGAAATTTGAAAATGAAAATAAGATCTGAAAGAATGAATCAATAAAACAAGGAATGTTATAACGTCACCGATTAAAAAAAAGAAAAAGAAAAAAGAAATCACTGATCTGACGTATTGGGAGAAGAACTGAACAACGAAAACGCGAGGGCAAAGTTGTTTCACTCCTTGAGAGGAAGAAGTGTTAAAAAAACAAACAAAAAAACCGTTCTGAGACCAGCGCTGTGGCAAGACTGTGTGTGTGTACTGTCACAGGCCACTGATGACTAAGACACAGCAGGTCCTGTCCGGCACCAGACCTCATGGAGAATGACAACGGATAAGTTAAGTCACCACTCAAGTCTCAGCATCACACAACGACTCAAGACCAGTCCCTCTACCACCACTGGCCAAGGTTTTGTCCACCACAAGACAAGCGGATCAGTCAAGTCAGGCAGACCCTAGTTGGCTCAACTGGCAGAAGGCCCGTGAGATCGATGAGAGGAAAGTCTGTCACCTCCCCAAGCCAAGTGGGGTCTCCCGGTCTACCCCGTCTTTTCACTCGGCGAGCAAGGGGATTTGTGAAACGTCGCTTCAAAATCGCTCCAAGAGCTGTCCGGCCCCGATTCTTGCCGGCGTTGAAGGTCCTTAAAGCGGCCAGCCAAGTGTGTGATTTGAGCTTTGTTCCTTATCGAAATAACCCTCGCGAAAGAAGTCGCCCCCCCCCTCCCCACCCACTTTACCCCAACCTAAACCCCTCCCCCCCACACCCACGCCCCCACCCTCCATACAACACGAGCCTCCTCCACCTCTTGTCGTTGTAGGGGTCGCGCGCTTCGCTTTGCTTGCCTGCTATCTCTTCGCCTTACCACTCGGGGATCGTTTAACTTTCAATTTGCCGGATTTATGAAGCCTCGTGCTGGTTGGTCGTCCCGCGGTCAGGCCCCGCCCCCCTGGCAGTGATTGACAGGACGAAGGGAGGGGCGGCCTGTGGAAGGTAAGCTGTGACTGTCCCCTCGTGAAGTTCAGCTCGCTCTCAGAGCTCCTGTCAGCGTAAAGAGGAAGGGTCTGGCAGAGTGGTTGAGACATGTTTTCCGTGTCCGTGCCAGTGAGGTCTGGATTCGACTCCAGGTCTCGCCCCCTCCCCCCACCCCCCAAAGTTTTACTGGAATTACAAACTGAGCGTCTAGTCATTCGGATGAGACGATAAACCGAGGTCCCGTATACAAAATAATCTGTAGAAGGAATCCACTCTGTGTACACAAATTTATATGCGCGCGTTGGGTTATGTTGCTGTCAGGCATCTGCCACGCAGATGAAGTGTAGATTGTAGAGTATGAGTTATGGATTTATGCCACTGTAAGCTTCTACAAACACTTACTTCTGAGACAGGGCTGAATTAATATGCATGCATTCACGGTACCCTGTGACTTCCGAGCAACATTTTCTTTTTTTTTTCTTTTAAAAATTCAATTTAACATAAAGCATTGTTTGTGTTGCATAATTACCAATACAAGGCCCAGACAAAAAACAACAACAACAACAACAAAAACCCAACACAAAGGCCAAACCAGAATAGGGAACGAGCGATGACATCACGAAAATAGGATTGTCAGAGTTATTTCCCTTCATTTCGGTCCGCTTCAACAGCACTTTAGTTGATTCGACGATCCGACTTGCTCGAACATCTCGTGTTCTAGATCGATTAACAAGTGTAAAACAGAAAAAAAGCAAAGGGAAAATTGGAAGAACGTTAACAAGCTTGATCTTGAGACAAAATGATGAAAGCGAGCTTTTCGTTTGCTTGGTTTTTAAACACATACAGTGATGATGGAGTCTCCCGTCGGACCGACGGATGAGTAGGCAGGCAGGCTTATCTGTCGTAGTGTGTCCTCATATGGGAGAAGAGGCCGATTCTGGATGCGCAGCACTTCCCACAGGTGTTGCAAGGGAAAACGTCTCCAGAAGTTGAACCCTGCTTCCTTCGCTCACGCTTCTCCTTCATGGCCAGCGTTCTCTTGTTTTCAAACGTCTTTATGCCACTAGAGCACAGCATCCTCCAGCGAGAGCGGTTAAGGGCATCAGTTTCCCAGGAAGCGATGTCAATGTCACAGGCTTTGAGGTTTGTCTTCAAGGTGTCCTTGAAGCGCTTGCAGGGTCTTCCAAGTTCACGGTGGCCTTCCTTTAGCTGGCCATACAAGAGCATCTTCGGGATCTTGCTGTCTGTCATGCGGACAACGCATACACAAACAGATGCACAAGCGTTCAGTTGCGCACGCACAGACATAGGGCAGTTAACTAACTACACAGACGAACTGGGAACAGGCAGATCGGAATCACCTATGCCGATGGTAGGCGAAACTGGGAAAGGGGAATAGGACTGACACTGTGGACAATGTGTGTATGTATAAAGGTGCTTTTGTCTGTATTGTGAAATGTTCATGTGGTGGTGTATGGGGCAGGATGGCGGGAAGTTTGTGTGTGTGTGTGTGTGTGTGTGTGTTCCTGTGTGCTTTGTGTCTGACAAAGCGCGATTTAAATGTACTATTTTCTTCTTGTTATTATCATTATTCTTGTTATTGTTATTCTTCTTCTACTTCTTCTTATCATTGTTATTATCATTGTTGTTGTTTTTATTTATTGTTATTAATATTATTATTTCGAACCATATGAACGCACACTGTAACAACAACGTACACATCATGGCAGCACATTTCCAGCAATGTCCTCTGTTGACAACTCCCCACCTGATGCCCCCTCCCATCAAACCCCCATTACCCCCTCCTCCACACAGCCCCCCCCCCTCTCCCCCGCTCCCCCACCCCCTACAGACCTACAACCGTTCCGAGGCTTCCAGCATGCTGTTTTGATCCAGACAGGCTTGGAAGTCCCGATCATTTTTCTCCACTGTCTGAAAACTGAACAGGGTGGACTGTGTGTTAGGTCACGTGTGTTTGCTGTGTGTGTGTGTGTGTGTGTGTGTGTGTGTGTGTGTGTGTGTGTGTGTGTGTGTGTGTGTTCCTGTGTGCTTTGTGTCTGACAAAGCGCGATTTAAATGTACTATTTTCTTCTTGTTATTATCATTATTCTTGTTATTGTTATTCTTCTTGTTATTCTTCTTCTACTTCTTCTTCTTCTTATCATTGTCATTAATATTGTGGTTGTTTTTATTTATTGTTATTAATATTATTATTTCGAACCATATGAACGCAGACTGTAACAACGTACACATTATGGCAGCACATTTCCAGCAATGTCCTCTGTTGACAACTCCACACCTGATGCCCCCTCCCATCGAACCCTCATTACCCCCTCCTCCACACAGCCACCCTACCCCTTTCCCCCGCTCCCCCACCCCCTACAGCCGTTCCGAGGCTTCCAGCATGCTGTTTTGATCCAGACAGGCTTGGAAGTCCCGATCATTTTTCTCCACTGTCTGAAAACTGAACAGGGTGGACTGTGTGTTAGGTCACGTGTGTTTGCTGTGTGTGTGTGTGTGTGTGTGTGTGTGTGTGTGTGTGTGTGTGTGTGTGTGTGTGTGTGTGTGTGTGTGTGTTTATGTTTTTGTGTGTGTGTGTGTGTGTGTGTGTGTGTGTGTGTGTGTGTTAGCCGTCAGAACGTGGGAATGCCCGTGAAGGACCGTGTGTCATGACAGTGTTTGTCTTGTCCCGGCGCTGTCGGCAGATCACATCAGCAGATGGCCATCTGACGGCAGATCAGCAGATGAGCAGGTCGCCATCTGACGGCATGGAGAGGTCTACTGTGTGCAATGCCAGTTTCAATTTCAGTTTCAGTTTCTCGAGTAGGCGTCACCGCAGTCTGAGACAAATCAACATACACTGCATCACATCTGCTGATCGGCAGATGCCTGACCAGCATCATAACCTAACGCGCTTAGTCAGACCTTGATTGCATGCATATACTTTGGTGTACAGATTGACATAAGTTTTACATTTGGGCCAACAGCAAAGTGAGAGCTGTATTATCAATGGTTTCTCCAGTCAACGGGAAATCATTTCAAGCTTAGTCTTTTGTGAAGGACTATGACTCTCGAACTAGGAGGCAAAATTGCACTGGTTCTTAATGCTGCAGCCTTGTGGGCTAGTTGGCCTTTGGGAACCATCCCAACGCCGACTGTCCTAAAACCCTCTTGGCCAAGAGAGTGGGGATGTAACTTGGGCAAGACACTCTCCACTATAATCAAATTCTAGCCCAAATAGTCGGGACAGCAGTTGCCTCCTCTGCTATTCTGATGGTCATAGTCGGACACGACTGACTATCATATATACCTAGCAGAGTGGATTTCTTCTACAGAATTTTGCCAGAGGACAACAGTTACGTCGCCATGGATTCTTTATCAATGCGCACGTGGGGCCTCGGTTTATCGCCTCATCTGAGTGACTAGACACAGTTCGATTTTGTTGTAAAACCTGGGAGAAAGGGCGGGACCGGGATTCGATCCAAGACCCTCACGGACACTATATTGACAGATAAGAGTGTTAGCCATTCTGTCACCTTCCCCCTTGTGAGCAGTACAGGGCTACTATACCTCTGTGAAATTAAATAAATAAATTATTTTTAAAAAAGAAAAGAAAAAAGAAACACACAAGAATAAATAGAGAAAACTCATATCAGAAGAGAGGAAAAGAGAGATGGGGTTGTGTGGGGGGAGAGAAGGGTAGGAGGGGGAGCGGGGGGGGGGGGGGGGGGAGTTGGGTTGGGGGAAAGCGGACCCCCGTTTCATGTCGCAACGAAGTGTGATTTCTTCTTCTTCGTTCGTGGGCTGGGGGGGGGGGGGGGGGGGCGAGAGAGTAAGAGGGGTCAAAAGTTACATTACAAAGTTAAATTACAACACATATCAAAGAAAATGGCAAGAACAATAAGACAGAGAGATAGAGGGAGAGAGAGAGTGGGGACTGGGGCGGAGGGGAGGGGTGTGTGTGTGGGGGGGGGGGGGGAGACAGACCGACAGACAGCCAGCCAGAGGCAGAGACAGAGAGAAAGACAGGGACTTTCATTCAACAGAAAACTACAAGCAACTTGTTCCGATATCCGCGCATCAAAACACACACAGCCAACAGAGGAAATAGCTTGACGTTCCGTTTTCCTGGCATGGGTTGTATTGAGTGAGGGTGGATGGGAGAACCGAAAAAGATCGAAAGCAGCGGGGGCGGCGGGGACGGAGGGGGCAGGGGGTGGGGGTGGTGAGGGTGGCCTGCAGAAGTGTTGACAGAAAACGAACGTGCCTATCTTGAAACTGATTAACCCCACCGGTCTGTCCACCCCAGTGGCACGGATTGAGCGGAAAAAAAAGAAGAAGAAGAAGAAAAATCCAAACTCGATGAGCTTGCGCACGTTTTTTTTTTTTTTTTCTCTGCCAAACCCGTTCGGCGCGCGTCCTCGTCTAATGCACGTAATCCGTGTAAATGGAGGGGAGAGAACCACGAAAACAAACACGCGACTTAAGTCCCCCGCGCAATGTGTGCTTCTCTGCACACCCGTCTCGAGACACTACTGAAGACCTCTAGACGAACCGGTGCCTGTGTTGGAGTGGCAGCAAAGCGCCCCCGCGCATTTATTTTATTTATTCTTTCCTGACGACCAGACTGGCGGTTACAAGGCTTTAATTAATAGTTCTCCAGAGGATATGTCAGGCTGGGTTGGGGCAACTCCTTTTAACTCCTTTTTCCCAACACTGTCCCCCAGTTTGTTCAGATACACTTTGTTAAAACGTGTTTTTTTGTTTGTTTTTTTCAACAAAATAATGAAAATTGTTCAGACAGAAACAGAGACAGACAGAAACAGAGACAGATACAGACAGACGGAGACAAGGAAAGAGGTTCTAAGTCTGTGTGATCACAGAACTGTCCCCAGGACAATATATATATATATGGTTTTTTTTTGTTGTTGTTGTTGTTTTTTATCACGGGTCACAAATGACACCCACCATGCCCCAGCCACCCTACTTCTGTCCCCCCGAAGACACCGAACAGGTCCGATTCGCCTATTCCCATTTCGCCTACCCTTGGATCGTGCCACCACGCTCAAACGTCTCACCAGAGTTTGATTTTTTGTCCCACTTCTTCTTCGTTCGTGGGCTGCAACTCCCACGTTCACTGGTATGTATGTACACGAGTGGGCTTTTACGTGTGTGACCGTTTTTACCCCGCCATGTAGGCAGCCATACTCCGTTTTCGGGGCTGTGCATGCTGGGTATATCCTTGTTTCCTGTACCCCACCGAACGCTGACATGGATTACAGGATCTTTAACGTGCGTATTTGATCTCCTGCTTGCGTATAACATACGAAGGGGGTTCCGGCACAAGCAGGTCTGTACACATGTTGACCTGGGAGATCGGAAAAATCTCCACCTTTTACCCACCAGGCACCGTTGCCGAGATTCGAACCCGGGACTCTCAGATTGAAAGTCCAACGCTTTAACCACTTGGCTATTGCGCCAGTCGTCCTGTTTCGCCTACTCGCTGCCGTTCCTGCTTCTCTCCCCATACTCTCTCTCTACATCTATCTATCTATCTATCTATCTATCTATCTATCTATCTATCTATCTATCTATCTATCTATCTATCTATCTATCTATCTATCGAGAGATATGTATATGCGTATATGTCTCAGATTTGTCCCCCTGGGACAATATCAAGAGGGAGGGGGGTCGAGGGGGTTGGGGGGGGGGGGTCACACCCCCTCCCGTATCACCGGAGCGAGTCTCTACTTGTCAAGCCTGGAGATTTGGAAAGAAACACAACATTCAGACAGTCTGCTATTAATTTGTTCGTGTTTGAAAAGTGTATTGGCTGGTCCGGTAAAAACTTACCTTTCTACAGAGGCTTAGTGGATAGTGATAGGTGGTTGACGACCACGTCACGTGGCCCAGAGAAGAATGTAATGATGACGCCAGGGGCAATGTTTTCACTTCTCATTGCAGTTTAGGCCTCGCGTCCGCCCTCTCTCTCTGTTCGGAGCTCAGCAAACAATGCATTTGGAAAGCCATGAATTTTTAAGCGTCGTACGTTGTTTTTGAGGTATGTAATAGTAGTCGGTATATACACAGTGGGAAGAGTCGGTCTGACAGTCAGAGAGAGAGAGAGAGAGGGAGGGGAGGGGGGAGAGAGAGAGGGGGGGAGTGAGAGAGAGGAGTGGCCACACACACACACACGCGCAAACACACACACACGCACACACACACACACACACACACACACACACACACACACACAGAACTTTCATCACATTGCTCAGTAACAATGTCTATACTTCCATGCTTCTCATGCTTCCAACGCTTCACACACACACACACGCACACACACACACACACACGCACACACACACACGCACGCACACACACACGCACGCACGCACGCACACACACACACAATATCGAAAAGAAAAATACGTGGACACAAATGAAGAATCAAATGTTACTCACCTAATCAGAGTTTAAGATATCAACAGAACGAAAAGTGGGAGAAACACACACACACACACACACACACACACACACACACACACACACACACACACACACACACACAGAGCAGATGGGATAAAAGAGGGGGCGTGGGGGGGAGGGAGGGATGAGAGAGTAAGGGGTTGGGGGAAGGGGGGGGGTAATGGATACCTGTGAGAAAGAACAGAAACATGAACTTGTTATTGCATCGATGGTCTAAAAATTTCTGTTCACTTCAAAATACTTTATTGTCTGCTTCAACCAATTTCACAAGACAAATTTTAACCGTTCTATGTCTGATTGTGGAGTAGCCTGGATGTTATACATTTTGTAGTCTTTCTTTCTTTCTGCTTGTTTTGCTGTCTCTCAGTATCTCTTCTCTCTCTCTCTCTCTCTCTCTCTCTCTCTCTCTCTCTCTCTCTCTCTCTCTCTCTCTCTCTCTCTCTTAAAATTAATTTGTTTTGCATTCCATGTTTACTGAATTCCATAGTCGGTAAAACGTTGTGCGCACGAGCATGTGTCTGTGTTGATATGTGCGTGTGTGCATGTGTGTGTGTGTGTGTGTGTGTGTGTGTGTGTGTGTACATATACATACATATATATATATATATATATATATATATATATATATCTGTGTACATATATATGAATATCTCTGTCTCTCTCTGTCTCTCTGTCTCTGTCTCTGTCTCTCTCTCTCTCTCTCTCTCTCTCTCTCTCTCTCTCTCTCTATATATATATATATATATATATATCTGTGTTTGTGCGTGTTTGCCTGTTCATTTATACTTATCTATGTATATGTACATATATTTGTTTATATCTTTTCATTATTGCTATTCATATCATTATTTTATCCTTTCCCCCCTAAATCTTATTTTACGTCATTTATTCATCTATTCATTTATCTATTTTATTTATTATGTTCTTGTTTTTTTTCATAGCCAATTTTAACTCATCGATTCATTAATTCAATTACTTATCTATTTATTTACTTTTGTACTTTTATTTTCCCCCAAGGCCTGACTAAGCGCGTTGGGTTACGCTGCTGGTCAGGCATCTGCTTTACTTAGCAGATGCGGCGTAGCGGATATGGATTTGTCCCGAACGCAGTGACGCCTCCTTGAGTAGGTGTACTGAACTTTCATGCAGAGCAAAAACCCATCTTGTCACCCCCACTCGATGTGAACAGCGCACCTCTCACATTTGAGTGCTGGCCGCTTCAGGCTGAAAGGCAGGTAACAAAACATGTCAGTTAATTCCCAGGTGCAAACACCGCTTTGAATGGCAACACACACACACACACACACACACACACACACACACACACACACACACACACACACACACACACACACACACACACACACACACACACACACACACCACCCCCGCCAATATAGCGCCTTCCCGTAATAAGGCTGGAAGGTATACTTGAATGAGCGAAGACTTTGAAACATTTAGTGGAACAATTCCAGAATCGCGAAACTTGGACTTTGTTGTCAGTGTAGATGGGCATTCTATGTAAGAATTACTTTATCAAATTTAAATGTGGTGGACAGTCTCTGTCTGTCTGTTTGTCTGTCTGTCTGCCTCCTGTATCTTTATCTCTTTGTACAACCTTACAACAGTCACCAATTAAAGTGCGAAGAGAGTATGCGTACGCATACGCATACCATCAGGCATGACAGACTACATACACATGTATAATTTTGGCTGATAAACACACAAATGCATGTTTTGCGTAACATAAATGAGATCATAGTTCCGGCTAATGCAGCAGATGCATTAATCAAATGCAGTTCACAGCAGTGATTGAAACACATGGTGTGTGTGTGTGTGTGTGTGTGTGTGTGTGTGTGTGTGTGTGTGTGTGTGTGTGTGTGTGTGTGTTACATATGCATTTTCTTCTTCTTCTTCTTCTTCTTCTTCTTCTTCTTCTTCTTCTTCTTCGAGAGAGAGAGAGAGAGAGAGAGAGAGAGAGAGAGAGAGAATAAATTTAATGTCTTCCACTCCCTGCTGCAGTGCCTCACCTTACTGAGGACAGGAAGACCAGTCAGCGGAGCACATCCTCCAAAACCGCCCCCTGTACAAACAGGCAAGACAAGACGTGTGGCCTGTCGACACTCCACTCATGACCAGACTACATGGCAACCACAAAGAGCTGGAGAAAACAACGTCATTCATCGCCAGAACTGAACTGATGGTGCAGCTGTGAACGCCAAGAAGAAGACCCAGAAGAGGACCAAGCTGCAGATCAAATGCAGGCTGATGCAGGCCTACCCGCCCAATATGTATGCGCTTATATCACAGATTAACATAAGTTTACGGCTGGGCCAACAGCAAAGTGAGAGCTGTATTATCACTGGCTTTTCCAATGCAATGGGAAATCACTTACAGCTTAGTCTTTTGTGAAGGACTATGACTCTCAGACTAGGAGCCAAAATTGCACTGGCTCTTAGTGCTGCAGCCTTGGGAGTTAGTTGGCCTTTGGGAATCATCCCAACGCCGACTGTCCTAAAACCCTCTTGGCCGAGAGAGTGGGGATGTAACTTGGGCAAGACACTCTCCGCTTCAATCAAATACTAGCCCATATAGTCGGGACAGCAGTTGCCTGCTCTGCTGTTCTGGTGATCATAGCCGGACACGACTATTGTAGGCCAGTGTCTAGGCCTAGTTCAGAGGGATCAGCCAATGTATCCTGGCGTTTACCCATGGTTATTCTCCCTGATAATGCTGTTCTGGTGGTCATAGTCGAAAACGATTATCATACAGAGACAGATGGAGGAAAATCGTGGCATCTTCGTCTGATCCAAATGATTTACGTCAAGACCACCGCTCAGAATCTAGTGGACTGGGAAGACAAATCTGACGAGTGTGATATTCGACCCCTTGCCCTCAAGGATGGGTGTTGGATGACTCTAAATAAGTTACAATTGAACGCGGACAAAACTGAAGCAATGATCGTTGGAACTAAACAAAAACTGTCTTCCATCACAACTGACACAATCAAACTTGGCAGTACGTCCATCCCTCTTTCCAGTTCAGTCAGGAACCTCGGTGTGTCCTTGACAACACACTGTCCATGCAAAAATTTATCAGTCAGACATGTCAGTCCTGCTACTGTCAATTGCGACGTATCAGTTCCGTCCGGAAATATCTGTCCACTGACGCAACATCTAGACTTGTCGTTTCTCTCATTCTCTCTCGCCTTGACTACTGTAACTCTCTATTGTCTGGTTTGCCTGCTTCATCCATTCAGTCCCTTCAGCGCATACAAAACTCTGCTGCCCGACTCGTCCTCAGAAAGATCTGAGCACATCACTCCTCTTTTGCAACATCTCCACTGGCTCCCTGTCTCACACAGAATAAAGTACAAGATCAGCACTCTATGTTATAAATATATTCACAACTCTGCCCCTTCCTATCTCTGTGGCTGCCTTCACCTCTACACTCCACCTCGCTCTCTACGATCGTCTTCGGATCCACTCTGTTTACGCATACCCAGATTCAAACACTCGACTGTTGGCCGCCGTTCTTTCTCTGTCTCTGGACCTTGTAATTGGAATGAACTTCCTCTTTCGCTTCGTCAGGTCTTCACACTCAGCTCTTTCAAGTCTGGCCTTAAAACCCACCTCTTCCCAAAATAGCCTCCCTTCCCTGCCTCTTCCTTGTCTTCAGTTTTTTTCCCTCCAAGTTTAGAGTTATGCATGCGTTTGAATGACTGGTGTGAAAGCGCTTTGATTTGTCTCAGCACATATAAATATATAAATATAATAATAATAATTATTATCATCAAGATTCTTTTGCTTCACAGGCGGACGCGTAACCACTTGGCCAACAGTTCACATTCCCGGTGTGGCCAGGCATCAGTGGCACCTTTCTCACAGAATGGTTAAGTCGATCAGCTGCCAATAAAGAGAGTCCCTGAGGGTGTGGGTTTGAATCCCAATCTCGCCCTTTCTCATAGGTTTGACTGGAAAATCAAACTGAGTGTATAGTCATTCGGATGAGACGATAAACCGAGGTCCCGAGTGCAGCACGCACTTGGCGCACTTTGAAAAGAACCCATTGCAACGGGAGTGTTGTCCTCTGGCAGAATTCTGCAGAAGAAATCCACTCTGATAGGCACACAGATATATAAACCTGCATTCAAGGCCTGACTAAGCGCGTTGGGCTATGCTGCTGATCAGGCATCTGCCTAGCAAATGTGGTGTCACGTATATGGATTTGTGCGAACGCCGTGACGCCACCTTGAGAAACTGAAACTGAAAGTCACATCACATGTTTCCATCAGAGGCAACATGACAGCTGCTTGTTTCACTGACAAGGTTGACCGTCCGTCCAGCAGCTTGAAGAAGCGTCAAAGTCAAAATTGTATTTCATGATTGAACAAGCAGCAAGTGCTCTTTTGACTCACTTGTGTAAACAAAGTGAGTTTATGTTTTACCCCGGTGTTTGTATGTGTGTGTGTGTGTGTGTGTGTGTGTGTGTGTGTGTGTGTGTGTGTGTGTGTGTGTGTGTGCGCGCGCGTGTGTGTGTGTGTGTGTGTGTGCGTGGTAGATTTAAACATTGCCATTTTCTCTGGAAATACTTCGTCTGCCAATACCAAATTTGGCTTAAACATAGTATGAAAAGATCTTCACAGTCATACCAATAATAGGTTGCAAGTCCCCTAATTTAGCCGTATTTCCGTATCATTAACAGTTTTATTTCGTTAAGGTTCGTTCCGAAATTCGAAAATTCTAAAAACTGTTTACCACTGACTTGCTGGAAGGTAGGTTGTGTTTGGTGAGCAGACATGACCTCGTTTTTCTTTTTCACATTTAAAAGGAAAGAAACACAAATTATGGATAGAACACATACAATGATACAAACTACACCATCGACGTGTTTACTGCATAAAAATATCCTAAAGTGGGCACTGAATTAACTGGAATGAACATAAAAGAAAATTTGAATCGATCATTTCTCCGTCAGCCCATTGTAGACTGGTTCGTGCAGATCTAGAGATCTACCATGTGCTACGATGTGCTTGAAGCGATGGCAACGTCTCCTTTACCGCCGAAATAAAAGAATAATCGAGATAGTCGAGATGTAATAAAAACACACAAAAACACGATTTAAAAGACGTTATAACTTCCAATATAATCACGTCTATTTGTCTTGATGTATACAGATTGAACTGGCGACTTTTCCAAAGGACATCAACTGTCTTTATTCTTTGATGGCACCAAATGACTCTGAATTTTTAAACAGAACGTGTTCGGGTTGATAAATGAATGAACTACATTTTCACTCCTCTCCTCTCTCTCTTTTTTTATTTTATTTTATATATTTTTTTAAGAGTATTTCTGTAATATTTTGTTGAAGGTCAAATATAACGTGTATAGTTGTTGGGTTCTTTTTTTTTAATGCCCGGCAGTATAAAACAACACCATGCCACAGACCTCACTATACCACGGCATTTCCATTCAGTGTTAAGTATTTGTTAGGTTGTAACACGAAGAAATGGGAGGGAGTTAGGACGCTGAACAGGGGAGTGGGGGTAGGGGGTGGAAAGTGGGCCGGGGGGATGGGGGGGCAGGGGGGATGGGTAGGGGTGTGTGTTGAGGTGGGAGGGTCAAGTTTAATGTCCATCCCTGAAGAGGTTGTATTTTTAAACCCACACTCCACCGGCCCATAGAAAGCTTGCTTCTGTTTTTAAGCGCTGCCTTCAGAGGCTCATCAGAGGACTTCTTCACTCCTCTTAGTGACCACTCTTCCCCCCACCTTCATGAAAGCGAACACAGGGCTGTAACTAAAGGGAGCACCCTTATTTCGGAGCCTTCACTGTTTGATGTCTAACCACTCGGGAGGGGGGGGGGGGAGGAGGGGGGGGACGTGGGGATCTGGGTGGCTGGGGGGGGGGGAGGGTATCGGGGAACCCGTGTTCCTCCCACAGCGAGTGGTGGTGGTGGTGGTGGTGGGGGAGGTGGGGAGGGGGGGGGAGGGGCGGGGTAACACGGGGTTTATGACGAGCGCTGTCAAACTGAGGTCTCAGCGTACTGTGTTGGTCTTGGCCTTCTTCTTTCTCCTAGCCGCAAAAACACCATGGCGGGCCCGTCTGGCCTCAAAACTGACGCCACGGCGGTCAACTTGTACCCCAACTGTCTGTCTGTCCGTCTGTCTGTCTGTCTGTCGGTCTGTCTGTCTGTGTACTCATTTCTGAAACACAGTGGACTGGGGAGAGAAAAAGCCGTGATAATAATAATAATAATCATGGTCATGATGATGATGATGATGATGATGATAATAATAATATTGATAATTATGATGATGATGATGATAATGATAATAATAATAATAATGGTGGTAGTGATGATGATGATGATGATGATACTAAGAAGAAGAAGAACAACAACAACTTCATCATCATCATCATCATCATCAACAACAACAACAATGCAATTACTACTACTAATGATGATGATAATGATGATGATGATGATGATGATGATGATGACACTACTACCACTCCAACCACTACCACTCCTACTCTTCCTCCTACTATAGTACTTTTTTTGGCACAAACTCTCCATATAACGGGCTCAAAGCGCCTCACATGAAACAACACGTGCAGAATTGTGTGAGACAGCATACAATAGCACGTCACGACACAGACAAAAATCTATACACACCAAGACAATACTGTAAACTGCAAATTACATGAAGAATCGCGCCCCCCCCCCCCCCCCCCCCCGCACCGCCCCCCACCAAAAGAAAAAAAAACAGAAAAAAAAGAAAGCACAAAAAATACCCCTCACACTCCCCACACACGCAAACACACACACACACACACACACACACACACACACACACACAGAGTAAATACCCACCCACAAGCACAGACAACATGAAGACTGAAATAGAGGAAGAAAAGTGTTTGTTGCTTGTGAATTTGTCATTGATGTCTATGGACTGTGCGTGTTTTGTATCCATTGTGGAATTATATATTGTGTGTAGGCTTTGTAGTAGTATATTGTGTGTCGCATCAACACTCGGCTTATATCAGAGATTTACACAAGCTTACAGTTGGGCCAACAGCAAAGTGGCAGCTGTATGATCAATGGTCTCTCCACTGCAAAGGAAATTCATCTAAAGCTTAGTCTTTTGCGTGACTCTCAAAACTAGGAGGCAAATTGCACTAGCTCTCAATGCTGCAGCCGTGGGGGCTAAGTTGGCCTTTGGGAACCATTCCGACGTCGACTGTCCTAAAAAGCCCTCTTGGCCGAGAGAGTGGGGATGTAACTTGGGCAAGACACTCTCCACTATAATCAAATTCTATCCCAGATAGTCAGGACTACAGTTGTTCTGATGGTCGTAATCGAAGATCTCTGACTATTATAGATGAAGGTGGAAGTAGCTGCAGTAGCAACAGCACAACTATAGTGGCAGAGGCAGCAACAGACTACGAATGGTGACAGCAGCAGCAACAACACTTGTAACAAGACATTGACGTGGTGGTGTCACCAACAGTGTGAGCGCTGCATGAATGTCGACACTAGCACTAAAGGCTATGTAGATTAGTACACTGATTGATTGATTGATATGGATACTTATACAGCGCCTATCCTCGGTCGGAGACCAAGCTCGAAGCGCTTTACAAGTACGGGGTCATTTTGCACAACAGGCTGCCTACGTTGGGTAGAGCCGACTGACGGCTGCCACTGGGCGCTCATCATTCGTTTCCTGTGTCATTCAATCAGACTTCATGCACGCACACATACACACTCAGACGGACATGTAACATTTTACGTGCATGATCGTTTTAGTTCATTTACCCCACCATGTAGGCAGCCATACTCCGTTTTGGGGTGTGTGCATGCTGGGTATGTTCTTGTTTCCATAACCCACCGAACGCTGACATGGATTACAGGATTTTTAACGTGCGTATTTGATCTTCTGCGTTAAAAACTTTATGTAAATTAGTGCATGATGATGATGATGATGGTGATGGGGATAGTGATGGTGATGATGACAACGACGACGACGATGATCCCAGGTATTATCCAAAAGCAAAAGGTAGTGGAAGAGAGGTGTTAACACCACAAATGCTACCCTCCCTCCCCCTCCCTCCACCCACACCCCCTTTCCCCTGGAGCCAGTTGCATTGCTCGGACGGAAGAGCCTAGTATGTTCGTAACCCGCTACAAACTGTGTGTAGTATGGAACTGACCAATGGCGTAGTTCGGTCAACGTAGGCATTTAGTCACGTGGAACTGTGGAAAAAAAAAGTGAGAACCAAGCAATACAACTGGCACCTGCCTCTGTTTTCTCCAGATATGGGTAGGCGACAGGCGGGACAAGGGCGATAAATCGTGCCAGGGAGCTGCAGAGAGGAAACGTCAGCGCGGCAGCCGATGATATACAAGACCCGACCGTGCAGGGCTTACACAAGGAAGATCAGAGTGGCCGCCCTTTTATCTGAAGGGGGAGCAGTCAGCGAAAGAAATTATGGCGGTTGAGATAGGTTGTTGAAAATGAGTCGATCAGAAGCGAACGTTACCAAAAGAACACAATACCTCTGCAGTGGGTGTGATAGCGAGCGTTATTGAGAATTCCGTGCATTTTCGCCCGGGGGGGGGGGGTGGTGGGGTGGAGGGTTCGTTTTTTTTAACAAACCAGATTTTAGTGTTGCGTATTCACGGCTCACAAACATGCACACGTGTGCGCGCGTCCACACACACACACACACACACACACACACACACACACACACAGAGACTAGTTAGTTTATTTTATTTCGTTTATATTCTTCTTCCTTTTAAAAATGCTAATTGAGGAGAGAGGAACAGGGAAAGAGGGTTTAAGGCATGGGTGGGGTGGGGGAGATAATGGATTTTCGTCAGTCTAAAATCACAAATGTGGATAGACGTTAAGCAAAAGAACGAACGAACATACAGCACAGTCTAATAAGATGTATGTATAATTGTACATACACATCTGGTTAGCAAAGCAGTTTCACCTAAACGTTATAGTCTGTTGTGTTTCGTTTATTAAAAATTATTGCTCTCAACCACTCTTTGTGGTGCTTAGTTGACAATTCTTCAGGACATAACAGAGCTGATGAAAGCCCCCCCCCCCCCCCCCGCTCCCTCATACCTCCCAAACACACACATATGTATATATGTATATGTATGTATACACACACACACACACACACACACACACACACAAATATATATATATATACATACATACATGGGGAGGATGAGGGGTTACCTCCGAATTTATTT
>NC_134879.1:22468201-22480701 GCF_041734735.1 Babylonia areolata
ATGCAGATAACAAAACATAATTATATTCATTTCACGAAGTGGCTATTTCTCTAAGTTTGAAAGCCTTATTACAAAAACAAGGAGAGAGAGAGAGAGAGAGAGAGTGTGTGTGTGTTTGTGTCTGCGTGTGTCTGTGTCTGTGTGCGGGAGTGAGAGAGAGAGAGATAGGGAGAGAGAGAGAGAGAGAGACAGAATGTGTGGGTGTCTGCGTGTGTGTCTGCGTGTGTTTGTGTCTGTGTCTGTGTGCGAGAGAGAGAGAGAGAGAGAGAGAGAGAGAGAGAGTCTGTGCCTGCATGTCTGTGTCTGTGTCTGTGTGCGAGAGAGAGAGAGAGAGAGAGAGACGGACAGACAGACACACAGACATACAGACAGACAGACAGTTTCAGTTTTATCAAGGCGTCACTGTGTTCAGACGCAGATCCATATACGCTACACCACATCTGCTACGCAGATGCCTGACCAGCAACGTAACCCACCAAACGCGCTTAGTCAGGCTTTGTGTGTGCATGCATATATATTAATAATTGTGTAACTGGATTTTGGGCAGGATTTGCCTGCTTCATCCATTCAGTCCCTTCAGCGCATACAAAATTCTGCTGCCCGACTCGTCCTCAGAAAGAAAAGATCTGAGCACACCACTCCTCTTTTGCAACATCTCCACTGGCTCCCTGTCTCACACCGAATAAAGTACAAGATCAGCACTCTATGCTACAAATGTATTCACAAATCAGCCCCTTCCTATCTCTGTGGCTGCCTTCACCTCTACACTCCATCTCGCTCACTACGATCAGCTTCGGATCCACTCCACTTACACATACCCAGATTCAAACTCTCGACTGTTGGCCACCGTTCTTTCTCTGTCTCTGGACCTTGCAATTGGAATGAACTTCCTCTTTCGCTTCGTCAAGTCTCCACACTCAGCTCTTTCAAGTCTGGCCTTAAAACCCACCTCTTCCCAAAATCGCCTCCCTTCCCTGCCTCTTCCTTGTCTTTTTAGAATTTTTTTTTTTTTTTTTTTTTTTCCAGTTTTAGAGTTATGCTTGCGTGAGAATGACTGGTGCGAAAGCGCTTTGATTTGTTTATGCACAAGATTTAGCGCTATATAAGTACCATTATTATTATTATTATTATTTTGCCAGAGGACAAAACTCTCCTTTTCATGGGTTCTTTTTCATTGCGCCAAGTACGTGCTGCCCACGGGACCTCCGTTTATCGTCTCATCTCAATGATCAGAGGCTCAGTTTGATTTTCCAGTCAAACTTGGGAGAAAGGCCGGGGCGACAGAGGGGAATGGAACCCACACCCCCACAGACTCTCTGTATTGGCAGATGAACGTCTTAACCATTCTGCCACCTTCCTCCACAGACAGACAGACAAAAAGACAGACAGACAGAGAGAGAGAGAAGAGGGAGAGAGAGAGAGAGAGAGAGAGAGAGAAAGAAAAGAGAGAGAGAGGAGGGAGAGAGAGACAAAGAGAGAGGGGGAGAGAGGGGGAGAGAAGAGAGAGAGGATGGAGAGAGAGAGTAGAGAGAGACAGAGAGAGGGAGAGAGAGGGAGAGAGAAGAGGGACAGAGAGAGAAAGAGAGAGAGAAAAGAGAGAACACACACACACACACACACACACACACACACACACACACACACACACAGAGCTGCTACAAACGAGGAAATCCTGTTAAGTGAAGCCCCCGAGAAGATGGTCCATGGCACTCTGACCATGTGGGCTTTCAGTGTCAGCAGGAGATAATGGGAATCCCCTCACCACAACCAAACCCTCCTAACACACACACACACACACACACACACACACACACACACACACACACACACACACACACACACACACACACACATGGCGTAAATTGTCCCACGTGGGAAACCCGTCACTAGCGAAAACAAATAATGTCCATTTTGTTGTTGCGTAGGGTTTTCGATGAATAGGTTTTGTTGTTGTTGTTGTTTTTCCTCCAAGAGATTCTTCCAAATTTAGTCATACCAAAATTCAGAATGATGTACTGTGAACAATCCCTGCATTTTGTTATGGAACCTAAAACCTAAAACATTGTGCGGGACAAAAGGGTGTGTTCTAAATTGAAGATTGAAGACATATTCAAGTGACAAATATATTTTTGGTTTCTTGGGGTTTTTTTTCTCGTTTTTTTTTTGGTTTTGTTTCAAGTGTGTATTTGTAGTTGTATTTCTTTTTATCACATCAGATTTCTCTGTGTGAAATTCGGGCTGCTCTCCCCAAGGAGAGCGCGTCGCTACACTACAGCGCCACCCATTTTTTTGTATTTTTTCCTGCGTGTAGTTTTATTTGCTTTTCCTATCGAAGTGGATTTTTCTACAGAATTTTGCCAGGAACAACCTTTTGTTGCCGTGGTTTCTTTTACGTGCGCTAAGTGCATGCTGCACACGGGACCTCGGTTTATCGTCTCATCCGAATGACTAGCGTCCAGACCACCACTCAAGGTCTAGTGGAGGGGGAGAAAATATCGGCGGCTGAGCCATGATTCGAACTAGCGCACTCTCGCTTCCTAGGCGGACGCGCTACCTCTAGGCCATCACTCCACTGTGTGTGTGTGTGCGGGGGTGGGGGTGGGGGACTGGGGGGGAATTGGGGGGTGAGGGTGAGTGTGTGTATGTGTGTGTGTGTTTGTGTGCGTGTGTGCGTGCGTGTGTGCGTGTGTGTGTGTGTGTGTGTGTGTGTGTGTGTGTGTTAACCAAAACACGCGTAGGCCGGTCTTTCAGTTAAGGCCAGACATCGGGTTAGGTACCCAGTCCTCTCCTCAACACACACACACACACACACACACACACACACACACACACACACACTCACACACATACACATACACACACACGCACCCACCCCCCTCCACACACACACACATTTCCTGGCACGGCCGCCTGCCGGGCACGAGGAGCATGCGCGACGCCCGCTGTCAACGTCTCCTTTCTTCGAGAGGGAGGTAATCAAGGCACGCTACTCTCACGCACGTCCCCCCTCCGCACCCTCCCCCCCCCCCACCCCCACCCCCCAAGCCCCCCCGCGGTCAAGTTTTGGTTTGAGGCGTGCAGCCACGGAACAGGGGCGGACGCGGACCTGCGAGTAGAGAGGTGTGACCTTTTGAACTGACTAATTGAGTGTGGGTGGGTGAGCGTGGTCAGGACACAGAGTGGTCAGGACAGCCAAGTCCGCGGTCCGTAGCAGGGACCTCCTTCCAGTCAGTGATAGAATAGTCAGGTATTGACTGTGATCACTCTACAGAAGGATGGAAGGAAGGAAGGAAGGAAGGAAGGAAGGAAAGAAGGAGACCCTGCCGGTCCCCACATTTTCTCCTGGAGCTCCACAGGGCTGGGCCATGCCTGGCGTTCCAGAGCGTCGAAGGTGGGGGCAGGACTGCAGGATATTGGAAGGGGTCTGTGGGCCTGTGCCGCAAGGGCACTGGTCAGTATTAGATATCTTCAGACGGTAGAGATGAGGAGAGGAGCTGACAGTGTCCCGTTCGCAGTCTGAAGATTGTGACCTGTGCCGCTCTGTCCAGCTCATGGATGCCGTCGTTTTCGTCTTCCGGCCCGACGTCCAGACGTTGGCGCCATGCTTTCCTGAAGGTGTCTCTCAGTATCGTTTTTGCCTCGCTGTGCAGTCTAAGTGCAGACGATTTTTCAGACCTGCAAGCTGGCGGCACGTTACTTTAGCGACTGAATTCGCATCAAAATTTAATTTAACTAATAAAGCGCCCAAAGTAGAGTCGAAAACCACTGAAAATGGGTTACGACATCTACTAACGGAATATAGTTTCACCTGTGCACACACAAAAAAAATTCCGGTAAAATAGGTCCCGGCTGAATTTACGACGCTAAAATTGATAGGACTTTACCATCAGTATGTTTTCGCGCGGAATAGACAGAACACGCCTGTTAACATCTTAGAGAGACATGGGGTGTGGGGGGTTGGGGGGATGTGGGGGGATCAGAGGGACAGGGTGGATGTGGGGATTTTTTTTAGCAACGACTGCAGAAGGGACTGTCGCTCAACACCTGTGCACCATTATCGTGGTCGTGTGTAAAGGAGTGTTGGGAGCAGTTATTTTGACGGCTAGAGTTCTTTGTCATCGTGCCAAATGACGCCCCGCCGTGCGACGACAAAGCGACACTCGAGAGTCTTCCCCGTGTGTGTGTGTGTGTGTGTGTGTGTGAGCGAGAGAGAAAGAGATTGACAGACAAAAAGAGAGGGAGAGACAGAGAGGTAGACATGTAGACTGACAGAGAGAGAAGAGAGAGAGAGAGAGAGAGAGAGAGAGAGAATTTATTCAGGTCCAAGGCCCCTGTACAAATGGTTGTATTAGAACATATTCCATCCATAAATTTACGAATTAGAACACGCGCTTTCCTGTACATACAAAATATGATGAGAGACAGAGACAGAGACAGACAGACATTGAGAATGTTCATGCTCGTGATCAGCCAACTGTGTACGCACGATGGTTTGTGTGAGTGAGTGAGTGAATGAGTGTGTGTGTGTGTGTGTGTGTGTGTGTGTGTGTGTGTGTGTGTGTGTGTGTGTGTGTGTGTGTTGGAGCGGGACAGAAAGAGATTGACAGACAAAAAGAGAGGGAGACATGGAGAGACTGACATGCAGACTGACAAACAATAAAAGAGAGAGAAAGAAAGAGAGAGAGAGAGAGAGACTTGAACTTGAAACGTCATTGCCTGCAAAGGTCTTTTGACAAGGGGGTAACATTTTCACATCAACAGATTACAATAATCTTTATAATGTAAATTTTAAACAAAGATTGGTAACACTGACACCATAATTATATATGCACATAGTATCACTTCAAGGGAGAGAGAGAGAGAGAGAGAGAGAGAGAGAGAGAGAGAGAGAGAGAGAGAGAGAGAAAGTTTATTCATGTCCAAGGCCCCTGTACAAATGGTTGTATTAGAACATATTCCATCAATAAATGTACGAATTAGAACACGCGCTTTCCTGTACATACAAAATATTATGAAAGAGAGAGAGAGAGAGACAGAGACAGAGAGAGAGACAGACAGACAGACAGATTGAGAATGTTCATGCTCGTGATCAGCCAACTGTGTACGCAATTGTGTACATACAAAATATTATGAGAGAGACAGACAGACAGACAGACAGACAGACAGACAGACAGACAGACAGACAGAATGTTCATGTTCGTGATCAGCCAACTGTGTACGCACTAAAGTTGAACCGACGAACAGAAGCTTCTTTTCCTCACAACCTGTGCTGCTGCCAACTGTGTACATCTTCGTGCAATTGGAATGAATGAATGAATGAATGGTTTTCTAATGACATGCCAAGGACTCTGGAAGTAGGGTGTGTAACAAGAAATAGTCCACCAAGCATAGTAAATGTATGAGTTAGAACAAGCGCATTCATATACATAGTATACCTACTGTGAAATAGAGTGAGCGAGCGAGCGAGCGAGCGAGCAAGTGAGCGAGAGAGAGAGAGAGAGAGAGAGAGAGAGAGAGATGTTACTTGGAATGAATGATGTAAGGTGTGGAATGGAGTGGGGAGGGAGGGTGGATATAGGGGAGAGGGGAAGGGGGGGGGGGCTGCGGCTCTCTTGGTTTGTCGGCATTCCTCCTTTTTCTCTCTGCCTCGACCTTGCACTAAAAAAAAAAACACATCATCATCATAATTATTCTGGTGGGAGCAGATTCAAATGGACGCACAAGACAAAACGAAGCTGAAACTGCGACTTTTCTATCGACAGTGCGTGTTACTCCCAACACTATTCACAATGATGTTCTGAACCTTTTATACACACACACACACACACACACACACACACATATATATATATATATATATATATATATATACAGTGAGAGAGAGAGGGAAATAGAGAGAGGGAGCGATTTTACACACACACACACACACACACACACACACACATATGTATATATATATATATATATACACACACACATAGACACCGAATTTCTTACAAACATCACACGTGTTTTGATGCATGGTTTGAGTGTGGCGGGTGGGGGGGGGGAGGGGGTGCGGCGGTGGGGGCGGGGCGGGGGGAGGAGGAGGAGGAGGAGGTAGAGGAGGAGATGACAGGGCAGGTGGAATAGGTCAGAGTCGGTTGACGCACCTTTCAATCGTACCAAAACATAACTTCCGAATTTTAAACCGAATGACCCCCCGACCCCGCGCCGCGCACTCCCACCGCCACCCCCACCCCCCCACCCCCCCACCCCCACCCCCCTCGCCCTCCTTTTTTTGTTCCTTTTAAAAAGCAAAAACAAAACAAAACACCCCAAACAACGTGCATCTTGACAAATCCACACTTCTCCACCGCCCCCTTCCCTAATGTCCCCCTAACTCCCCCCCCCCCCTACACACCCTCCCCCCCCCTATCCCCCCACCCCATCGCCCCTTTCGCAGGCTATTGAACAGGAGACCTGAAGGCTGTAGATAAAGGAGGCAGAACTGGAGTGGAAGGCACTTCAAGCCTGAAGTGAGCGACACACAGACCAACACGGTCCCCACAGCTGCGTTTCCGCTTTTCTTTTTCCTTCTTTTTTTTTTTTTTACATTAAAGAACAGACACACCGGGAAGAGAAGAAAAGAAGATGAAAAGAAAAGAAAAAAGGAAGCTCTATTAATTAGCACCAAGCGGGAGCACTTTGCCGGCCGCTGCAGCTAACATCTTCCAGACCCTGTTGATTGTGACGGAGGAGGAGGTTTGAGGTGGGCTGGGTTGGGTTGGGTGGGTGGGTCTGTGGGAAAACAAGGAGCAGTTGAACTTAACCACCACACCAACAAAACAACACGCAGCGTTGTCTTGCTTTGAAAAGCGTGGTCCTTGAGCACACTCAAGACTTGGAACTGAGCACTTGTAAAGAAGAAGAAGAAAAAAAAAGAAATGATAAAAAAAGCGAACACGGAATGCCCTGAGGATTTGTTTTGAATCATTCAACGATAACAATTTCAAGTGTCAGGCTCTTGAGATTTTTCTTTTCTTTTCTTTTCTTTTCTTCAAGACGACATCAACGTTCTTTCCTCTAGCCGAGAAGATCATTGAGTGTATGTCAACCCTGGCTGTGGGTTCGTGCACTTGGGACTTTAGTGCTCGTGTGTATCGCCCCCTCTCGTCCACAGGGAAACGACATAGTATCAATAAAATAAAAAAAAAGAAGAAGAAGAAAAAAGCATTCATTCGAGTGTTGCGAAAGCTGAGTGAAAACGAGGCCCAGTGAAAACGAGGCCGGAAAGGGAGGTAAGCCAGTGCTCCTGTTCCGCCACTTGCATGCTCCGGGCGGGCCACTGAACCCTGAGATGTATGTACTATTTTTAGATCAGTGTCCACTGGAGTGTGAAGTCGTCGTGACGACGTCATCGTCATCGTCATGCTCTCGGAATACTGCGTGGATGGCTGCTTCGACAGTTCCTTTACTTAGTTGACGAATCAACGTATAGAGTGTCGAATCGTGGCCGCTTCTTTGTTATTATCATTATTATTATCATGATTATTATCAGCATCATTATTATTGTTATTATCATCATCATCTTCATCATCATCATTATTATTATTATTATTATTATTATTATTATTGTTATCATCATCCTCATCATCATCATCATCATCATCATTATTATGATGATGATGATGATGATGATGAAGCTTGCGTCGTGAGGTGACTTGAAACACATGGTTGAACATCGTGCTGACTGGCCTCGCATTAACACAGGGGGGATTGGGGGTGGGGGGGTGTCATCTATTCCATTCACGATCGATCCACCATCTACAAGCTGTGAGGACTGAGGACACTGAGTCAAAATACAGACAACCGGCGTTCCTGGAATCGTGCTTGTCACCTTCCTAACACACTGCATTCCTCGGGTTTACACACGGTATAGATAATCACTTTAGTGAACAGACGTTGAAATACAAAAGTCGGATGTAGATGGATAGTCAGTCGTGTTGGACTGTGACCATCAGAACAGCAGAGGAGGCAACTGCTGTGCTGACTATCTGGGCTAGAATTTGATTATAGTGGAGAGTGTCTTGCCAAAGTTCCATCCTCACTCTCCCGGCCAAGAGGGCCGTAGGACAGCCGGCGTTGGGGATGGTTCCTAAATAAGCTCCCATAGCTGCATCACTGTCTGTACTTCTTTAGTATGGTCTATAACTTTGACAAAAAACAACAACAAAAAACCCAACAAACCCCCCCAAAAAAACAACAACAACAACAACAACAACAACAAACATACACACATACAAAAAAAACCCCACTGTTTTTCATTAGTTTTGTCTCTTTAAAAAAAAATCTCTCTCTCTCCCTCTCTCTCTCTCAGTGACTGTAATAGTGCTTAGAACTCTTAAAGTAAAACGCTCTATGATCAGCATTGTTACTACTATCAGTGTCATTATTCCTTCGTTTATCTATGTATAATTATTCTTTACCAGTACCATGTGAGTAGAGAATTTATGAGGTCACATACTCGTTGTATTATTCCTTAGATAAATTAGTAAGTGACAATAGTGAATGGATTCTATATGGTGACGATGATGGCAGGTATCAAAGTGATACCTATGAATATTGACAACAATCGGGGGAAAAAAACAGAACAAAGTATAATGAAAAGAAAACTTTCAGTACAAACCTGCAGACGAGAATCTCCAGCTCGTTAGCATCAGCAGAAGCCCACGTGTCGCGTTTTTTGTTGTTGTTTTTTTAAATTCAATTCTTTTTAATATTTTTTTAAACTTATATTATTGTTGCATTATTTTCACTATCACGAGCTGTCAAAGACGACCACACGAAGACTCAAGTGTAATTACTCTAGGAACCTGCGTCACGAGTATCGCCCCCTCGATCAGCTTCCGGAGAACAGTTGACAAGGCAGTCGCGCGCTGATAACTGCACAACTCTCTCTCTCTCTCTCTCTCTCTCTCTCTCTCTCTGTCGCACGAGACACATGTCAAATAATTTCTCGTATCGTTCACAGGATGGTAATCTGTTTCCACTTGTGTCAGTGAGTGCTCTCTGTTTCTCCTCTTTCTCCCCTCACACACACAGACACACAGACACAGACACAGACACACACACACACACACACACAGGGAGAGAGACAGACAGACAGACAGACAGACTGATAGACAGAGACAGAAACAGCCGAATCATTGATATAAAACTCTATCTTCTGTCTTTCTACATTAACCACTACGTTTCAATGTGTCGGCAGTCAAGCTTTATTTTGATGTCTGTCCGTTTTTTTTACATATCTGTTAGGCAGATGCCTGACCAGCAGCATAACCCAACACGCTTAGTCAGACGGCCTTGAGTGCATGCATATAATATCTTTTTAAAAACCATTTTAATTATATCAGTGTACCTATCAGAGGGGATTTCTTCTACAGAATTTTGCCAGAGGAGAACTCTTGTTGCCATGGGTTCTTTTTTCAGTGCGCCAAGTACGTGCTGAACTCGGGAATCGTAGTTTTATCGTCTCATCCGAATAACTATAGTTGCGCTCACAACTTTTGTATTGTATTTGTATTTCTTTTTCTCACATCAGATTTCTCTGTGTGAAATTCGGGCTGCTCTCCCCAGGGAGAGCGCGTCGCTACACTACAGCGCCACCCATTTTTTGGTATTTTTTTCCCTGCGTGTAGTTTTATTTGTTTTTCCTATCGAAGTAGATTTTTCTACAGAATTTTTCCAGGAACCACCCTTTTGTTGCCGTGGGTTCTTTTACGTGCGCTAAATGCATGCTGCACACATGACCTCAGTTTATCGTCTCATCCGAATGACTAGCGTCCAGACAACCACTCAAGGTCTAGTGGAGGGGGAGAAAATATCGGCGGCTGAACCGTGATTCGAACCAGCGCACTCAGATTCTCTCGCTTCCAAGGCGGACGCGTTACCTCTAGGCCATCACTCCACTTTTGGGAGAAATGACGAGAACCGAGATTCGAGCGGACATCGGCAGATAAGAGTCTTAACCATTCTAGCACCTTCACCCCCGGCTAGAAAAGTGTTTTCCAAAGAATGGTTAGCGGGACAAGCAGCAGCCTGTGGGTAGTGGGGTGGGGGTCGGGGGTCGGGGGTAGGGGGTGTGTGGGTAGTGAGGGTGGGGGGTAGGGGTGTGGGGGCTTTGTTCTTCGTGGAGAGACTGTAGGAAAGCGGTTGTATGGGCAGCCTTCCACACGGGTTTAACCCCCTATCTGCTGTGCCTTGGTGAATGATACGATGCTGCTGCTGCTGATGCTGCTGCTGCTGATATGGATCTTATATAGATCTATAGATAGATAGAGAGATAGAGAGATAGATAGAGAGAGACAGATAGACAGACAGACAGGGATACAGAGAAACAGAGAGAGAGACAGAGATAGAGACAGGGCGAGACAGAGAGACAGACAGACAGACAGAGAGAAAGAGAGAGAGAGAGAGAGACAGAGAGAGATAGAGAGACAGAGACAGAGAGAGCGGGACACAGAGAGAGAGAGAGAGAGAGAGAGAGAGAGAGAGAGAGAGAGAAAGAGCGGGACACACATATATATATAGAGAGAGAAAGAGACAAGAGAGAGAGAGACAGAGGAGGAGGGTGGGGATGGGTTCGGACAAAAGGGTTCCGCCAGCAGGTCTTCATTGTCAGCAAAAGGATTGTACGTAGTTGGCAGTGCCACGCTGTTCTCTCTCGGATAGTCAGTGCGGTGTCAATGGAAAAAAAAGAAAAAGAAATCTTGATTTTTTTTCCTCCAGGGTGATTTTAGGTCTGTCCGGATCTGAAGTGTTTCCTTGTCTTTAGGTCGTTTCCATTTTATCCATCCATCCATCCATCCATCTATCTATCTATCTATTTCATGTTGTTTTATCTTATCTTCCCTCAAAGCCTGACTAGGCGCGTTGGGTTGTGAGATGATTATGCATTTCATGTTTTTTTTTCTGTTTCGGATGGAGTTAAAACCATTGGACAAGTAGCAGATGCTTCAAAATCTGCTACTGTGTCATTCAATTATGTAACAAAGATTTGACGTGGATCTCATCTTATCGGTGTTGCTCTGTTCATGACAGTGTTGCGTTTGAAGACCGTTGGCCTATTTCACAATTAATTGTCAAAAGGTTATTCATAGAGTAAACAAGTGAATTGAAAACATTTTATATTGAATAAAACAAGCTGCCATAAACTAACAATACGAAAAAAAAAAAGCTCTACTTTTTCTGTTTCCCCACAAATTACGGCATTTTGCAAATGGTCGTGCTTCCGGTACAAAGCGAGAGGAAATTCCTGATTTCCGGTTTTGAAACTCAAGATCTGAAAGCTGTCAATATAAAATATGTCGCCTTTGTCATCTTCTTCTGCGTTCACTCGAATGCACACGAGTGGGCTTTTACGTGTATGACCGTTTTTACCCCGCCATGTAGGCAGCCATACTCCGTTTTCGGGGGTGTGCATGCTGGGTATGTTCTTGTTTCCATAACCCACCGAACGCTGACATGGATTACAGGATCTTTAACGTGCGTATTTGATCTTCTGCTTGCACATACACACGAAGGGGGTTCAGGCACTAGCAGGTCTGCACATAATTATGTTGACCTGGGAGATCGTAAAAATCTCCACCCTTTACCCACCAGGCGCCGTCACCGTGATTCGAACCCGGGACCCTCAGATTGACAGTCAAACGCTTTAACCACTCGGCTATTGCGCCCGTCATGCCTTTGTCATCATTACAGCATGGGTTTCGTGATGCCAGAAGATTGAACGTTTGAACAGCACACATCGATAATGACTCGACGATCGGAGGCTGAGAGAGAGAGGGGGGCTTTGAAATTATGGGTGCTGAGATCTGTGTTAATTAATTGGCACAGCGAATTGTAATGAAACACTTCCTATTGTAAAAGGGTTGAGCTGGGTGACGTGAGTCTTTTATTATTCATGCGAGAGAGAGAGAGAGAGAGAGACAGAGACAGAGAGAGACAGAGAGAGACAGAGAGACAGAGAGACAGAGACAGGCAGAGGCAGACAGACAGACACACATATGTATATATAGATATATACATACATTCACACGCACATGTATATATATATATATATATTACATACATACATATGCCTAGATAGATAGATAGATAGATAGATAGATAGACAGGTAGGTAGATAGATAGATAGATAGATAGATAGATAGAGACAGACAGACAGACAGAGCGAGAGAGAGAGAGAGTGAGAGAGAGAGAATTTGCGTACGGTTTTGAACGCATGCAAGCACGTGTGTACACATTCATACTTTTAGAACCAAGCATTCGTGCGAAGAACAAGCGGCAAGAAAAAGAAGAAGAAGAAGAAGAAGAAGAAGAAGAAGAAGAAGAAGAAGAAGAAGAAAAGCTGAAGGCACATGAACGTTGTACATTATCCTTCACGCGTGCTCCGAGACCAAGTGATTGTCCACGCCGTAAATTGCCACAGAAGTCCTGAAGGCGACACACTGTAAATC
>NC_134879.1:22485701-22493201 GCF_041734735.1 Babylonia areolata
ACACACCGAGAGAGTAGAAGATTAAGATGATTTTTGGCACATATATATTACAATTTCCTACTGGCTCATGCAGTTACCTCATACAGAATAAGAATAAATATAAGCCTTGATTTTACATCAATATACAAATGAGTGAACAAATGAATTAATCGATATTATTATTATGAAAGAGCCATCTATCTATCTATCTATCTATATGTCTGTCTATCTATCTATCTATAACAGCTATCTATCTATCTATAACAGCTATCAATCTATCTATGAGAGCTATCTATCTATCTATAAGAGTTATCTATCTATCTATCTATCTATCTATAAGAGCTATCTATCTATCTATCTATCTATCTATCTATCTATCTATCTGTTTGTCTGTCTGAGACTATCAGAACAACAGAGGAAGCAACTGCTATTCCAACGAACTGAGCTAGAATTAAAATTTTGATGACAGTGGATAGTGTCTTGGCCAAGTTACCCCCACCCCATCCCCCTCTCTCAGTCAAGACGGCGTAAGGACATTCGGCTTTAGGGATGGTCCCTAAAGGCCAGCTAGTCCCCAAGGCTGCAGCACTAAGAGCCTGTGCAATCCTGCCTCCTAGTTTGAGAGTCATGGTCCTTCACAAAAGACTAAACTGTAAACGAATTCCTATTGCAGTGAAGAAACCATTGATAAGAAAGCAACTTACTTTGCTGTTTGCCCAAACTGTTCAGTTTATGTTAGTCTCTGATATAAGTCGTAATAAAAAACATAAGTTACGTTCATAGTAGTGAACAGTCTTACAGCTATCGCCAGCTGGTGTTGCTTGACGATGTCCGTCCTCTGTACTTCGTGAAGGAAACCACTTCAAACTGGCCGGACGGAAGCCTAGCGGACGTCGCAACTGTTGGCTGTGCCAGACTGGAACTGGATCGGGTGCTTGTGATCCGTGACGAACGGACAGACCGACCGATCCCTATGGAGTCACGCACCTGCAACAGACAGACCTAAGTCCACAGCAGACTGCAGGACTAGGCTTGCTAAACTCCGACCACTGGTGGGGTGACCTTTCAGTGGACAGATCCGGGTCAAGGGTTAAAGGCCGCAGCACTGAACAGGCCAAAGCTTAGCAGTTCAAGATCTCCGGGATTCAAAGACAGAGCGTCATAGTTTAGGAATCTAGCTGTCGGCAGTAGAAATCTTCCTTGCCTTTTTACTGTTGGTGGTTCGAATCTCAGTAATTATACCCTCTCCCTCTCCGTCTGTCCCGTGTAGGATGGTGAAGGAGGTGGACATGCAGATTGTCAGTCACACAAGCAGGACATCGTTGTCTAAATGGCAATAGTTTGAACTAGAATACCTGTTTAAAGTTAAATTCTCATATTCTTATCTCATTCATTAAGGACTAAATATTGCCGTCATGTCAAGTGTATAATTATGTTTCAGTTATGGGACAATTGACAAGTCAGTGGTAACGTTGACAATTTAAAAAAAAAATTTTTTTTTAACTTTCGACATTCATCATCAGCTGCGTCTCTTGCTAAATTGATGACTTCTCTTACGAAGGGCCATTAATCAAATCAAGTGATTTTGTTTAATTGTATTTCTGATTATCTTAAACTTTCACTTTTGATCCACCCTCCATGTACCCTGTAGTCCCCAAACTCACCATTCAACTCTCTCCCTCCTTTCCTACCTCGTAAATAACACTCAAATGTGAAATATAATATTTGATAATAACAATAATTATTATATCTATATAGCACTGAATCTTGTGCAGAGACAAATCAAAGCGGTTTCGCACCAGTCATTCACACGCATGCATAACTATAAAACTGAAAAAACAACCGAAGACAAGGAAGAGGCAGGGAAGGGAGGCTATTCTGGGAAGCCGGAGGTGGGTTTTAAGATCAGACTTGAAAGAGCTGAGTGCGGAGACCTGACGAAGCGAAAGAGGAAGTTCATTCCAACTGCAAGGTCCAGAGACAGAAAATGAACAGCGGCCAACAGTTGAGTGTTTGAATATATAGAACAAAATGTCTGCAGTCACCAATAATGTGTGACGGGACATCAAAATACCAATAATTCCTCTTCTTCCCCTTAAATTTGTTGAATGCGCACGTTTTAAAGAGGTGTTAAAACATTTGCTAGAATTTCCATCGCTGATTTTAGTTACTAACAAAGGTAATAAGTGAGTGTAAAGACTGGAAACTGACACTTCAACACATTTTTGTTTCACCGTGTGTGTGTGTGTGTGTGACAGTCGTGACTGACTTTGACCAACGACAGGGAAGGCAACTGCTGTTCCGACTTTCTGGGCTAGAATTGGAGAGTATCTTTCCCAAGTTACGTCCCATATCTCTAGGTCAAGACGGCCTTTAGACAGTCGACGTTGAGGGTGGTTCCCAAAAGCCGACTGGCCCCTCAGTGCTGCGGCACTAAGAACCAGGGCAGTCTTGTCTCGTGTGTAGGCTACCCATAACCCGTCTTTATCTGATGAAATTGCTGACAAATACACTGACAGTAAAAGAAGTAACTTTTCGGCGATTGACAGTTCATAATTTTGAGTAAAAAACCAAACCAAAACAAAACAAAAAACTTACCCATTATCTGTTGCATAATTCGGTTGGGCTGTCCAGTTTCAACCACTGACCTATAAACTGTAAATACGATCTCAGTGGTTTCAACCCCCCTCCCACCCTGTCCCCCTCCCCCCTCCCCTGTCGACGTAGTGGGGTGGGTGGGTGGGACTTGTGGGAGGGCGGCACGGCGAAGGATGGTGTGCAACGAGGAGAGAATAAATTAGGAAATGATCTAAGGGAAGTAACTGTCAGAAATATGTTCCTTGGCACAACGCTTTTCGTAGTCTCCCCTGTATTCTTCTATGTCGACGTCAACCTCCCAGTTCCCAGTTCAGGCTCAAATAGTCAGATACAGAGCCGTATTGTAAATCTAAGTTGTGATCTGTGCATTTGTCTATTCCTGTTGCATTGTACCAGACTGATGATTACATTTGGTCTATTATTTCGTTTTATTTCCCCCCCATTTGTATTATCCCCCCCTTTTGTTTCTTCTTTTTAAATTATCTTCGCTCTTCCTCTGTTGCCGTCATCCTGTTATTGTCATGTTTCCTTGTTTCTCTATGACTCATTAAGAAAATAATTTTTTTCTGAACAAAAGGAAAGTTTCAGCTCCTGTTTCAAGGATCGAGGTCAGTGTCAAAGCGTGCGGACAGCTCCATATACGCTACACCACATCTGCTGAAAAATAATAAAGAGCAGATGCTTGATCTTCGCCTAAACTCAACGTGCTGTCAATCAGGCTTTCAGAGCCTACGTAAGGTAAAATATTAACATAAAAAACGACGTTTAATAACTAAAAAGAAATGAATATGATAATGATGATGATGATGATGATGATGATGATGACGACGAAAACGACGACGACAACAACAACAATGCTAATAATAATATTAGTGCTAATAATAAAGATGATAACAACAACTACAACAAGAACAACAACGGTGTGTACAATGGTACAACTGTACAAACGCGCGCACGCGCGCGCACACACACACACACACACGCACGCACGCACACACACGCACACACACACACACACACACACACACACACACTGCGGCAAAGAGTTAAAAAAAAAGAAAAAAAACCCTACAGTTTTAGCTTTTTAAAAAGGGACCAACATATTGATGATTATGAAACTGATTTATTAATCAAAAAGAGATTTTATGAGTTGAGGAGAACGAGATATCATGATACTCGTTTAGCAAATTCGTAGAATTATTTTGGAAACAAGATGAGCAGGATCAGTTTTCAAATTGTCTGACGCACAACCTGTGCCGATAATGTACTGCAATGCTGAAAGTTCACCCCGGGGTATAGAAAGTGTAGAGTACAGCCTTGTCTCGTTGTCTCAAACTTAAAGTCCACCTGGACCTCCGTAGTAGCATCGTCATCATCATCCTCAAACAGCAAAAAACAGAGAAAAAAAAAAGGTCCCTGTCGCAGCCTACAAGCAAAAAAAAAAAAAAAAAAAATCGGGTAATAACTGAAGCCCGGTGCTGGCAGTATAGACAACACAGTTTTTTCCCCCCTTCTCTTCCTTCTTAACTTTGCTGTGCATTTGCACGTGCGATGCGTCCACTGTGGTCACATACCTGCTGACCAGTGTCCACGCGTTCCTTGGACGACGGGGGGCCAAATTATAGCAACTGATTGGTCCTCAGTGTCAGCGTAAATCACAGGCTTTTGAGGGGAGTCCATTGCCACCCGAAAACCGTGTAGTTTATAAGAATATTTTCTTTTAGGTTTATCGATATTAAACGGATGTTCCACAAACGTTTCCTTTCTGCTCGACGATCCGTCTCCACGGCTCCAAAAGCAAAGCAAAACCCTTCCTTCCAAACGATGCAACTTACGAACTCATCTCAAGAGTTCAGAACGAGAAGAATTAACTCTCTCCGTACGAACGGCGAAAGAGACGACGTTAACAGCATTTCACCCCAATTACCATCATCGAAATATTGCTAGCGGAAGGCTCTTATACTGAAGAGGTGAATGTTGACAAAGAATACCACAATTCTGACGACGGAAGCTAAAGGTTGGGTCATTGAGACACCCACTGGACATCCGAGGGGTCTGTGTAGAGGAGAAGAGAGGACTGGCCGTACTGAGTGAGTTAAGGACATGCCAGACACATCACAAGAATTTCACGTGCATCAGTTCAGCATTGAACTGAGCACACAAGAGAACGATGAAGCAAAAGGGGGAGAGAGAAGGAGGGAGAAAGGGAGAGGGGAAAGAGAGGAGAGGGGAAGGGAGGCGACAACACGAACACGCGTACAAACGAATGCCACGAGCTGTGACACATACATACATATATAGGCCCAACACTCGGCTTATATCACAGATTGACATAAGTTTACATATGGGCCAACAGCAAAGTGAGAGCTGTATTAATGGTTTCTCCAGTCAATGGGAAACCATTTACAGCTTAGTCTTTTGTGAAGGACTATGACTCTCAAACTAGGAGGCAAAATTGCACTGGCTCTTAGTGCTGCAGCTTTGTGGGCTAGTTGGCCTTTGGGAACCATCCCAACGCCGACTGTCCTAAAACCCTCTTGGCCGAGAGAGTGGGGATGTACTTGGGCAAGACACTCTCCACCATAATCAAATTCTAGCCCAAATAGTCGGAACAGCAGTTGCCTCCTCTGATGTTCTGATGGTCATAGTCGGACACGACGATCTTATATATATATATATATATATATATATATATATATATATATATATATATATATATACACACACACATACATACATACATACATACATCTTGGTAGTGGGCGAGCGTTGGCTTCTTCGCATTGGACACCTTGCTCTGATTTAGAGTTGGCTGCTTTTCAGCCGTGCCACGCAGGGTGGGTTGTTTGGCTTCTTTTTCAGCCGGGGGGAAATTTGTATTTGTATTTGTATTTCTTTTTATCACAACAAATTTCTCTGTGTGAAATTCGGGCTGCTCTCCCCAGGGAGAGCGCGTCGCTACACTACAGCGCCACCCTTTTTTTTTTTTTTTTTTTTGTGTGTGTGTGTGTGTGTGTGTGTTTTTTGTTTGTTTGTTTGTATTTTTTCCTGCGTACAGTTTTATTTGTTTTTCCTATCGAAGTGGATTTTTCTACAGAATTTTGCCAGGAACAACTCTTTTGTTGCCGTGGGTTCTTTTACGTGCGCTGAGTGCATGCTGCACACGGGACCTCGGTTTATCGTCTCATCCGAATGACTAGCGTCCAGACCACCACTCAAGGTCTAGTGGAGGGGGAGAAAATATCGGCGGCTGAGCCGTGATTCGAATCAGCGCGCTCAGATTCTCTCGCTTCCGAGCGTTACCTCTAGGCCATCACTCCACTTTGTGATATTTGTATTTCTTTTTAATCGTCGTGTGCATGCGTGAGAATGCATGTCCTTCTCCATTATCTTTTCAGTTACGGCAGTTCCAGAGTTCCAGAGCAGGGAGGCAGGTACTCCCCCAAACCACAGTTGTTGTTTTTCAGTTATCCCCCTTTTCAGGTTTCTGGGCTGTTACAGATTTTGTTGGTTTTCCCTTTGTTGAATGAAGATGGGCGGTTGAATGATGAACAGACTTGTTGTGTGTCATAGTTATATTAACCCTTTTTGGGTCAGCTTTTGTTTCCGAGATCCAACACATGGGAAAGACTGCGGTGATGGGTACACAGGGCGACAACCAATTGTATTGTGTTGTATTTCTCTGTGTGAAATTCGGGCTGCTCTCCCCAGGGATAGCGCGTCGCTACACTACAGCCCCAATTTTGCCAGGAGCAACCCTTTTGTTGCCGTGGGTTCTTTTACGTGCGCTAAGTGCATGCTGCACACGGGACCTCGGTTTATCGTCTCATCCGAATGACTAACGTCCAGACCACCACTCAAGGTCTAGTGGAGGGGGAGAAAATATCGGCAGCTGAACCGTGATTCGAACCAGCGCGCTCAGATTCTCTCGCTTCCTAGGCGGACGCATTACCTTTAGGCCATCACTACTTGTTGGGGCGAGTCCTGGACTATTTGCCCTCCCACACCATCACCACAGCCTAACTCCATGTGTCATTAATAATCTCGGCTGGAGAATTCAAAATGGACTCTGAGCTAAGTTCGAGATTCTTCCGTCAGTCTGAAAGTGTGAGGAATTGAGTGTGTTCGCGTGGTTTCCATTTTCTTATTTATCATTGATTGGGCGGGAGATATATTATTTTACAATTTGTTAGTGGGTTAGGAAGGGAAAGGGCGAGGAGGAGATAGTTATTGCTTGTGTGAGATAGTTGTATTTTCAAATAAAGCTGTTTTATTTATTTATTTGACAGGCGCAATAGCTGAGTGGTTAAAGTTTCAATCTGAAGGTCCCCGGGTTCGAATCTCGGTAACAGCGCCTGGTGGCAAAAAGGTAGAGATTTTTCCGATCTTCCAGGTCAACATATGTGCAGACCTGCTAGTGCCTGAACCCCTTTCGTGTGTATACGGCAAGCAGAAGATCAAATACGCACGTTAAAGATCCTGTAACCCATGTTAGCGCTCGGTGGGTTATGAAAACAAGAACATACGCAGCATGCATATCCCCAAAAACGAAGTATGGCTGTCTACATGGTGGGGCAAAAACGGTCGTACACGTAAAAGCCCACTCGTGTAATATACGAGTGAACGTGGGAGTTGCAGCCCACGGACGAAGAAGAAGAAGAAGAAGAAGAAGAAGAAGAATTTATTCATTTATTTATTCATTTTTATCTTTCATTTCTGCGTGCCGAGTTCTTTCTTGACACGTGTGGGCGATGTGAGCGTCCGTCTTTTTTTTTTTCCTTCTTGTTCTGTTGTTTGTTTGTTTGTTTGTTTTTGTTTGTTTGTTTGTTTTTGCCATCGCCTGTGTGGTTACGAGCGGCAGACTGTGACACTCCCCAAATTCTGTGGCCTTCGGAGTCTGACTTTCATCGTGACCCCAGTTTT
>NC_134879.1:22498201-22538201 GCF_041734735.1 Babylonia areolata
CGATAAACAGAGGTGCAGCATGCATTTATCGCACGTACAAGAACCCACGGCAACAAAAGAGTTGTCCCTGGCAAAATTCTGTTGAAAAATCCACTTCGATAGGAAAACAGATAAAATCGTAGGCAGAAAAAAATAATAAAAATGGGTGGCTCTGTCAGCGTAGCGACGCGCTCTGCCTGGGGAGAGCAGCCCGAATTTCACACAGAGAAATCTGATGTTACAAAAATAGAAAAAAACAACAGAATGCAGAATACAAGACAAACAAACAAACGTACACACACACACACACACACACACACACACACACACACACACACACACACACACACACACACACACACACACACGCACACACACACAAACAAACAAACAAACAAACAAAAAAGCCATACATACATACTTCTCAGATTAGAATAGTATCATACGGCTGTAAAACCTTCCCACTTAATTAAATGACAAATGACCAGCAAACACAAAAAAACAGGACTCTCTTACAGCCAAATGTTCACATAAGGATTCCTGCAACCCTCACTGGCGATACATCGGTGATGATCTGGGTCTTTGCTTTGAAAAACACAATTCCTTGATTCTCTGCTCAGGCCAAGGCAGTCTTCAGAACTTTGAATGCCGTCTTCTGTTCTGGTCGGAACGTAAACGGTTAGTCGCACCATGGATCCAGAAACAAAATACTTTTCTTTCTTTTTTTTTTCATTTTTTTTTTTCATCCAAAGATCATGAGAGAATGAAAAACCAGCCAGCAAACAGCTACAAACAGCGGCAGTGCGTGTGAATGGGTGTGGTGATGATGGGGTGAGTGATAAACGAACGGGAGATGGATTGATGATGGGGTGTCGTGAAATCTTTCTATAACAGTATAAATCAATGTTCAACTGCAGGATCCAGTAAACAAGAAGTCAAGAGCAGAAAGAGAGGTACAAGCACCTTTTCAGAAGTAGTGGTGTAGGATCCACAGGAGGAAAGTTCAGAAGTTTTCGGCGGGTCACAAAGCCTTTGTCAACTGACGATGGCAGGTTCTGTCCACGCTTTCTTGTAAATCAGATGTCAGATCGTTGATACAGGAATGACTGGAGTGGATGAAATTGTCTCCGGCAAATAATTCGCAGTCAGACATGAAACAAAGTGCAGATAATTAATGTATGAAGATATAAGTAAAGGGCCAAGAATAAACCCTTGTGATACACCATGCCTTCTTTCTTGAAAATTACATTTAGAAGATTTAGTACAAATCAGCTGCAGCTAATCTGTTAAAACTGAAGAGATAAATTACAAAGTATTCTGAGCTAAGCCATAATAACATGCAAGTTTCTTTAGAAGAGAGTGATTTATCAAGTCGAAGGCTTTAGCAAAGTCAACGAAGATAACTCCTGTAAGTTCGTGAGAGAGAGAGAGAGAGAGAGAGAGAGAGAGAGAGAGAGAGAGAGAGACAGACAGACAGACAGACAGACAGACAGACAGACAGACAGACAGACAGAGACAGAGACAGAGACAGAGACAGATAGAGAGAGAGAGACAAACAGACAGACAGAGAGAGAGAGACAGAGAGAGACAGAGACAAATAGACAGAGAGTATACGCAATATCCATAATCTACATATTTACGCAGCAATCAAAGTCAGGGACGAAAAGAAAAAGCTCTCATATTCATGAAAGACTAGATTTTCTTATCTTTAAAAAAAAAAAATGTTTTTGGGTTTTTCCTGGCAAAGGTAATTAAGAATATGATAAATCGAGTCATCGCGGCGTCAATAACTTCTGTGAAGTCATGACAGGCGGCAGGGAGGGATCGACATCTGACGGAGCTCTCCATTTCTCCCCAATCTCCCTCCACCAGTCTCTCTTCTCCCCTCCTCCCTCTCCCCAGCCTGCCACACACCAACAAGACAGAAAGAAAGGAAAGAAAAGAAAAACCCCAACAATGCTAAAGGAATTAATAAGGGCCGCCTGACAACAAAAGAACAACAATGGTAAAGAAATAAACAACGCAGCCTCTTTCTTTCTTTGTTCTCCTCTAATTTCGGCTGCCATCGATCTGAGAGCATTGTCCTACTCCTGATATAAGACACTCTTGTCTTCCAGTAAACTCTAGTTCTTCTCTTCCTTTCCACCGGCAAGTTCACGAGAGACGAACCTTTGACGTCAGTTATCCTGCTTCTGAGAAAGGTATCGTTGATGAAATCTTTTGATAAGATACTTTGCTCTTCCGATCTCCTTGCCGTATTGCGTTACATTTCGGATTGTGAACAGTTTTATTTCAATCTTTGATTCTTACATCGAAATATCCCATCTGTGTGTGTGTGGTGTGTGTGTGTGTGTGTGTGTGTGTGTGTGTGTGTGTGTGTGTGTGTGTGTGTGTGTGTGTGTAACGGCCACGTTAGAATCAAAGGAAATCATCTTACTTGGAGATTCAACACAGATCTGATTCCCAAATCAGGCCATAAGACAATAGCATATCGTTGCAACTCTAAATTTAATGAGTAGTTCTTTATAAATGATGTGAGTAGCTCCAAACTTTCATCGGTATATGATATAACAGACCCCGATCTAGCAATAGAACACTAGATCGAAATATTTACAGAAATATATAATAAACACGTCCCACTGAAAACTAGAGTTAAACATACTCGTAAACCAGCTTGGTGTTTCAAAAGAGTTGAAAGAGGCAGGCTACATTACAGACTGTCTTAAAGAGCAGGGCTACCACGAGGAACAGAGCAAACTGAGAAATGCAATAAACTCGCCAAAGCGCAAAGAAAAGAAGAAATATTACCGAGAATTATTATCCTCGAAAGAAAACCCAAAATCAGTGTGGCAAGCTATAAACCAACTCACCAACAAGCAATCTTCGTCAAAATCAACCGTGATCAAATACGTTCCTGTGAATCAACTAAATACACACTTTTCCACAATAGCCAAGAAAAACTGAATGACCTTGAAAAATTAAAATTGTATTGTCGGAATAAAAACACTTCAATTAAATTAAATATTCCACCCATAACAGTATTTGAAGTATATAAGTACCTTATCCAACTAAAACAGACAGGAACCCGCGGACTGGATGGCATCGACAGCAGAATTCTTAAACTAGCCGCTCCAGTTATCACGGACACATTAACGTACATTTTTAATCTGTGTATTGATAAAAACTACTTTCCGAACGCATTTAAGAAAGCGAAAGTTATTCCTGTTTACAAATCAGTGGACACCACCGATCCTTCAAACTACAGGCCAATTTCTATTATTTCTGTTCTTTCAAAATCACCGGAAAAGCACACAAATAAGCATATTTCACATCACTTTGATGTCAATGAGCTTTTACATCCAGCTCAGTCTGGTTTCAGATGAAAGCATTCATGCCACACAGCATTGGTCAACATTGTAGATGACTAGCTTATCAATGTCAATAACAATAGATTTTGTGGTGATTTATTCGTTGATTTAAAAAAAAAACATTTGATGTGATAGACCGCAACCTCTTAGAAAACTTGAACTATATGGTCTGTAGACAACAATGCATGACCATGAGTACATCAATCCCCACACCAACAACGCTTGATTATGGCATTCCTCAGGGGTCTGTTCAAGGCCCATTACTATTCACAATATATATAAACGACCTACCGCTCCATATGAAATTCGTCTGCGAACTTTTTGCGGATGTTACAACAATCCACACTTCTCATGCTGACATTGTTTCTCTTGCAAAAGACCTACAAGAAAGTACTGATTAGCTCGTTAGATGGACCGAACTAAACCACATGTCTCTTTACCCACAAAAAACAAAATGCATGTTAATCACAACCAGACAAAAGAGGCAAAACACTATACGTAATTTTCCTTTCATCCAAATTAAGGCGAACCTATTGAACAAGTCAGTGATCATAAAGTTCTGGGGATCATAATTGACAACAATCTCACTTGGAATCCTCTCATAAATTCCCTTTGCAAAAAGACAGCCCAGAAAACCCATCAACTATCAAAAATCAAACATTTCCTTGACCTTCATTCACGGAAATTATTTTTTCAAGCACATATCCAGTCTACAATAGATTGTGCATCAACACTATGAGACTCCGCAAGTGCGAACACCATGAAGCCATTACAGAATCTTCATAAACGGGGGCTCAAGCTGGTACTCCTTAAAAAGACTTCTCTTTTAGACACAGACTATGAACAATCGAATATTCTCTCACTAATCCGTAGATCAGAGTACAATAAAGGAATCATGATGCAAAAGATTATGACAGGTAATGCACCACCAACATTAATAGATTTTCTGTACAATCATCAAGGAATCCCCCCCCCCCCCCCGCCCCACCAAAGTCCATATCCCAATTCAAAGAATTGACTTGTTCAAATCCAGTTTGGTTTACTCAGGCGCCACCCTATGGAACTCACTCCCAGAAACAGTTAAACAACGCCATTGCCCAACCACCTTCAGAAAACATTGCCTTTCCCACCTTATGCCATAATATGTTATATAAATCGTTCATTCTAATGATAGTGTTTGTCAAATGTGTATGGTTGGCTGAGAACCTCCCTCACCCTCCATCCCCCATTCTGATCTGTAGTGCGATGTGTGTTGTGTGTGTTTGTTTCTTTCATTTTGTTCATTTTTTCATATGCATTTTACTAACACCATGCTTGTGCCTGTGTGCCATTTTTAAGTGAGTGAGTGAGTGCGCGCGCGCGCGCGCGCGCGCGTGTGTGTGTTGTTATTTTTTAAAATACTTAAAATTTTTTTTTCTGCTCTGTTATGTATCTCTACCAACACCATGCTTTCATTTTATTTAGTATTGTGTAGTGTAGACCCTATTCAGGGCGGGGATTGGATGTAAAAAAAAAAACACTAGTGCTTATCCATCATCCTGGAAATAAAGAATTTTGTCTTGTCTTGTCTTCTTGTCCTCTCTCTCTCTCTCTGTGTTGGTCCAGAGAAAGCTCAAAGAACATCCACAGCTACATGTCTCAGTAAGCATTGCCTCATTTTAACTCTACACGTTCCACGATGGCATCAGGCATACAACGAAAACAGTATTCTACCTTGTCTGCATGTCCATTTACAGTGTTATCACATCCCTTCAATCAATTCACTTTATCATACAAGGTAACCCCCTCCATTCCAGTACAAGTACTGACTATCAGACCCAGATGATAAGAGGGACACAGGGGGAGAGGCAGATTGAAACAGAAAGAAAATTCAAAAGCGCACAGAATATTCAGTCACTTTAACAAAATCACAAACGATTAATAACATTATAACAGTGCTCAGTGAATGCTGAGAAATAATTCTTAAAAGATCTGTTCCATTCGGATAGTACTTTGATGGTAGTTTCCTTACAGACTTTATCAGAATCCAGTGTTTTCAGCTTAAAAGTTTGTGATGTAAACAAAGCACAAAGCACCTCCTGGCACTCTCACAGCCGGCTGAACACGTTTTGCTCTGGAACAGATGTGACGAGGCAAGGCAAGGCAAGGCAAGGCAAGAAGTTTATTTCGTATCCCCCCTGGGGGCATTGAAACATTACATCCGTTCATCCTTTACACATATCCAATGAATACAAAAAGAGTGATGTCAAAAACAAAAAGTAGGCTCATTCGTTCAGTCACTTAATATACACATTGACAAGTACTATTTCACTCATAATACAAACAAAGAAACAAACGAATAAAAAAAAAATCAATTTAAAAAATCGTATCAATAGACAAAACATTAATTAAAAAAAGAAAAGAAAAAAAGACAGCTACGTATAGCAGAATGACGCATAGTCACCATTGCCCACATGGGTTCCGCTACATCATGGACATCACTGACGATGTTCTCGGCCACTTCACCTCCGCCAGACCTGGCGGACAACATGTTATGTGTTATCACATCACCACACACACACACACACACACACACACACACACACACACACACACACACACACACACACGTAACACTCGAATGTGTCTCAAGCTGCGAATTTTCATCACAAAAAAAAGGGGGAAATGCATATGGAAGAAAAGGTTGTTTTTTTCCTGCTGCTGTTCATTACATTACATTGACCGCATACAACGCTCTTTGCCAACAATTCAGCTTCATTCCAGCATGTCCATAAGATGAAAACTGAGCAAGTTGTGAAATGGTCTTTAGAAGTTAACCCTGTATATCAAATGAGGAAAACAAACAATACACACGAAGCCATGCGTCCCCTTAATTAACACACTCAGTACGGCCAGTCCTCTCTTCTCCTCTACACAGACCCCTCGGATGTCCAGTGGGTGTCTGAATGACCCAACCTTTAGCTTCCGTCGTCAGAACTGTGGTATTCTTTGTCAACATTCACCTCTTAGTATAAGAGCTTTCCGCTTGCAATATTTTGATGATGGTAATTGGGGTGAAACGCTGTTAACGTCGTCTCTTTCGTCGTTCGTATGGAGAGAGTTAAAGGTTCAAATCCGAGAAACCCTATTTGGGTACATGGAGACACCCAAAATTTTGCCAGCTTCAACAACACTTTTTTCTTAGGGGAATTAAAGAGTGTACTGAATTTCAGTGTGTTCGGTCGTTTACAATAAAATGGTTTTAATTAAGAATACTTTTCTAGTGTCTGTAAAGAACGATAATGGAATTCGTCTCCCAGTTCACCTGAATTACATTTTCTACAAACCCTCTCATTTCTGTCAGCACATAGGAATCTTCCTTCCTGGATGGGTAAATTGTAATTGAGAGCCCTAAACTTCATAACTGCAGTTTTGTAATTATCTGGAAGAATTGTAATATATTTTTCAAACTGAAAATTTTCTTTGTATATTCTGTAGTTACAATACAATTCTTCTTTTTTTTATTTCTGCACTCCAGGTCTGCATATATAGGTCTCTCAACCTTTGCTTTATTATAGACTTAGATTTATTGTATGAAGGACGCATGTCACAGTGTTCAATCCAGCGCTGTGGATACTTATACAGCACCTTTCATCGGTCGGAGACTAAGATCTAAGCGCTTTACAAACACGGGGTCATTTGCACAACAGGCTGCCTACCTGGGAAGAGCCGACTGACAGCTGCCATTGGACGCTAATCATTCGTTTCTTGACTCGTTCAATCAGGTTTCAGTCATGCGCACATCATACTCACACAGACTATCATTTTAGGTGTATGACCATTTTGTTTATTTGCCACCCCCCCCCTCCCCAATTTCTGGCAGCCATACTCAATTTTCGGGGGTGTACACGCTTGGTATGTTCTTGTTTCTATAACCCACCGAACACTGACATGGATTACAGGATCTTTAACGTGCGCATTTGATCTTCTGCGTGCGTATACACACGAAGGGGGTTCAGGCACTAGCAGGCCTGCACAAATGTTGACCTGGGAGATCGGAAAAATTTTCACCTTTTACCCACCAGGTGCCGTCACTGAAATTCGAACCCGGGACACTCAGATTGAAAGTCCAACGCTTTAACCACTCGGTAATTGCGCTCGTCGTTGTGTTGAAAGTTTCGTCACACATACTGGTGATTGTAGATATGTAGTTAAAGGTCCAGCGAAAGATAGAGAGCAAATACATATACAAGCACCCGCAGGTCAGGGAGATAGAGTTTATGCTGATATTGTTTGGGATAATTGCACAGATGCACAATCAGATTCTCTGGAAAATTTACAGCTTGAAGCATTGAGAACCATAACTGGAGCTGTTCGTGGGACAAGCCACCAAAAAATATACCAAGAATCAGGGTTCTGTACACTTAAGGAAAGAAGGGAAAGACACAAACTTGTGCATTATTTCAAGATGGTTAACGGTCTATGCCCTAACTACCTAAATGATCTTGTTCCTGGTCTTGTTTCAGACAATAACTCTTACCATAGACGTAGGTCATTGGAACGCACCGTACCAAGATTTCACACCGAACTCTATCGGAAATCATTCATACCATCTACCACTTATCTCTGGAATTCTTTACCTGATTATGTTAAAACCAGCAATTCCTTAAGCCAGCTTAAACATTACCTGTGTGCTAACGATGCTGTAGTGCCTAGCTATTATTACTTTGGTAAACGGAAGGAACAAATCATTCACTGTCGACTTCGTCTAGGGATTAGTGACTTAAGAGAAGATATGTTCAACAGACATTTAATAAACGACCCACTTTGTGCTTGTGGCACTGCAAGCGAAACTGCTGAACATTATTTATTATTTTGTCAAGACTTTCATATGGCTCGGGCAAACACAATCTTAAATTTATCTCCAAACTACATTCACGTTAAAATTCTGTTGCATGGAGATCCTGTTCTCCAAAATATACAAATACATTCATATTTCAAACTGTTCACCAGTTTATCTCCGATTCAAATAGATTTTAGCTTAGAAAGTATTGTGAAGAAAGGGTACAACATGATTCTATTCGTAAAATATATGTTGGATTTATTTGACTGACCAAATATTCAAAGTTGAATGGATTGGCTAATGATCTGTTAGAATTTCTCCTCTCCCCTCTGTTCCCCCTCCCCCACCACCTTACCCACTATTTTTCTAAATTTTCTTCTTCTTCGTGTTTTTCTTCTATTAGGCCAATTACTCTGGAGATAATAAATTTAATCTCATGTTAATATTGACATTAGCATTATTTTACTATATTATGTACTGTTTGTTTATTTGTTTTATTTCATTATTCCATTACTGACTGTTTATGAATGTTATTTGATACAAGTCATAATATGGTTCATCAGCCGTCAATTGAAGTGCAACGTTGTGAGCACAGTATAAGCTTTAAGCTTGTTGATGCTCTTTCGTCATTCATTGCATTGTAATCATGTGTATTGTTGAATAATGAAAGATTATTTAAACCAGATAGAGTTTAGTTGATTCCACTTTGTGATTAGAAAAAACAACCACAACAAAAACAACAACAACAACAACAACAACAACAACAACCCCAAAACATTATAATTATAAATGATTGCACACTACTTTAATTCCAACCATGTGTACAACGATACTTTTGTCATTGCAGGACGCACCATGGACTTGAAGTTTGTTCTTCTGGCTGTCGTGTTTGTGACGTGGAGCGGTAAGTGACATAACTCTTATCTCATCATCATCATCATCATTAACCACCACCACCACCACCACATCATCATCATTATCTTCTTCTTATTATTATTATTATTCATCTTCATCATCATCATCATTATCATTAACCACCACCACCACCACATCATCATCATCTTATTATTATTATTATTATTATTCGTCTTCATCATCATCATCATCATCATTAACCATCACCACCACCACATCATCATCTTCTTCTTCTTATTATTATTATTCGTCTTCATCATCATCATCACCACCATCATCATCAAAAGAAACTGTAGTTGGACAAATCTAGCGTTTAAGGTATGTCTATATCATGATTTGGTAAAGGGTTTGATTGTTTTGTTTTTTTCGACAAACACAAAAACAAATAAAATTGTGCGTCTGGGGATATAGCGGTTTGTTTTATCTTAGAAAAAAAAAAAAAAAAAAAAAAAAAAATGATATCAGAAAACATGTGAAGGTGTCACCACGAAGATCTAGGCACATCATCTGACTAGAAACGACAATAAAGCATTGTATTTATTGTATTGTATTGTATTGTCACAACAGATTTCTCTGTGTGAAATTCGGGCTGCTCTCCCCAGGGAGAGGGCGTCGCTATACTGATTTTTTTTTTTTTTTTGGGGGGGGGGGGGGGGGGAGCGTGGGGGGGGGGGGGGGGGGGTGTAATTGTGAATTACAGGAAACCGAAGGATATGATTCTTCAAAATGGCAAACAAACAAACAAACAAAAAAGGTTGCAAAATAAAAGTTGATATTGTGAAAGATAGGAATCCAGTGGATAAGATTGTTAACATGTGTTCAAATGGTAGAAAAATTGTTTCTTTATGTATGGAAAATGATGTGTATGTTGAATGAGAGAGGCGTAGACGAAATACTTGTTACACGCCAAAGAAACGACGCATGGCAGACTATGTTTTTGCATGTCTATAAGAGCTGATGAAAGATTCTTTAATCTGTAGTAAATCTTTCAGTAAAACATTTCAATCTCAAATCACTGTTCAATCCACCTGAATATGTAGCTGACAAAGACTACTCAGCGCCTACTCAGCGCCTTCAGAGTTTTTACATCATTCTGTTAACTGGGCAAAATGACGAGACGAGTACAAACATTTCAAGTGACTACTTGTTTTGAATTCAAATTTTTTTGGGGGAGAAAACATCTTCCAACTGATAAATCACTCTAGACTTTGGATGCGTTCTCCACCCCCGAAAACGGAGTATGGCTGCCTACATAGCGGGGTAAAAAAAAAATGTCATACACGTAAAAGCCCACGTGTGTACATACGAGTGAACGTGGGAGTTGCAGCCCACGAACGAAGGAGAAGAGAATGCGTTCTCCAACACTGAACACTGCAGACTGAGGGTCCTTTACCACCTGTCTGTCCGATCAAGGCTGATATAATAAATTTTTATATATATATATATATATGATATATATATATATATATATATATATGTGTGTGTGTGTGTGTGTGTGTGTGTGTGTGTGTGTGTGTAAGTATGGTATAAAATCGCGGATCAATTGTTGAAGTAATTATGGTATACTTATTTGTGTCGCTCAACGTCCGTCGTTGAATGAGTGCATGAGAGAGAGAGAAAAGAGAAAGAGACAGAGACAGAGAGACAGAGAGAGATTCATATTCAGATTCGGATTCAGATTCGGATTCAGACGGTAAATGTGCTTCGGCCATGGGTATACATACACATCAGGGAAGGGGGCGAGAGATGGGGGAAGAGGAAGTGGGAAATGGAGAAAGAGAGAGAGAGGGAGAGAGAGGGAGGGACAGAGAGGAGGAGGAGGAGGAGGACAGACGTGGTTGAAGTAAAGCTTTTTGTCCTTGTCCTTCTCCTTCTCCTCACCCTCCACCTTCCGCGCAACGCCTTGTGTTGTGTGTGCACCGTGTGTTCACAGGCGTGGAAACGGCCGAATACACGTGCGAACAGCTGGACAGCAACACCAACATCATCCCCTTCAATAACGGCAAGAAAGCCATGTTCGCCGTGCCCTGCAAATATAACGCAGTCCGTCAGAAGTGCGGCGATCACATCATCAACGTGTCACCGGGCTTCATCTCCATCGGCAAACACTACCGTCTGGACACCGTGTGGCTGGGCGTCAAGACGGGAGATGCTGAGTGGGAAGGCCGCACTACCAACAAAAAAGCTGTGAAGGTAAGCAACGGGGTGGTGGGGAAGGAGGTAAGGAGAGGCACTGCTACCATTGGTGCCTGTACCCCCTTTTTTGTGGGGCCTCCGTCCTCCTACCTTTTCCCTTTTCATTCTTTAAAAAAAATTACACCTTCTACTGCATGAAAAATACAACATGATATGAAAAATACAAAAACAAACGAATACATTGAAATAGTTTTAACTCTTTCCATACGAACGGCGAAAGAGACGACGTTAACAGCGTTTCACCCCAATTACCATCATCAAAATATTGCAAGCGGAAGGCTCTTATACTGAAGACGTGAATGTTGACAAAAAATACCACAATTCTGACGACGGAAGCTAAAGGTTGTGCCATTCAGACACCCACTGGACATCCGAGGGGTCTGTGTAGAGGAGAAGAGAGGACTGGCCGTACTGAGTGAGTTAAATGCATGGCTACACAGCAGGTGTACAACATCAGTCAAAAGTGTGTGTGTTTTCCGCAAGGTTGACAATTTTTTTAATTCTGTCAGTGTTCGATGAGCGTTTGCCAGTGTCTTGCTGTGTGTGGTTCATAGACACTGTCTCTCGTATTCCATTCACTGTGTGTGTGTGTGTGTGTGTGTGTGTGTGTGTGTGTACACTCCTGGGATCAGTACCACATTGCTCCACCGACAACTAGAACTGACTGACATGCAGCCAATGCTGCTGCTGATGCTGATACTGTCCATCGCATCACTAGGCATACAAAAATGACGACACGGGACTAGTGCCACTGCACGATATCTGCTGCCATACTGTGACGATGGCTAGAACAACTGGCACAACTATTTCTACTTATTTTTCTTCTTCTTTCTTTCTTTTCTTGTTCCCTCTTGCGCTTTTTCAGGCATGATCATTTCCTCCTCTGTTACATCCATCCACAGTTTTTGAACGGAAACAGCACCGAGCTCTACGCCAAAATGACAGACACAGGACCGGAGACATCGGACGTGGTCAATTTCACGGTGGAGAAGAAAGCGACTGTGGCCACTGCCTTGGACGGTTCTTTCAAGGTGGTATTCGGTCCCTGGGACCCTGACCGAAAAGACTTCAAGAAATCCTTCTGGTCCTTTTCCTGTCTAACCAATGAGCCGTTTGTGATGAGCCCGTACCCCCAGCAAGTGTGTGGTAAGTGGGAGGAGGGGGGGGGGGATAGGGGGGGGGGAGGTTTGGGGGGGGGGGGGGTGCTTTGTGATGATGTTAGGGTTCATTTCAGCCCGCTCTGTCTCCCCGGTCAGCTGTCCTCTAAAGGAAACTGGAAACACTCCATGACAACTGTGTGTCATAATTTGTTCGATCTTTTGTTTAACTCTTTCCATACGAACGGCGAAAGAGACGACGTTAACAGCGTTTCACCCAAATTACCATCATCAAAATATTGCAAGCGGAAGGCTCTTATACTGAAGACGTGAATGTTGACAAAGAATACCACAATTCTGACGACGGAATCTAAAGGTTGGGTCATTCAGACACCCACTGGACATCCGAGGGGTCTGTGTAGAGGAGAAGAGAGGACTGGCCGTACTGAGTGAGTTAACATCTTTTTTTTCACTGTGAGTGATGTTAGACGAGGTGAGGGGGAAACACTGCTGGGCAGGCAGGTGGGGTGCAGTGGGGGGTAGGGGGGGGGGGGGGGGGGGGGCACTGTTCGCGCGCGCGCGCGCGGGTGTGTGTGTGTACTCCAATATTTTGAAATTTCTCTTTTCAAATTATATATTAGACAATGAAAATAACACGGTGGAATTTTGTTTTTTATTAAAGAAATTTATTAGCTATAAACACATAGTAATAAAAATGTTTAGGATGAAGTAATGTTGACTATAACAGTAAAGCAACTGGACTATTCAACAAAGATTTGAAGCCCCCCCAAAAAAACCAACCCCCCAAAAAACAAACACACAAACATTTGCAATGGACTACTGAAAACCGTGAACATTGCATCATCATTGATAGCATCATCATGGTGTTATTGATATTTTGCTGTTCAAGAAAAAGAGATTATATTGTGCTTTTTTAGACTACGAGAAGGCTTTTGATAAGGTTAACAGGAGTTCTTATGGCAAAAATTGCTAAGGTGTGGTATACATGGTAAAATATTGCAAGTTATTATAAATATGTATGGTGACGCTAAATCATGTGTTATGGCCAATGATGAATTATCAGAATTTTTCAGTTCAAATGTTGGGGTGAGACAAGGAGAAAATCTGTCTCCGTTAATGTTTGCATTGTTTTTAAACGGCATGAAATCCCATTTAGAAAAGGATTTAGATGGACTAGAAAATACAGTTGATGAGGCTAGGAAAATGAATATGAGTGATCAATATTTTCTTGAAACTATTTGTTCTGCATTACGCAGATGACACTGCGATTTTCTCAGAGACAGCCATTAGTTTTCAGAATGGTCTTACTTCAATGATTCAGTAATGTCAAAAATGAAAGCTTAATCGGAATGCTAAAAAGTGTAAAGTAGTAGCATTTTCTAGGGGCAAAGTGAGAACATTTCCTGATTTTTATATCGATAAAGACAAAATTAAGGTTATTAGTGACTTCCAGTACTTGGGATTAAAGCTAAATTACAATAATAAAATACATGCTACACAGCGTGATTTATATGATCGTGCTTCAAGAGTTGCATTTGCATTACTGAGAAAAACTAGCCGACTGAATCTTCCTGTCGATTTAATTATTGATTTATTTGATAAAGCAGTTCTTCCTGTACTTACATATGGTTGCGAAATTTGGGGTTTTGATATATCCGAAATGGTGGAAAAATTGCAATTAAAATTTTATAAACTAGTTCTAAAACTAAGACAATCCAGCCCATCATTTATGGTTTTTGGTGAAAGTGGTAAATTTTCCGTGTCTGTCTCTGTTAGATCCAGAATGTTAGTATTTTGGTTTAGGCTCGTTAGAAACCAAAAGACGTCAAAACTGTCTTCTGTTGTTTATATATGTCTCTTTAATTTATACAGTAATAACATACATCAGAACCAATACTTGAAAAGTATTCTTACTGTCTTGAATGAAATTGGATCAAGTTGTTTCTGGTTGAACCAGCACAGTTTTTATGTACATGCTACATGATTCAAAGAGAAAATGAAACGTTGTTTAAAATTAAGTTTTGCAAGATTGGTACAGACATGTCACCAATGATACTATGTATATCAATCACAGGTTGTTTAAACCAAACTTTGGCCAAGATGCTTCTTTTACAGTGTTACCGAATAATTGTATAATTGAATTAGTTAAGTTTAGAATAATAAATAATCCTTTGTCTGTTAATAGACAGCGTTTTAACAATTTTCCCAGAAATGAAAGAATCTGTGATAAATGCTCTACAAACGACATTGTTGATGAGTTTCACTATTTGTTTGTGTGCCCTTTTTTTGAAAGCATCAGACAAAAATGTTTATCCAGGTATTATGGAATCCGCCCGAACTCCATTAAATTCTACTTATTGTTTTCAGAAAAAAAAAGAAATGAATACTGTTAAAACTTAAATCCTTGGTTTCTGCTATACGTAGCTCTTTTCATTAATGTTTTGTCTATTGATACGATTTTTATTTTTTTATATAATATTTTTGCTTGTTTGTATTGTGAGTGAAATAGTGCTTGGCAATGTGTATATTAAGCGATTGAACGAATGAGCCTACTTCTTGTTTTTAACGTATCACTCTTTTTTTTATATTTATAGGATACGTGTAAAAGATGAACGTGTGTAATGTTTCAATGCCGCCATGAGGGAGCACACGAAATAAACTCCTTGCCTTGCCTTGCCTTGCCTTGCCTTGCAGATGATATTAGATCTAATGTGGGCAGGATGGTAGGCCTGTGTAGTGGACTGTTCTGTGGACACCACATATGCAAGACCTACTAGTGCCTGAGCCCGCTTCATGTGTATACGCACGCAGAAAATCAAATATGCACGCATAAGATCCTGTAATCCATGTCAGTGTTCGGTGGGTTAAGGAAACAAGAACATACCCAGCATGCACACCCCCGGAAACGGAGAATGGTTGCCTGCATGGCGGGATGAAAAAAAAGGTCATACACATGGAAAAAATTCACATGTCTGTATGACCGTGTGTGCGTGTGTGTGTGTGTGTGTGTGTGTGTGTGCGTGACTGAAACTTGAATGAATGACGCAGGAAACAAATGTTGAGCGGACAAATGGCAGCCGTCAGTCGGCTCCACCCAGGCAGGCAGCCTGTTGTGCAAATGATTCCATGTTTGTAAAGTGCTCACAGCTTGGTGTCCGACCGATGATAGGCGCTATATAAGTATCATCATCATCATTCCCGATATATTTGGTCTTGAAGCAGTCCATCTTCCATCTGCAGTCAAAAGGAGTAATTAATTTTGTAGCTTGCAGAAATCGCTTTGGCGACAATATCCAATTGAAATATATATTTTCTTCATTTTTCGATATAGCTCCCAGAGGATGCTCTGTTCCTCTGGGTGAAAATTTGACCGGTGAAATTTGTTTTCGTCTAATATTGTCAACTTTTCCATCATATAAAATGTCCCAGTCTGTACTTGAACACGGAAATCATTTTCGTTTGGTGTTTTTTTCTGTGTGAACAGGAGACAATGCCCGAGACGTTTATTCCGGGAGTGATTTTGCGTCACAAAGTGATATGTTCCTGTTCCATGTCTTCAACGAAACCGACGCAAAAATCAAACAAATGTAGGTGGTGCGTGCGTGCGTGCGTGTGTGCGTGCGTGCTTGTGTGTGTGTGTGTGTGTGTGTGTGTGTGTGTGTGTGTGTGTGTGTGTGTGTGTGTGTGTGTGTGTGTGTGTGTGTGTTTGTGCGTGTGTGTGTATGTGCATGTGTACATGTGTGTGTGTGTGCGTGCGTGCGTGCGTGTATGCGCGCGCGCGCGTGTGTGTGTGAATACTTTTCCTCTCCCTTGTACTTTCTCTGAAAAAGAACTGAACTAGCAAGTTCATATCGACCATGTGTGCAAACAGTCAGCTCGAAATTTGTTCTTACTCAATACACTTAGATATTACGTCGATGTTCCAACCCGGAAATTGTTCATCGGGGCACATTCTCTTTCTCATATCAATTATGCATATACAGTCTGGAGCAATGCTGGTCACAACCAGCTCAAAAAAATTAACTCACTGCATAGACGAGCAGCTAAACGTATTTTACCTGACCACTCCATATCAGCAGGTGAGAAATTAACAAAATTGGAAATACCGCACAAGCAATTCGACTCCAATAAAATGGTCCTCGTGTTCAAAGTGCACAAAAACATGTCACCACCATATCTCAGTGACTTTGTTCAAAGGGCATCAGAGCGTTACGATTCAGAAAATTATATTCTGCCTCATGTATGCATCGATTTATACAAATCTAGCTTTGCATTTTTTGGACCATCTGTTTGGAACTCTCTTCCTTCGTTCATCAAGACATGCGAATCATTACGGCCCTTCAAATCAAGCGTGCGAAAACTTCTGCTCCACAAACCAAACAAATATAACCAGCCGAAAAAACGCCATGCTCTTTTTTGCGAAATTTGTATGTATACCTTTACATACACTGAAGTGTTTTATTTAATTGATTACTTTTTTGTGCTTAATGTTTTACTTGTTTGCCAGTTGATTGGATGTTATTACTTTCAGCATGCGCATCAGCCTGTTCATCACTATTGTATATGTACAATGATAAAATTGTGTTTCTCTGTTCTCTTTATGTCCACTTTCTGTTTCTTACTTCGATAATGTTTCTTTCCTTTATCATATTTGTTAATTTACCATCCTTAATAACCCCTTCAGTTCATGCCTTTCAACATTGAATATAATGTACCTTTTAAGTGTCTACCAATGTAATACATCATGCGCTGATATGCAGGTGTATGTATGAATGTGTATGCATGTACATGTATATATGTATATGCATGGTTGTGTGTCTACTACATGCATACATGTATGTGCATAAGTATGTGTGTGTGTGTGTGTGTGTGTGTGTGTGTGTGTGGGATGGGAATGACTGTGTACATGTGTGTGTGTGTGTGTGTGTGTGTGTGTGTGTGTGTGTGTGTGTGTGTGTGTTACTGTGTGAGTGGGTGGGTGGGTGGGCGGATTGGCGTGAGTGTGTGAATGTGTTCGTTTTATTACTTTTTTTTACAATGTTGATGATGATGATGATGATGATGGCTACTACTATCAAAAGTAGTAGTAGAAGTAGTGGTAGAAGTAGCAGCAGCATTTACCAAAACTATCATTGTCATGTCGCTGTCGTTATTGTTGTCACAAGGACAGATTTGAAGAATAGGCAATGCCTAAAATCTTTATCCTTGAGTAATAAAATTTTTAAATCTTGAACCTCGAATCTGTCGCGGGACTCTCCTTGCTTTCCCTTTCCCTAGGGACGGACTGTGCCTGCAGGCAGAGACAACTTTCCAGACCACCTGTCAGAACGACGACCGGCGCAAAGACGCCATACTGACGTGTGGCCAGATTCTGGCGGAAAAACTGTGCAGAAACTGCGTCACCAAGTACGCCTGTAGCCCCATGCAGGTGTTCGTGGTCAGTTACCGTTGTTGTCGTCATCACTGTATCAGTGTAGCAGTGTGTTTGTACATCCCTTTTTTTTTCTTTTTTTTTAAAAACTCTTTCCATACGAACGGCGAAAGAGACGACGTTAACAGCGTTTCACCCCAATTACCATCATCAAAATATTGCAAGCGGAAGGCTCTTATACTAAAGACGTGAATGTTGACAAAGAATACGACAATTCTGACGACGGAAGCTAAAGGTTGGGTCATTCAGACACCCACTGGACATCCGAGGGATCTGTGTAGAGGAGAAGAGAGGACTGGCCGTACTGAGTGAGTTAACCCTAGTGTCTAAGTATGACAAGGCAGAACTCACCCCCAAACTAGCTGAATCTTAGCCCTAATATCAACCCTGCCCTCGTCAAGGATATCATTCTAGGAAAGTTTGAAGAAACACCAGGCTGGTAGACTTGGCCCAGTTAGAATCGGTTCTGGCTATCAAAGCGTAACTCCCTCACGTTTTCTTCCGGTTTCAGCTTTTCAAGGAGGGTCACAGCTTTCCGGAATATACATTTGTATTTGTATTTGTATTTCTTTTTATCACAGCAGATTTCTCTGTGTGAAATTCGGGCTGCTCTCCCCAGGGAGAGCGCGTCGCTATACTACAGCGCCACCCAATGTTTTGTATTTTTTCCTGCGTGCAGTTTTATTTGTTTTTCCTATCGAAGTGGATTTTTCTACAGAATTTTGCCAGGAACAACCCTTTTGTTGCCGTGGGTTCTTTTACCTGCGCTAAGTGCATGCTGCACACGGGACCTCGGTTTATCGTCTCATCCGAATGACTAGCGTCCAGACCACCACTTAAGGTCTAGTGGAGGGGGAGAAAATATCGGCGGCTGAGCCGTGATTCGAACCAGCGCGCTCAGATTCTCTCTCGCTTCCTAGGCGGACGCGTTACCTCTGGGCCATCACTTCACTTCACTACACATGTACAGTACACTGCATCTGCTGGGCAGATGCCTGACCTAGTAAGTGGCTTAACCCAACTCAGCTTGTCAGGCCTTGAGTGCACATATGTTTGCTTCCATTAAGCTATAGGGAGGAGAAGGCATGGGGGGTGGGGGTGGGGGCTGAGGGGGGTGGTAAAGGCTGGCACAGAACGACCCCCTTCCTTTTTTAACAGCTTCATAGACGGGCGCAATAGCCGAGTTGTTAAAGCATCGGACTTTCAATCTGAAGGTCCCGGGTTCGAATCTCGGTAAAGGCGCATGATGGGTAAAGGGTGGAGATTTTCCCGATCTTCCAGGTCAATATATGTGCAGACCTGCTTGTGCCTGAACCCCCTTCGCGTGTATATGCAAGCAGAAAATCAAATACGAACGTCAAAAATCCCGTAATCCATGTCAGCGTTCGGCGGGTTATGGAAACAAGAACATACCCAGCATCCACCGCGTGTCAACGTTTACTCCGAATGAAACAAACAATAATGAACACCAGTGACGTCATCGTCACCAGCCCTGTCACGAACACAGTGACGTCATCAGCACCAGGACAGCTGATTAGGTGCGTTGTCAAAGCAGTGACACTGACCACAGTTAAAAAAAAGAAAAGAAAAAAAGAACGCGTTACTTTTTTTGCTAACATGTAATGTTCATGATTTATGTGACGAGCTGAGGTGTGTGAAACTCATCTGAACATCTCCGTTATAATTGAAATAGTATTACGTTCTGTCCCTCTTTCTATTCTTTCTTTCTTTCTTTCTGCCTTCGTAGGCAGTATACCTCGCGTCCACACACATCTACAAGTGATTTTGTGTGTGTGTGTGTGTGTGTGTGTGTGTGTGTGTGTGTGTGTGTGCAGTGACTAACTCACTATCAAAATTCCATAAACTTATGTAGCGATGTGAAAAGGCTAACTCACTAAAAGGAATGTTATGGTGTGCAGTGACGAACTCACTATAAAAATTCCAAATGCCATAAACTTATGTAGCGATGTGAAAAGGCTAACTCACTAAACGGAATGTTATGGTGTGCAGTGACTAACACACTATCAAATTCCACAAACTTATGTAACGATGTGCAAAGGCTAACTCACGAAACGGAATGTTATAGTGTGATCAAATTCCACAAACTTATGTAACGATGTGCAAAGGCTAACTCACGAAACGGAATGTTATAGTGTGCAGTGACTAACTCACTATCAAATTCCACAAACTTATGTAACGATGTGCAAAGGCTAACTCACGAAACGGAATGTTATAGTGTGCAGTGACTAACTCACTATCAAATTCCACAAACTTATGTAACGATGTGCAAAGGCTAACTCACGAAACGGAATGTTATAGTGTACAGTGACTAACTCACTATCAAATTCCACAAACTTATGTAACGATGTGCAAAGGCTAACTCACGAAACGGAATGTTATAGTGTACAGTGACTAACTCACTATCAAATTCCACAAACTTATGTAACGATGTGCAAAGGCTAACTCACGAAACGGAATGTTATAGTGTACAGTGACTAACTCACTATCAAATTCCACAAACTTATGTAACGATGTGCAAAGGCTAACTTACTATCAAAGGTCCAGAAAAGGAAATGCATGGTTTTTCAGTTTCGAGGAGGTATCAGAGCGTGCGGACAGACACATATACGCTACACCACACCGACTGGTTTGAAAGAAAAACGCATCAGCAGATCTCTGACTTTCGCATAAACCGAACCCATTGACTTCAGTCTAATATCATCATCTTAGATGAACAGACTATAAATAAATAAACGAACGAACCCATTGACCAAGAGAAGACAAGACTTTTATGCAGCATATTGTCTTTCACATTATTTATAAAGTAAAAACAACAACAACAACAACAACAACCAAACAACTAGACTTTCTTGATTAGACACTGATTAGAACCATCGAGATTCGGCCACTGGCTCACTATCACGACCTCTTTAGACCTGACGGAGTCATGCATCTAGAAAGTGAGAATGAATTTAGGGCCAGAACTGACAATGAAAAACGGAACAGATATTTAGCACTTGCAACTTGAGCTGACTGGGCAACCGAAGAAAGTCTATGAATTTTCAACTTTTTTTTAATTTTGTTTATTATTATTATTATTATTATTATTATTATTATTATTATTATTTTATAGCTTCTTTTTTTTTCGTTTTTCAGTGCAGGTCTAAATCTTTTGATTTTTTTTTTTTTTTTTTTTTTTTTTTTTAGTTTGTGTTGAAGTATGATTTAAATCACCTTTGAAGAAGGACTAATATCAATCAGTTAAACGTTGTTGTTGTTGTTGTTGTTGTTGTTGTTGTTGTTATATATATATATATATATAACTGATAACAAATACCGATATGCAACGGTCCTATTAAAAAAACAAACAAACAAAAAACAACTATTGTTTTATTGTTATTGTATTTTTGTTGATAGTAGTTACTGCATTTGTCTTTGTTCTTAGTAGCAGTAGCAGTAGTAGTGTTTTAGTCGTGACGTGGCCGTCATCCGCACCAATAAAAGTACGTAGCTCTTCCATCAGTACCATGTTCTTCATCGTTATCATCATGATCATCGTCACCACCACCATCACCACCATCTCCATCGCCATGACTGTCATCACTATTGTTATTGGTTTCATTGGAACAGGCCTGTCTGGACTGGGCCTGCAGCGGCTACACGAACCAAACCGCCTGTGCCATTGTTGGGGCCAGTATCGACTTGTGTCGTACGTTCACGACCGGCAACCTGACGCAGAAAATGGAAGATGCCAAATGCTACAAAGAGTTCATCCCCATCACTGTAAAAAAGCGCGATGCTGGATCTTCAGCGAAGGACGAATGAACAAAATCTGAGACCCTTCCGTTTGCGACAACCACATCGTCTACCTGTCCTCTGCATTGCTGTCTACCTGTCCTCTGCATTGCTGTCTACCTGTCCTGACCTCTGCATTGCTGTCTACCTGTCCTGTCCTCTGCATTGCTGTCTACCTGCCTGTCTACCTGACCTCTGCATTGCTGTCTACCTGTCCTCTGCATTGCTGTCTACCTGTCCTGTCCTCTGCATTGCTGTCTACCTGTCCTCTGCATTGCTGTCTACCTGTCCTCTGCATTGCTGTCTACCTGTCCTGTCCTCTGCATTGCTGTCTACCTGTCCTCTGCATTGCTGTCTACCTGTCCTCTGCATTGCTGTCTACCTGTCCTGTCTCTGCATTGCTGTCTACCTGTCTCTGCATTGCTGTTCACTGTCCTCTGCATGCTGTCTACCTGTCCTGACCTCTGCATTGCTGTCTACCTGTCCTCTGCATTGCTGTCTACCTGTCCTCTGCATTGCTGTCTACCTGTCCTGTCCTCTGCATTGCTGTCTACCTGTCCTGACCTCTGCATTGCTGTCTACCTGACCTCTGCATTGCTGTCTGCCTGCCTGTCTACCTGACCTCTGCATTGCTGTCTACCTGCCTGTCCTCTGCATTGCTGTCTACCTGTCCTGTTCCTCTGCATTGCTGTCTACCTGTGTCCTCTGCATTGCTGTCTACCTGACCTCTGCATTGCTGTCTGCCTGCCTGTCTACCTGACCTCTGCATTGCTGTCTACCTGCCTGTCCTCTGCATTGCTGTCTACCTGTCCTGTCCTCTGCATTGCTGTCTACCTGACCTCTGCATTGCTGTCTACCTGCCTGTCTACCTGACCTCTGCATTGCTGTCTACCTGCCTGTCTACCTGACCTCTGCATTGCTGTCTGCCTGCCTGTCTACCTGACCTCTGCATTGCTGTCTACCTGCCTGTCTACCTGACCTCTGCATTGCTGTCTACCTGCCTGTCTACCTGTCCTCTGCATTGCTGCCTACCTGACCTCTGCATTGCTGTCTACCTGTCTGTCTACCTGTCCTCTGCATTGCTGTCTACCTGTCCTGACCTCTGCATTGCTGTCTTCCTGCCATCTGCATTGTGGCTGGGACCATTATGACTAGATACAGCTCGTTTACAGTGCTGGATTCTGGATTTTGACGACAAAAAAGAAAAAAAAAAGGTACAACCATATTCCTTTCTAGGAATGAAGAACAAAACTCCGTCAGACACCAGGTTTTCTGTAGCTTCAACACAAACCTGTTAAGAAAAAATGCCCGGGTGTCAGAATATAGATTCGTTTTAAACAGCTAAAGAAACTGACTAAGTACTCCAGGTGCATGCTGTTTCACCTGTTATGATCCATGTGTTATGTGCGAGATTGGCCAACAGATTTTCGCGGCACATTTGATAAGAAAATAAAAATAAATTAAAGTTGTGCATCTCTCTCTCTCTCTCTCTCTCTCTCTCTCTCTCTCTCTCTCTGTGGAATCAATTGCATGTGCGTTCCGCTTTAAAGAAGCTTTTTACTTTTGTGGTTGAAAAGATTCCAGTTTCTCTCTTATTTCATAGACCTGTGAGGTCTACCCACGAACCTTCCACAGCAGTCAATAAAGGCTCTGTCTGCAAAATATTGTTGATTTCTGTTGCTCTTTCTGTATGTGGTAATCAACTAACTGACCAAAAGACAATCGAATTCTGGTACACAATGCCATGCGCGCGCACGCGCGCGCACGCACGCACACACACACACACACACACACACACAAACACAAACACACACACACACACACACAAACACACACACACTTGAAACGCACGCATGCATATACACACGCACGCACACATACACACAGAGGAACACGCACGAACGTACAAACAAACACACACACATGCACGCACGCATGCACGCGCGCACACGCACATACATACACACACAGACAGACACAAGCATATATATACACACACACAGACACAGAAACACACAAACACACACACACACACACACACACACGCACGCACGCACGTACGCACGCATGCACATACACACACACACACACACACACACACACACACACACACACACAAGCACACTCTCGCGCGTGCGCACGCACACACATATGTATATACACACACAGACAGACACACACGCACATACACACACACAGGCACAGAAACACACACACACAAACGCGCGATTGCACACACACACATACATACACACACACACACACACACACACACACGCGCGCGCGCGTAAGGACGCATACACATACACACGCACACACACTCACACTCACGCTTGCGCGCAAGCACACGCGCAAACACACATACATACAGACTCACACACTCACACACACACAGACACACACACACGCGCACATACACACACACACACACACACTCGCGCGCGCGCGCACACACACACATATACATACACACAGACACACACACACACACATACACAAATACACACAAACACACACACACACACACACACACACAGAAACACACACACACACACGCGCACGCACGTACGCACACACACAAACACACGCATGCACACACACGCACAAACACACAGACACACGTACACACATACACACACACACTGCAGTCTGATGGTGGTCTCTGGTTTATTTCAGTCAAGTCAGATCTCGGAGCACTTCATGTCTCTTCTTCGTAACACGGACACCATGGACACACACACACACACACACACACACACACACACACACACACACACACACACACGCACGCACGCACGCACGCACGCACGCATGCACGCGCACACACACACACACGTGCGCGCGCGCACACACACACACACACACACACACACACACACACACACACACACACTTCTTCTCTTCTTGGAATCACTGACACCATAGACACAGCAAACTGTCGACAGACTGTTCGGAATAAAGTGGAGAGAAAGAAAGAAAGAAAGATAGATAGATAGACAGACAGACAGACGCTTGGCGCTTAGACTCTTTTATGTCACTGGCCATGAGGTCCTTATGACATGAGTGACTGCGCCAACATACTTTCATTGCATAACAAAATATTAGAATAAACGAATGTGAATGGTGAACGCAAATATCAAAACAAAAGTTCTTTCCTTTAAGAAAAATGGTAGCAGCCAACAGGCCACTCAACACATGATAACTCCGTTCATTCATCCATTCATGCAACAACAGATTCCAACAATGGCTACAGAAGAAAATGTCAAACCTATATGACCACGCAGATTTTATATGTTCTGATATAGATTTTGCTATCAGGATTATCACCTCGTGATCTTATAATGTTAACATACTAAAGAGATCCTTTCTGTTTGCAGATTCGTTTTCAAAAGATTTACAATCGAACATTTTAAACGAATTTCATCAACGACTGTGGGGTTGCACAAAGGACATGGAGAATTTGTTGATATATCAGGCATAAACCAATTTTTATTGGCATTAAAGCCAAGAGTTCGTAATCCAAATTGTGCAAGCATTGTACGATACCATTTTAATCCCAACAGCAGTTAGGAATCATTCAGCTTGGAATATACTGTTAGATGAATGTAACCAGCTGTAGTTATTCTTACTTCCTGTGTCTGAATGCCAGTTCTGTTTAAACATATCAAGTAGTCTGGATTTTAATTCTAAAATAAAAGTCTTCCCATGTCCTACACCTTGACACATGGACACAATTGCAAGACCATTTTCTGACAAAATGTTTCTTGCACAAGAAGCCCGATTTTCCTTTCCTTTCTCTGTCTGAGATAACATCATATCATATGCCTGTTTACAAAGTCTGTTTTGGGGCAATTTCAACAGTTTAAACCAATACTTAATACACTTTACATAACTTGTCACATACCAAGAATACCTCCCGGTTTCACCATACAGAACTTTGTTTGAGGCAAGAATTGGAATACCCAGAAAACGTTTTACAACAAAAGTATGTACTCTCTCTATCGAGAGAGAGAGAGAGAGAGAGAGAGAGAGAGAGAGAATGCGAATGCGAGTGTGAATGCGAATGCGAATGCAAATATTTCATTCAGATTAGGCCACAGAAATGTCGATTTCTAATTAATAATGACAATCACCATTATGACAGAAATGATAATAATCCAAATAATAATAATAATGATATCATTTATTTTCAGTCTAATATCATCATCTTAGATGAACAGACTATAAATAAATAAACGAACGAGGCCACAGCCCCTGTCTTAAGGGGGTATTACATAATTGTATACAAAGAATATTTATGATATGAACAGACATTCTAAACAAATAGTATAACACGAAACACATGACTACATTCTAAGTTGTACAAATATAGAGTAGCCTCAGTGCTTTGTAGACAAATAAAGCCAGGTTAGTCAAGACAGTTTCATTTCTGGATGTCATAAGCTGATTCAGTCTAAAAACACATGGGTTTTGATAATACTTGTGTTCAATCAGTTTTATCCTTATATCATGCAAGACAGAACAGCAGAACAAAATATGGATTTCGTTTTCTTCAGCTGCATTACATAAACGACATAAAACATTCATTGAACTTTTACCCTTACATCTGTATCGATGGCAGGCTATATCTGACACACCGAATCTGAATTGAGATAATGCACTTCTGACATATCTGTTCATATTAATTAAAATATATGGTTCCACGTTATTACCAGTCTTAAACATTCTGTATTCTTAAAAAAAATACTAGTTTGGATATGATCGTGCCATTCCTGCCACCTACAATCAATAATTCTTTGCTAGAAATATTTGAGAAATCCACTAATTCTTCCAATGCCTTGATTATCCCAAACATATGCAAAGCCGAATGTATACAAACATTTACGTATGTTAGTCACCCACGTCTTTTTGCCATTATCATCTAAGCTTTTGTATGCTTTGCAAGGTAACCTGTTATTGTCCATCCTTGTTAATTTTAGTCAATAACTCACACACTTTACATACGAATTCAAATAAATTGGATATCTTCCGAGTTTTCCATAGACAAAGTCATTAGGTGTTAGATTATCAACATTCAAATAACATTTCACTACTATTTTCAAATGCCCATATTTCAGCGCCATATTGTAATATCAGTTGTACATGCGAGTCAAAAAGCTTTGTAAAAAATAATACATAAATTACAGTTAAACTTATATATAATATGGAGAATAATTAATGAAGCTCTCTTTGCTCTGTTCATTAAATCATGACAAGCGAAACTAAAACTTAACCGAGTTGATAAGAAAATACCAAGATACTTATAAGCATTTACAATACTGATTTTTTTCATTACCGTAAGTCCATGTTTCATTTCTAGATAGATAACCTCCCTTACGAAATACAACAATATTGGTTTTATCCATGAATCTGCCGACACTGAAGACATTGACAGGACTCAACCCAAGCACAGAAGTGGAGGGGTATCGAAACTGAGGTCACCATGAGAGCAGGGCATGAAAGGCCACAGACTTTGGGACTGTTTCGTTTATATTGATGATGATGAAGGAGGAGGAGGATGACGATGACGATGTTGCTTTGGAGGTCCATTTTGATTTGGGACTGCGTGACAAGGCTGAACTCTACGCTTCCTGTCATAATGATATCCCGGCGTTAACCAGGCCCGAGAGATACAGACACTTGCAGTGTTGGTCAGGTAATTGGAGCAACACGCCCAAAGACGCATCCTTGAAGTGGATGACTGTGTGGTCCCAGTCTCCCCATTTAAGCCCACAGCACACTCAACTCTGGGACATTAAACAAAATTCCTCCACACTCAACTCTGGCTAGGAGCCGGCCACGGGCCGAAAAACCCACCTCTGCTGGGATTCGAACCCGCGTCTCCCAGCCGTCAGTCCGGGACGCTAACCACTTCGCCACGACGGCTGGTTCTTCTTGTTCTTGTTCTTCTTGTTCTTGTTCTTCTTGTTCTTGTTCTTCTTCTCTTGTTCTTCTTGTTTTTCTTGTTCTAGCTTTTCTTCTCTCTTTCTTGTTTTTCTTTTTATTCTACCTGTTCTTGTTCATCATCATCACAATCTTCTTCTTCATCTTCTTCTTCATCTTCTTCTTCTTCTTCGGGGGCTGCAACTCTCACGTTCACTCATATGAACGAGTGGGCTTTTACATGTATGACCGGTTTTGTTTGTTTGTTTGTTTTTGTTTTTTCGTTTTGTTTTTTACCCCGCCATGTAAGGCTGCCATGCTCCGTTTTCGGAGATGTTCTGTTTCACCATACGCAAGACAGCACCTACCCACCCTCTGCCCCACTCCCCTACTGACCACACTGAGCAGAAGAACTGCTGGCTTTCCCATGAAACCAGACATCATCCTCTCCAGAGCTCACACCGGTGCCAAGTCCCCCAAAACAGCTGTGCCCTGTCAATATGCCCCACGGCGGATTTTGACACGGAGCTCATAACAAGCATGTGAGTGGACGAGGGATCGAAAGAGCATGGTATGAAGCATGACCTATGCTTTTGTGATTATGTATGAGGAAGCTGCCGTGGAGATCTGTTCCGGTTTGAGACAACGTGACAGGGGCTGTGTCCTACGCTTCCTATCACACACACACACACACACACACACACACACACACACACACACACACACACACACAGATATATATATATATATATATATAGATAGATAGATAGATAGATAGATAGATAGATAGATAGATAGATAGATAACACCTATGAAAATTAGTTAATTGGTAAGCGACACACACACACACACACACACACACACACACACACACACACACACATATATATATATATATATATATATATATATATATATATATATATATATAACCTATGAAAATTAGTTAATTGGTAAGCGACACACACACACACACACACACACACACACACACACACACACACACACACACAGATATATATATATATATATATATATATATAGATAGATAGATAGATAGATAGATAGATAACACCTATGAAAATTAGTTAATTGGTAAGCGACACACACACACACACACACACACACACACACACACACACACACACACACACACACACATATATATATATATATATATATATATATATATATATACATATATATAACCGATAAGAATTAGTTAATTGGTAAGCGAAAGCATTCATACTTTTAGTGTGCTTTTGAACACAAGACTGAAGGGAGTGATATGAATTTTTGTCAGTGCGTTTGTGCAATTATTCATGGTTTGGACTATTAGGCGTGATGGAATGATGCATTTGAAAAGTTACAGTTTTGGGCCAACATTTGCATTATGTATGTATGTATATGTATATATATGTAGTGTGTGTATGAGTGTGCGTGTGTATGTGCGAGTGTGTGCGTGCGCGTGTGCGTGCGTGCGTGTGTTTGTGTGTTTGTGTGTGTGTGTTTGTGGTTTTGTGTGCCATAATTCAGTCTTAATGATTGGCAGTCAAGGTACTTGCGCACAACTCAAGATTGCAAGAAAAAACAACAACAAATCATCAGTTTTGCAGACAAATCCTTTATTGGTTGCTCTTGACGGTTTGTTGGAGCGAAAATATAGAGAAACTGGAACGTTTCTAATTATTAAAATAATAGCTTCAATACAGCGGAACGCACATCAAAATGAGAGAGAGAGAGAGAGAGAGAGAGAGCATGGATATGGATCTTTCATTTCTTCTCCAAATTGCTGCGAAAATCCATTGACCAACCTCTCGCATTGCACGGGGAACATAATCTGTGAAATGTCATGAATTTGGAGTTCTTACTAGCAATTTGTTTTGCTATCTAATATATATACATATACATACACACACATATGTATATATGTATGTGTATATATACATACATACATTGGGACATTTGCAGTTTTTTTTTGTTTTGTTTTTTTCAACAGGGAATACGAACAGAAGACATGACACCTTTGAACGTTTTGTTTCTCAGTGTTGGAATGGAATTTGTTTTCGTTGTGTTTCGTTATTGTTGTCAGTTCCAGAATCCACGAGCTGTATCCAACGTGACCATCATCATGTTCCCAGCGCAATGCAGAGGACAGGTAGACAGGCAGGTAGACAGCAATGCAGAGGACAGGTAGACGCTGTGGTTGCCGCAAGTGGAAGGCGGGGGGTGAGGGGGGTACTCAGATTTTGTTCACTTTACCGTTGATGGAGATGAACTCTTTGTAGCATTTGGCATCTTCCACTTTCTGCGTCAGGTTGCCGGTACTGAACGTACGACACAAGTCGATGCTGGCTCCCACAACGGCACAGGCGGTTTGGTTCGTGTAGTCACTGCAGGCCCAGTTCAGACAGGCCTGTTCCAATGAAACCAATAACAATAGTGATGACAGTCATGGCGATGGAGATGGTGGAGATGGTGGTGGTGACGATGATCATGATGATAACGATGAAGAACATGGTACTGATGGAAGAGCTACGTACTTTTATTGGTGCGGATGATGGCCACGTGACGACTAAAACACTACTACTGCTACTGCTACTAAGAACAACGACAAATGCAGTAACTATTACCAACAACAACACCAACTATAGTGGCCTAATTTTAAAATGGTACCAGGGTGGGGTGGGGTTGGGGGGTTCGGGGGGGGGGGGACACTAAACTGACTTCACACGCTAGGATGGGCAGCGAATCTTCCAGTTTTGTGATGTTGGTGCGTCTGTGATAGGAAAACACAGTTTGACTGTCGGTGTAATACCCTTAAAGTGTCCCCCTGCTGGTCTTTACTCCGGGGTCATTCTTGGCTAGCATCCAACGAACCACAGCGTCATTCATGGCCAGTCTAGATCGAAACCCATAGATGGAAATTAGCCCCTTTCTGTAGGGGTAATCAAGCTTAAATAAAGAAAAAAAAAGAAGAAATGGGGTCATGCTGGGCTCGCCTTTACAGACCCGCAACCCTCCTCTTCATTATAACTTCACGGAAGTAAACATGGGGGAGATCTACCTTGACAACCTGTATAGTACTGATTCTTACCGGGCAAATTTTGCCTCCGGGGGTAATTTTAAACTAGGCTAGAATGACACCCATATGAACTACAAGCTTTGGGGACATGGGGTAAATCCCAACCACTGGAGGTCAGTTTTGCCTTGTCATATTAAACCCCGGGGTAAAAACCTACGGGGGTACGTAAACGCTGCTACGCTGGACCCAGTAACTGACACAGTGATGACGATACCAACGGTAACTGACCGTGAACACCTCCATGGGGCTACAGGCGTACTTGGTGACGCAGTTTCTGCACGTTTTTTCCGTCAGGATCTGGCCACACGTCAGCATGGCGTCTTTGCGCTGGTCGTCGTTCTGACAGGTGGTCTGGAAAGCGGTCTCTGCCTGCAGGCACAAATCGTCCCTGGGGAAAGGGAAAGCGACGAAGAAAGTGAAAGGGGGCCAGGTGGCTGATAAGAAAAGTTACATGAGCACATACACAGACACAGATGCGCGCGTGCACACACACACACACACACACACACACACAACACACACACACACACACGCACACACACACACAGAACGAACGAACGAATGATCTATTGTGGTCAGGTCCATTCTGCCCATTCAAAAGGGGGCAGGGTGGGGGAGGTTGTACATGTGAGATACGTAACGAAATATGCGAACTGATGCGCTGTACACTTGATCAAAACATGGAATCCACGTCATGCGATTAATTATAATTAGTGTCATGCAAAGTCTGTATAATCACAATCTTTGTTTTCAATCAGGTCGACAAGAGAAAACGAATCACACAGCGACATCAGTCACGATGTAACCAGATCAGGATTTCCATTTCTAGCACTTTTACAAGCGTTTGGATTTGTGTCTCTAAACGTAGTAAGTAAACTGTCCATTTTCGTGGCCGACTCCTCAAGACAAGACATTATCTGTCTGCAGACATCTGGCAGAACATCAACATGCTCCTGTTCAGAAAGTTCACTGTCATGTTGAGAACTGTCCACATCTGGGTCAATGTTATTCATGTTTTGGGGCATGAGAGTCATGCCAATTTCGTTCAGTTCACACATTTCTGCACCGCAATGTATGTCTGCACCAGTGGCTTCATCGTGGAGGACTGTCACTGCACGTGAAATCGTGTCGCCGTGTGCCATGTCGATGTGCTGGTCGTCACGCCGTGTGTTGCTCCATGACAGGGGTGCAGAGGGAGGGTCGAGGTGGTCGTCGTACAGAGACATGTCAGCGTGAAAAGGTATCAGCGGGTCACTGTTGTCAGCGGCATCGAATAGACTAGGAGGGGGTGGCAAAAAATAAACCAGAAGGAGACGATTCCCGTCCACTTGCCTTTTTTCTCCTGGTTCAGTCTGTATTCTTCGGCTCTCCTCTTGTCTCTGTTGATCTGTGACGGACACTTTCAGAGGTACACAGTGGCACTGTAGACTTGAACTTGTGCAACAACAGGGGGCTGACCGGTACTTGTCATTCTGAGAACGACGACAGTTTGATCGCCTCTGCCTTCGATTTTGAAAGAGGACAGCCCCATGTCTCGCAGCATTGCATATAGCATTGTTTCTAACGTTGATGGGAGTCCTTCAACAGGTATGTTGGGCTAAATCTTCACAAAAAACTGCAATAATTTACTGTGCTGGAGACGGAGCGTCTTGCTGGCTGCCAAGCAAGGGAAGCTACTCCGAGAGAGAGAGAGAGAGAGAGAGAGAACATGATTGTGGAGGAAAACAAATGCAGGAGAACAACTCATCCATAAAAGCAAAACTGACCAAAGAAGCGTGTTTTAGCGAAACAATGAAACACAGAGGCACATACACTTGTTTGATGTAGGCACTGGTTTCGTTGAAGATATCGAAGAGCACCATGTCCTGTGCTGAGAAGCCCAAGTCCTTCTTCCTACTGACGAAAGTTCCTCCAGAGTTGCCTCCTGAAAAAAAAAAATCAAACGCAAATCAGTTTGTATTCAGCTACAAACTGGGACATAGTATGCATCAGTTTGGCATTCAGCTACAAACTGGGACATAGTATGCATCATCCTTGCATTCACCTACAGATCACGACATTGTCATTCGTCATTCTGAAAATGATAGATTGCTACATCCACTTAATGTCATAGCTTATATGTTTTTTTTTCTTTTTCTTTTTTTCCGTTTTTGATAACATATGTATTCTAAAACAAATCTTTATTGACATATTGTCATTGTCAGATATCAGACTTTGTAAATAGACATTTTCAGATATTGGAACACACACACACACACACACACACACACACACACACACACACACGCGTGCGAACAGTGTTGTCCCTGCCCAGTAATTCCGCCCCCCTCTCCTCTTTTAACATCACTTACAGTGAAAATATGTTAAACTCAAGACCGAACAAACTGTCACACACGGTCGTCATAGAATGCTTTCACTTTCGGTCAGAAGACAGCTGACCGGACTGGAGATTCGGGGGAAAGAGGGTAGGGAGGAATGAGCCCTAATCCTCTGGCCACCCCCCACTTACCGCACACTTGCTTGGGGTAGGGGCTCAGCTCAAAAGGCTCACTGCTCAGACACTCGAAGGCCCAGGAGGGTTTCCTGAATTCTTTCTGGTCAGGGTCCCACGGAGTGAACTTCACCTTGAAAGAACCGTCCACAGCGGTGGCCACAGTTTCCTTGCCCTCCACGGAGAAGGTGACGAAAGATGAGGTCTCCACTGATCCCCCGGATTGTTTTTCGTACAGATCGGTAATGTTTCTGTTGAAAAACTGTCCAAGGATATAAACAAATGATTATGTTTGGCAAAGCGAAACAAGAAACTGAAAAATTCCGTTGAAAAACTGTCGAATTACACAAACAAGGGGGAAATGATTATGTTTGACAAAGCGAAAGAAGAAATTGAAGAATTCCGTTGAAAAACTGTCGAAGAATATAAAAGAGGGGAAAATGTTTACGTCTGACAAAACGCAAGGAGAAAAGGCAATGTCTGTAGTAGTAGTAGTAGTAGTAGCAAGAGCAGCAGCAGTAGTAGTAGCAGCAGCAGTAGTAGTAGTAGTAGTATTTTCAGACTCAAATTTTGTTCCAGGATGCTGTTGGAGAATAGGAAAAGTAAAGCCAGAAGGTAGTCATGTGTGGAAAGGACATTTTTTTACATTCATTCAACAAATATATTCTGGGAAAAATGCCCACATAAAAAATGAAAACAAGTACAACACGTCAGCACACACGTTAGAATTCGTAGGTGACGGTGTGCATCATAGCAAATGTGGAATCCTTATTTTTAAACCGTCTTTTATACAGTGAATAAAATGGACAATTTTGATAATGTACTTTGAATATTGACAAAAAAACTAAAGTTTATAAAAAAAAAACCTTTTTGGTGGTAGATGAATCCTCTTTGTTTACTGGGATACGACGTTTCGAACCATAGGCCCGTTGTCAAGTGATGAGAAGAGGGCAGTGTGAATAGGAAAGCATAGTGTGTGTGTGTGTGTATGCATATGTGTGTATATACATGTGTATGTGTAAATATATGTATGTATATATATATATATATATATATATATACAGTGTGTGTGTGTGTGTGTGTGTGTGTGTGTGTGTGTGTGTGTGCGCGCGCGCGCACTGAATGGTGATCAGCAAGTGTTTTAGAGTGCATGGTCCATCAAAACAGAAAGTAGTGAGATGTCATCACCCTTTTCTCACATAGGCTTTCCTATTCACACTGTCCTCTTCTCATCACTTGACAACGGGCCTATGGTTCGAAACGTCGTATCCCACTAAACAAAGAGGATTCATCTACCACCAAAATGTTTTTATAAACTTTAGTTTTTTGTCTTTGAAGAATCCTGCAGTCATTTTTGCCTTCTTCCCTTTGAATATTGATAGTGGAGTGATGGAAAAGCTTCTTCCTTGTATCATGAACAACCACTAGTGTAAAAGATAAGAATTCGTTATCGATTTCGTTGGCAATACATTTTCGCACATTCTTTAAGGAGAACAAACTCTAAGCACTTTACAAACACGGTACGGGATATCTGTATTTGTATCTGTATTTCTTTTTATCACAACAGATTTCTCTGTGTGAAATTCGGGCTGCTCTCCCCAGGGAGAGCAGGTCGCTACACTACAGCGCCACCTTTTTTTTTTTTTTTTCTTTTTTCCTGCGTGCAGTTTTATTTGTTTTCCCTATCGAAGTGGATTTTTCTACAGAATTTTGCCAGGAACAACTCTTTTGTTGCCGTGGGTTCTTTTACGTGCGCTAAGTGCATGCCGCACACGGGACCATGGTTTATCGTCTCATCCGAATGACTAGCGTCCACACCACCACTCAAGGCTTAATGGGGGGTGGGGTGGGGGGTAGAGAAAATATCGGCGGCTGAACCGTGATTCGAACCAGCATGCTCAGATTCTACTCGCTTCCTGGGCGGACGCGTTACCTCTAGGCCATCACTCCACCAACAATAGGCGCTGTATAGATATCCATTCCCTCCCACCTCTGTTTCCTTACCTTGACCGCTCTTTTGTTGGTGGTACGGCCTTCCCAGTCATCGCCTGTGGTCTTGTCCGTGACGCCCAGCCAGACGGTGTTCAGACGGTAGTGTTTGCCGATGGAGATGAAGCCTGGTGACACGTTGACACCATACTTGCCACACCTCTGACGAACGGCGTTGTACTTGCAGGGCACGGCGAACATGAGTTTCTTGCTGCCATCGAAGGGGACGATGTTGGTGTTTTTGTCCAGCTGCTCGCATTTGTTGGTCTGCGCTTCCACGTCTGTTAACAACACACCGCGCAGAACGTGAGGGGTTGGGCGGAAGTTGATGGAAGGAGAAGAGGAGGAGGACAAAAGCATTACTTCTACTACACCTGTCCTCCAATCTCTCTCTCTGTCTTTCTCTCTCTTATATTAATAACAGATACTAGACACTGTATTATCGTAATTTTGGTTGTGTGTTTTGTAAATGATTTCGCCTTCAGTTAGGGGGTTAGGCCTAAATGTGAATAAGCATTTCGCTTTCGCATTCGCATTCTCTCTCTCTCTCTCTCTCTCTCTGGTGTGCACATTAGGTTACGAACATGAAGTGACTGAAATTAGCATAACATTATTAATTTTATCAGTTGAATCTACTCGCTTCATGATCTACTGTTTTATGACATATATATCAAATCATGTTTTCAGTCTATGGACTGAGTCTGTTCTGGATCAGTTCGAGCATTACTCTGCTTGCAAAGCTGATCAGACTGATAGTTCTGTGATTCTTGCAAAGTTGAAAGCTGACTTTCGAATCTATTTTGTTGTACAGTGATATTTTTTGGGGAGACTTTGTCCATGTTGTTGGTCATTCTCCAGTCTGATAGACAGACATACAGACAGACAGACAGACAGACAGAGAGAGAGAGAGAGAGAGAGAGAGAGAGAGAGAGAGAGAGATGTATATAAAAGAAAAACAAACACATCAATCTACTTATCAGATAAGTACGGTATAGTACCTCCAGAGGTTTTACATAATTCTTTCAAATGGGCAAAAAAAGGGTGAGTGACCACTTGAATGTATCAAATAGAGAAAACGTTTTCCATTGGTAAATAATGTGATACAAGATCTCGGTATCTAACTCCAATCCTGAAAAAAATATATCAACACTAGATTTGTCCAAATGCATGTTACTGATCATGATGTGATGATGAAATAAGAGTTATGTCACTTACCGCTCCACGTCACAAACACGACAGCCAGAAGAACAAACTTCAAGTCCATGGTGCGTCCTGCAATGACAGCAGTATCGTTGTACACATGGTTGGGATTAAGTAGTGTGCATTGATATTTTTTCTAATCACAAACTGGAATCAACGGAACTCTAGCCTCCCTGTGAGCGCTCGTACCCAATCCTACCCTATATCTTTAACTGAATTTAACAAGATGTCCACAATCACCAGTATATATGACGGTACATTCTTCTTCCACTTAACGACCAGCATCAGTCTGCTGATGGAAATTGTCGTGTTGTGGGAGGTTGCTGTTGGACGTAGTTTAGCTGGGCTACCGAGGGATGTTCTGTTAACTCACTCAGTACGGCCAGTCCTCTCTTCTCCTCTACGCAGACCACTCGGATGTCCAGTGGGTGTCTGAATGACCCAACCTTTAGCTTCCGTCGTCAGAATTGTGGTATTCTTTGTCAACATTCACCTCTTCAGTGTAAGAGCCTTCCGCTTGCAATATTTTGATGATGGCAATTGGGGTGAAACGCTGTTAACGTCGTCTGTTTCGCCGTTCGTATGGAAAGAGTTAACTGATAGGGGAGATGGGGCGCAGTTTACTGGTGTGTTCGCATCTCCAGCAAGGCTAGTCTGGCTACCGCAGCAGTCCCGGGAAATACACCCGACCGGCAAAGCCCTAGCCTTCTACGGCACTACTTACCAGTGGGAGACAAAAAAAAGTGGGGGGTGGGTGGACTTGCAAAACAATAAAATTTCGCAGCTATCGTTCATAAACCAGTGGAAAACTGTAAATTTGTGGCTGAAACTTCGATTTTTCGAAACGCTCATTCCAAGCTGCCCATGGTGCAAGTGTACGGTGCATGTGTACCCGAATCAGTCAGCTGGTTGTGTGCCCGTTTAGAGGCCAGTGGAAGACCAGAGGCAGTCTGCATGTTTCAAATCATCTCTCGACTTGTTAACATCATGAAAATATTCTTGCTTTCATGAAGTGGTCCTCAACATTTTGTGAAGTCTGTACTGTAGGTAAAGATGACAGGGGTGGTGCTGACAACCACAAGCACATGCCCGTAACTCTCTTGTCTTGTGGAAATCTTCGTCAGTGGACTTAATTCCACATTGTGCATAGCGGATCTTGAGCAAATGCAGAGTGAATTTCGCCCCAGATCAAGTCTTTTTCCGTTGTTTTTTTAAAATTTTTTACTTGTCCTAATTTTTTCTCAAAACTGCACAAACAGCAGCAAAAGCAACAATAGGGGCAGTTCACATGTGCTGCGTTTGTTTTGAAGTCTGCCTGTGAAAGCGGAGTATGGCTGCCTACATCGCGGTATAAAAATGGTCATACACGTAAAAGCCCATCTTTTGGCTCGAGTGCGTGTAACATTAAACAGACAAATGACAACATAGAACTGTCTATACTTTATTGCAGACCCTTGTGTGGATGTGGGGATGTGTGAATGTGGGGATGTGTGGATGTGGGGATGTGCTGGAGTGCCAGGAGACGAAAGCTGTTGTATCTGTATTACACATTTTTGAAGATGAAAACGTTTGACACTGGTGAAGTCTGAAAACTGAGGAAGGAAATCCAAACCACTATCCGAAAAACAAAAACCCCAACAGATCCTAAAGAATATATTTCTCAACGTTATATTGCCATTGTGTGTATGTTAAAGTGACTGAACATTTCGTGTGCTTTTAAAGTTTTATCCACTGCCTTCTCTTTCAATCTGACCCTCCCTCTGTATTAAATTTTCGTTTATTTTCCTTGTGGTGTGGGAAGGGTTAACGTTATCCGATAAAGTGAATTGACTGAATGAATGGGACTGATAATATGTTTTACGGTAGAATTTTGCTTCTGTCAAAGACATTGTTGAACGCCTCGATCTCAAATGGAACAGTATTAACTGATACACACAGTTGTGGATAATCGTTGGGAATTCTCTTGAGAAAATTAAGTAAAATTTAATGCGGAGTGATGGCCTAGCGGTAACTCGTCCGCCTAGGAAGCGAGAGAATCTGAGTTCACTGGACGAATCACGGCTCAGTCACCAGTATTTTCTCCCCCTCCATTTGACCTTGAGTGGTGGTCTGGACGCTCGTTATTCGAATGAAACGATAAACCGAGGTCCCGTGTGCAGCATGCGCACACGTAAAAGAACCCATGGCGACAAAAGGGTTGTTCCTGGCAAAATTCTGCAGAAAAATCCACTTTGCAGGCAGGAAAAAATGCAAAAAACAAAACAAAAAAGAACAACAACAACAACAACAACAACAACAACAACAACAACAACAACAAAAAAGGGTGGCGCATTCAGTGTAGCGTCGCGCTCTCCCTGGAGAGAGCAGCCCGAATTTCACACAGAGAAATCTGTTGTGAAAAAAAGAAGAAAAAAAAAAGAAGAAGAGTAATCCAATGATACGAATACAAAAAGAAAACAAAATGGGATATAGAAAATACTGTTGTTAGTGGTGTTTTATGGAGGAAAGTTACTGATGTTGCACGGTCGTTCTGTGTTCTGAATGGAAACACGAAAGGACAAGGAAACCACAGCACGAATGACACGTCCTCTCAAACGGAAAGACGGTCCAACTCTTCATTCTCACTTCCCATCACTGTCACACAAGAAACAGACAATCTTTAAACTGAAATCCCAGGCTAAGAACCAAAAAGTGAAATAAAACCGTTCGCAAACTAAACTTCGACACAGTAAAGCAAGGTCTTCGGATGAGCAAAGTGTTGAGAAAAAAAAAAGAAGAAAAAAAGTCAACGATACCTTTGTCAGAAGAAGGCTGACTGATGGTGTCTAAGGTTCGCCTCTCGTAAACTTGCCGATGGAAAGGAAGAGAAGAGTTTGAGTTTGCTGGAAGGAGAGAGTGCCTTATATCGAGAGTCGGACAATGCTCTCAAATCGATGACAGCCCTAAGTTGGTGGACAGCCGATGAAAGAAAGAGAGTGACTTATTTATTTATTTCTGGACAATTGTTCTCCTTTATGGTCAGACGGTCCTTATTGATTCCTTGACCATTGTTGTCGCTTTCCTTTCTTTTCTTTCCTTTCTCTCCCTTCCTTTCTTTCTGTCTTGTTGTTGGTGTGTGGCAGGTTGGGGAGGGGGAGGGAGAGGAGGGGAGGTGTATGGAGAGCTCCGTCAGATGTTGACCGCTCCAACCGGACTGTAGTTACCTTTCAAAGAAATAAATCATGTCGCGATAGCACGATTTATAGAATTCTCAATATTACCCTTTCAGCGAAAATAGAAAAAAGGACAATGAAAATAGAAGAATAAGTTTTTTTTATGAATATCCAAAGTTTCTTTTATCAAGGGTTTCGAAAACGATCTTTGATTGCTGTGCAAGCATGTAGATTATTGTGTTTTATTGTGTATTCTCTCTCGTAAATTTCTTCTCTCTGTCTCTCTGATTCTCCCTGTCTCTCTCTGCCTCTATGTCTCTGTCTCCGGCTGTCTGTCACTATCTCTCTGTCTTTCTGTCTCTGTCTCTCTCTCTAACGAACTTACAGACTTAAAGGAGTCATCTTCGTTGACTTTGCTAAGCCTTCGACGTAATAAACCACTAGAGAAACTTGCTTGTTATGGCTTAGCTCAGATTTCTTTAACATTTATCTCTTCGTTGTTTTTTTTATCAGATCGAAAGCAGCTGGTTTGTACTA
>NC_134879.1:22543201-22568201 GCF_041734735.1 Babylonia areolata
TATTTTCAGGGTATCACTTTTCTGAAGTTGAGTGTCATCAGCATAAGAATGTTGACTGCCATTGTGGCGGTTGATAATTTCAGCGAGAGGAGCAGTGTACAGTGTGAAGAGCACATGGCCCAAAACAGATCCCTGTGGGACTCCGTGTTCGATTTTAACGGGTTCAGACCAGCAATTATCAACAATGACAGGCTGGAATCGGTCGGTGATGTATGAATTGAACCAGGTGAGAGCAGTGCCGTTGATACCAAACGTAAAATGAAGACGAAAACGAAGGATTGGGAAGATAGAGGCGGATCATGCCAGTCGAAATCTTACTGCGTGTGTCAAATAACGAAATACGCCGACAATTCCCGAGGACGTGATTATATTTCCTCCTTTTTTCTGCGTAATATTAAAATGACAGATTTAGTCCAACCACACACACACACACACACACACACACACACACACACACACACACACACACACACACACGCACACACACGCACGCACGCACGCACGCACGCACGCACACACACACACACACACACACACACACACACCCCGTTGTTGGGAAAAAAACTCACAAAGAATGGAATATTTTGCGTGGATAAGTTTTTTCAAAAGCTTTCCCATTACATCATCTGTTCCTGCCACTTTTTTTGGTCTTAATTTTCGATTAGCTAGCAGCTCTTCTTGTGATCTAGATCGATTGAGCAAATTTTCATCTTACTATCTTCATTACTAATTTAAGCATTTCTCCTGTGTTAATCTTTACCAAACAGGTTTCCAAAATGTTCAATATATTGCTTTCTTCCTAATTATCAATGTCCTATATTTCTCGTTTGTCTTTCACGATTTTCATGGAATCAGCTAATTTTCAACACAATAATCAGACATATTCAGTGTTGAATTGATATCACTGTCACCCTGTTGAACGGCTTCATCCAGTTTAATCAGAATTAGCTGGCTTCCAAACACATTTCTCTTTTGTTGTGTTTTCACCAAAACGGCTAACATGAAATACATTTTCCTATGTGAAACATAGAAAAGATATTAGCTTTTTGACATGTTTCAGATCACTGGAAAACGTTCAGATAACCATCAAATACAATGACAAATAGCTCTGCTGATACTAAAAAAAGTAATCGGTCTATCGATCACCCTGCTTCCCAAATTACCAACGTATGTGTAGCGCCCTTTCACCGTGGCCACGACACAGACCGTTCAATAATCACTTAAGTACAGCTATTCAATAAAGATTTACCGTATCCATGTGCTCGATGTGAGCATCTCCCATTGTTAACCGGACGACCTGGGTGTGTCAGACTGATTTACGGCTCAGCTGTTACTGACTGCGATACACTGGTTGTCGTGCTATTCAAATCGCCTGAAAATAGTGTTAATAAATCATTCTGCTCATGTCCGGTGTCAATTAAACAGCCTTTCAACCATCTCTGTTAATATACGTATTGGAATAGTTATTGAACCATCCGGTGGCACATAAGCGCAAACATATAACACATCTTTCCCGAGACCAAATAAAGTCTAATCAATAACAAATAGAAGAAAATCACAAGTCATGACAACAATCTGGCGAACGAAAGGGATTAATTCAGTTTTAACCAAACATACCACTCCATCGGAAGGTCTTTCATAATGACAATACTTTGAAAAGTTGACAAAAAGCTTTATACCCCCAAGAACCATGTCAGGTTTCACAGTCTGTATTAAAAAGGTTTCCACCAGACATCCAAATTAAAAAGACCAAGTGCAGGATATAAAACGTCGATCTTTCAATTTTGGAGACAAAACCGGCGACATCCGCATTTCTTCCCCTCCACTCCTCTGTGTTAGTGGCGGAGTGAACGTCCACGTCTTGTTGTGAACACTACTCCGTCCGTTTTGAGGGGGAAATATTGTGGATATTGCCACAACTTCAACATTCCAGTGCCGAAGGTAAAAGTGCGTGCTGACAGTGATGTTTTAACTCACTCAGTACGGCCAGTCCTCTCTTCTCCTCTACACAGACCCCTCGGATGTCCAGTGGGTGTCTGAATGACCCAACCTTTAGCTTCCGTCGTCAGAATTGTGGTATTCTTTGTCAACATTCACCTCTTCAGTATAAGAGCCTTCCGCTTGCAATATTTTGATGATGGTAACTGGGGTGAAACGCTGTTAACGTCGTCTCTTTCGCCGTTCGTATGGAGAGAGTTAAATCAAGGTATTGATGCCATCGCTGCAGCAAGTGTCAATGCACACTGCCAGCGGTACTGTCAACTGAGTCGGATGCACAGAACAACTCTCGCAGATGAGGATGAACCTTAATTGCAATTTCGTTGCCAGAGGAGCGTTCTCTGTCACGTGAACGGTGCCTGTATGGTAAAGGTATCAAATTTCACGTGATTCACACGTGCCCAAACGAATGTTGCCTGTATGATAAAGGTATCAAATTTCACGTGATTCACACGCGCGCAAATGAATGTTGCCTGAATGGTAAAGGTATCAAATTTCACGTGATCCACACATGCCCAAATGAATGTTGCCTGTATGGTAAAGGTATCAAATTTCACGTGATCCACACATGCCCAAATGAATGTTGCCAGTATGGTAAAGGTATCAACTGTCACGCGCTTCACACGTGTCCCCATGAGGTAAGGTAAAATATTGTGGTGTGAATAACTAAACGTGCACACATATATATGATTATTATTACTATTATTATCATTATTATTATCATTATTATCATTATTGAGGCCCATGGGGGTCACACTAATTACTGACTGATCACTTTATGTCGTTTCCACATTAATCGTATGATACTACTTTTTCCTCCCATGCCCTGTTTATCGCTGATTTTGGGGGGTATCTTTTGTTATGTGTTCATTGTTACTCACTCCCCCCCCCCCCCCCACTCCCTTTTTTTTTTACGGATGAATTTTCTTTGTATTGATTTTGTGGTCAAGGAAATATGATTTGACCATTTTGCCTGTAAGATACATTTCTTTATTGTCGCAATAAGTTTAATGTATGATTCTTAGGGGTGTTGAGTAGTATGTATACATAGGAAAAAAAAATTACGAAAAAGTATTTTTTTTAAATTAAAATTAAAAAATCAATGAATGCATAACACAAATGGATAACAGCAAAAGTAAGATCAGAAAGCAAACAATAAAACAACAGTGTGATAAAACATTGTATTGCACTGTAAAAAAAAAAAAAAAAAAAAAAAATCACAACTGCCATCGCAGCAATTCATGGTTCACACACACACACACACACACACACACACACACACACACACACACACACACACAAACACACTTGTACACCCATACACAAGCACACATAAAAATCCTGTCCTGTGGCCAATTAATGAACCATAAATCATCGGCCATTATATATACATATATATCGATATATATATATAAACGGGACTTGCTGGTCACAGGACTTGAGGCACGCCTGTCGCACAGTTAAACAGCTGTCGGAAAGAAGGAACGCCGGAACATGTCCGTGTGTGCCCCCAGGCTGGTCAGCCAGTCCGGTGTGGAGGGCGTCAGAACCAGCAGCACGTCACACTGGGCATGGCTGGGGGCACGCTGCACCATCCTCGGGCACCTGTCGGTCATGGATGTAAGAACATACACGGCATGCACCCCTCCCCCTCCCCCGCCCCCACCCGGAAAAACCGAGTATGACTGCCTAAATGGCAGAGGGAAAAAAACAACAAAAAACAAAAAACGGTCCTACACTTCAGTTCAGTAACGGTATTCAAGGAAGCATCATTGCGTTCGGTCAAATCCATAATTATACGCTACACCACATCTGTTAAGCATCTTCCTGATCAGCAGCGTAGATACACGTTCACTGCGGTCATTTGTATTTGTTTTTGTTTTTATCACAACAGATTTCACTATGTGAAATTCGAGCTGCTCTGCCCGGGGAGAGCGCGTCGCTACACTATAGCGCCATCCTTGTTTGACTCACTTGTGTAAACAAAGTGAGTCTATGTTTTAACCCGGTGTTCGATTGTGTGTGTGTGTGTGTGTGTGTGTGTGTGTGTGAAAGTTTAACATTGCCATTTTCTCTGCAAATACTGCGTATACACACGAAGGGGGTTCAGGCACTAACAGGTCCGCATATATGTTGACCTGGGAGATCGGAAAAATCTCCACCCTTTACCCACCTGGCACCGTTACCGTGATTCGAACCCGGGACCTTGAGATTGAAAGTCCAACGCCTAAACCACTCGGGTGAACAGATCATCGTTGGTTTAATCCCCGTAGCAGGCCTGATGTTTGTTGTTTCTTTGTTGTTGTTGTTGTTGTTTTTATGATACCAAGCTTATCAATACAAGACCAATTCAGTTTAACGATTTTCTTACCCCCCCCCCTTCCCCCCACCCTCATATGATTCCTTTACTGGATCCAGCGTGTGTCACAAGTGAGTCTTGAAGGCCTTGCCTCTTTTGTTTTTTGTTGTTTTTTTTGTTTGTTTGTTTTTTTTCCTGCGTGCAGATTTATTTGTTTTTCCTATCGAAGTGGATTTTTCTACAGAATTTTGCCAGGAACTATCCCTTTGTTGCCGTGGGTTCTTTTACGTGCGCTAAGTGCATGCTGCACACGGGACATCAGTTTATCGTCTCATCCGAATGACTAGCGTCCAAACCACCACTCAAGGTCTAGTGGGGGGTGGGGGTGGGGGAGAAAATGTCGGCAGCTGAGCCGTGATTCGAACCAGCGCGCTCGGATTCTCTCGCTTCCTAGGCGGACGCGTTACCTCTTGGCCATCACTCCACTATTAAACACATTCACGTGAAGCCCTCTGGTGTATACACCGAGTGAACGTGGGAGTCGCAGCCCACCTACGCAGAAGAAGAAGGTGTCAAAGTAAGCATGGAGGCCACTGACGGGTCGGACGACCAGCCAGCCAGCTGTCCTGTTGACCTTGTACAGCCTGGGCTTGTCGTGCTCACTGAGGGCGCCAGAGAAGGAGAGGGTGTCCAAAGGTCAGTATCAGTTTCAGTTTCAGTAGCTCAAGGAGGCGTCACTGCGTTCGGACAAATCCATATATGCTACCCGACATCTGCCAAGCAGATGCCTGACCAGCAGCGTAACCCAACGCGCTTAGTCAGGCCTTGAGAAAAAAAAAAAAAAAAAAAAAATAAAATAAAAAAAAAAAAAATAAAATAAAATAAAATAAAATAAAATAAAAATAAAATAAAATAAAATAAAATAAATAAAAATAAAATAAAATAAATAAAATATAATAAAATAAAATAAAATAAAATAAATAAAAATAAAATAAAATAAAATATAAAATAAAATAGAATAAAGGTCAACATAGACGTGACTGTCACTCTGCACAGCTCCAGCAGTCTCACTCCACACCAAACGTGTCCAACCTCCTCAGGAAGCAGAGACGCCGACTGCCCTTCTTCAACAGCGCCTGGGAGGCAGCCGATCGGTCAAACACTGATGTGGGTGATGGAGGCCAAGTACCTGTACTCTCCCTTGATGATCAGTGGGGTGGACTTGGGCGGGGTACTCGGGAAGTCGACAACAGTCTCCTTGTATTGTATTGTATTGTATTATATTGTATTGTATTGTATTGTCATATTGTGTCATATTGTATTGTATTGTGTCATATTGTATTGTGTCATATTGTATTGTATTGTATTGTATTGTACTGTATTGTATTGCATTGCATTGTGTCATATTGTATTGCATTTCTCTTTTTTGTCACAACAGATTTCTCTGTGTGAAATTCGGGCTGCTCTCCCCGGGGAGAGCGCGTCACTACCCTTACCCTAACCCATCTTTTTGTATTTTTTCCTACGTGCAGTTTTATTTGTTTTCCCCATCGAAGTGGATTTTTCTACGTAAATTTGCCAAGGACAACCCGTTTGTTGTCGTGTTTTTTTTTGTTTTTTTTAAGTGAGCTAAGTGCATGCTGCACACGGGGCCTCGGTTTATCGTCTCATCCGAATGACTGGAATCCAGACCACCACTCAAGGTCTAGTGGAGGGGGAGAAACTATTTGCGACTGTACCGAGATTCGAACCAGTCCGCTCAGATTCTCTCGCTTCCTAGGCGGACGCGCTGCCTCCAGGCCATCACTCCACTTGGTCTTGGCCACGTTCAGGAGGAGTTGGTTGTCGTCGCACCAGCCCACGAGCACGTCAGCATACCTCCGGTAGGAGCTCTCGCTCGTCCTGACAAGGCCAGTCAGTGATGTGTCATGAGAAAACCTCACCTCGAGGGCCCCCTTGGTGGAGAAGGGACAGTCAAAGATGTGAAGCGTGAACAGTGCAGGGGAGATAACACAGCCCTGTGGCGTTCCAGTGTTGGTGCGGACCTCTAATGAAGAGATGGACGAGGTGGTCGTGCTGACCCTCACGCGCTGAGGCCTGTCTGTGAGGAAGCTGCAGAGCCATTTGATGATCAGTGTGTGTGTGTGTGTGTGTGTGTGTGTGTGTGTGTGTGCGCGCGCGCGCGCGCGCGCGGGTGTGTGTATGTTTATTTCCATCGATTTGCTTATTTGTTTATTTATTTATTACAAATATTGTCTTTTTATTTTATTCCTTTATTTATTTTATTTTCTTTTTTTCCCCCGCATTTCGTTTTATCTTTACTATCTGTTTATCCTTTTCATACCCGTTTGTTTATTTATTTCATTTATGTATTTATCCATTCATTTCTTTATGCACTTTTCTCTCAAGGCCTGACTAAACGCGTTGGGGTTACGCTGCTGATCAGGCATCTCTGCTTGGCAGATGTGGTGTAGCGTATGTGGTTTTGTCCGAACGCAGTGACGCCTCCTTGAGTAATTGAACTGAACTGAACTGAACTGAACTGATCAAGAGGTTGACACCCATCCCCGCCAGCTTCCGTATGACGAGGTGAGTCTGGGTGGTGTTGAAGGCCGAGAGAAGGTCCAGGAACAGGAGTCAGGAGTCGGTCCCCGGCCGTTCCAGGTGCTGCAGCAGAGAGTGGACGATGGTGATGAGGACGTCCCCCGTGCTTCTTGCGGGATAACCCAAGGGGGTCCTCCCCCCCGCCCCCTCCCCGCCACCCTCCCCCTCCTCCCTCCACGCCTCCCCTTCCCCCTCACCAATCTGCCCAGCACCTTCCGATCTGCAGACTTATGGGGGGCGTAGGTCAGGCCCATAGAACCCCCGAAACGGTGTATGGCTGCTTACATGGCGGGGGTAAAAAATAATCGTGCTCGTAAAAACCCGCTCGTGTATACGTGTGAACGTGGGAATCGTTGCCCATGACTGAATAAAAAGTATGACGAAGAAGAAGATGATGATGAAGAAGAAGAAGAAGAAGAAGAAGAAGAAGAAGAAGAAGAAGAAGAAGAAGATGATGATGATGATGATGATGAATGCCCATAGAGCGGTAGTCAATGAGAATGGTGTGGGAGGGTTTGTTGGTGACGGGGATGATGGCAGAAGATGTCCACATGGACAGGTGTGCCTGGAGTCCAGGAACTGCTGGAAGAGGACCTGAACACAGCGACCAGGGAGTGGTGTCAGGGAGTGGTGGTAATATTTTAGTGGCCAGGGAGTGGTGGTAATGTTTCAGCGGACAGGAGTGATGGTAATATTTTAGTGGCCAGGGAGTAATGGTAATGTTTCAGAGGCCAGGGAGTGGTGGTAATGGTTCAGTGGCCAGGGAGTTATGGTAATGTTTCAGAGGCCAGGGAGTGGTGGTAATGGTTCAGTGGCCAGGGAGTGGTGGTAATGTTTCAGTGGCCAGGGAGTGGTGGTAATGTTTCAGTGGCCAGGGAGTGGTGGTAATGTTTCAGCGGCCAGGGAGTGGTGGTAATGTTTCAGCGGCCAGGGAGTGGTGGTAATGTTTCAGTGGCCAGGGAGTGGTGGTAATGTTTCAGTGGTGGTAATGGTTCAGTGACCAGGGAGTGATGGTAACGTTTCAGCGGACAGGGAGTGGTGGTAATATTTCAGTGGCCAGGGAGTGGTGGTAACGTTTCAGTGACCAGGGAGTGGTGGTAATGGTTCACTGGCCAGGGAGTGGTGTTAATGGTTCAGCGGACAGGGAGTGATGGTAATGTTTCAGCGGCAGGGAGTGGTGGTAATGGTTCAGTGGCCAGGGAGTGGTGGTAACGTTTCAGCGGACAGGGAGTGATGGTAACGTTTCAGTGACCAGGGAGTGGTGGTAATGGTTCAGTGGTGGTAATGGTTCAGTGGCCAGGGAGTGGTGGTAATGGTTCAGTGGTGGTAATGGTTCAGTGGCCAGGGAGCGGTGGTAATGGTTCAGTGGTGGTAATATTTCAGTGGACAGGGAGTGATGGTAACGTTTCAGTGACCAGGAAGTGGTGGTAATGGTTCAGTGGCCACGGAGTGGTGTCAGGGAGTGGTGGTAATGTTTCAGTGGCCAGGGAGTGGTGGTAATGGTTCAGTGGCCAGGGAGTGGTGGTAATGTTTCAGTGGCCACGGAGTGGTGGTAATGTTTCAGCGGCCAGGGAGTGGTGGTAATGTTTCAGTGGCCAGGGAGTGGTGTCAGGGAGTGGTGGTAATGTTTCAGTGGCCAGGGAGTGGTGGTAATGTTTCAGCCAGGGAGTGGTGGTAATGTTTCAGTGACCAGGGAGTGGTGGTAATGTTTCAGTGACCAGGGAGTGGTGGTAATGTTTCAGCGGCAGGGAGTGGTGGTAATGTTTCAGCAGCCAGGGAGTGGTGGTAATGTTTCAGCAGCCAGGGAGTGATCGTAATGGTTCAGCGGCAGGGAGTGGTGGTAATATTTCAGCGGCAGGGAGTGGTGGTAATGGTTCAGTGGCCAGGGAGTGGTGGTAATGTTTCAGCGAGCAGGGAGTGGTGTCAGGGAGTGGTGGTAATGTTTCAGTGGCCAGGGAGTGGTGGTAATGTTTCAGTGACCAGGGAGTGGTGGTAATGTTTCAACAGCCAGGGAGTGGTGGTAATGTTTCAGTGGCCAGGGAGTGGTGGTAATGTTTCAGTGACCAGGGAGTGGTGGTAATGTTTCAACCAGGGAGTGGTGGTAATGTTTCAGCAGCCAGGGAGTGGTGGTAATGTTTCAGTGGCCAGGGAGTGGTGGTAATGTTTCAGTGGCCAGGGAGTGGTGGTAATGTTTCAGCCAGGGAGTGGTGGTAATGTTTCAGTGGCCAGGGAGTGGTGGTAATGTTTCAGCGGCCAGGGAGTGGTGGTAATGTTTCAGCGGCCAGGGAGTGGTGGTAATGTTTCAGCAGCCAGGGAGTGGTGGTAATGGTTCAGCGGCCACGAAGTGGTGGCAGTGCCTCAGCACCACAGAAGGCAGTTCACCAGGACCACCGACACCACCTTGGGTTGATCTGACGGAAGACACGCCTCACCTCTTTCTCCGACAGCACCTCCCCCCCCCCACACCCACACACACCCACCTGCTTCCCCTCACCTCCCCCCTTTCCACACCTGCTCGCCCGGCTCTACCAGTCCGCTCGCCCCACTCCTCCTATGGCTGCCTCCATGGCGGGGTACAAACGGTCATACACGAAAAATCCCACAAGTACATACTAGTGAACATGGGAGTTGCAGTCCACGAACGCAGGCGAAGAAGAAGGAGGAGGAGGAGGAGGAGAAGAAGAAGAGTGTCTGTCTGTCTGTCTGTCTGTCTGTCTCTCTCTCTCTCTCTCTCTCTCTTTCTCTGTCCGCTGTCTGTCTGTCTGTCTGCCTCACACACACACACACATACACACACAGTGAACAGGGTTACTTTCAGTCGAGCCATGTCGATTTCGCTTAGCGAGAGGTTTTGAGATTGAGCGAAAACGATGAAAAGTTACACCGTTTGGATTTGTGACCTGACCAGCACATTGGGTTCACGTGTTGGTCAAGCATCTGCTTTCTTTCTTTTTTTATATTATTTTATTTTTTTAAAAGTTTTTTAAGCACATGTGGTGCAGTATTTACGGATCAGTCCGCTCGCTTTGACGCCTTATTGAAACTGAAACTGTGCGTGTCAGTGAAGGATAGCATCATTCAGTCGTGCGTGCGTGCATGCGTGCGTACACACACACACACACACACACACACACACACACACACACATGATATCATGTTCAAATCCACACGATGTAATGCTTCATCATTTTCGCTCCATCTCAAAACCTCCAACGAAACGAAATTGATCATATGATGGCGCCACGGCATCGATTAAAACAAACACTGTGTGAGGTGGGGTGGGGGGTGGATGTGTGTGGGTGCGGTTGTGTGTGTGTGTGTGTGTGTGTGTGTGTGTGTGTGTGTGTGTGTTGACAAAGAATCTAAACATGACCAGGAGGAGGGGGAGGAATCACACTGATTTGTTTGTGAGCATGTGTGCCAAGTGACTGACAAAGAAATCATCAGTAAACAGAAATGCTTAGACAGAGAAAGCAAACCTGTTTGATTACTCTACCTCCACCTGTTCTTGTTTAGATTTTTCGGCAGCACTTTTCCAACAGACTGGATCTCTCAGGTATTGCCTGCAGCAGCTGTTGTGATATTTTGCTTTCCACCATATAGCTTTTTTCATTCTTTATTCTGGTCTACGAACAATGAAAAGACGTTACGATATTTAGAAAAGACGTTAAGCTGAAGAAAGAAATACACAAACACAACAACAACTCACAGATACACACGCACGCACACAAACACGCGTGCGCACGCACACACACACACACACACACACACACACACACACACACACACACACACACAATGCAGTTCATGGTGGTCTCTGGTTTATTTCAGTCAAGTCAGATCTCGGAGCACTTCATGTCTCTTCTTCGTAACACGGACACCATGGACACAGCAGACAGGACAGTAGACTCTGTTTGTTCAAAATAAAGTGGAGAGAGAGAGAGAGAGAGAGAGGAGTATAGATTTCCTATGATATTTTAACCAGACTCCTCCATCTCTTAATGACATAACCTTGTTTCATTTTTTTCCACATCTGAAAGTTTGGGTAATCAAAAATAAAAAAAAAAAAAAAAAAAAAAAAAAGAGAAAAAAAAAATCCAATGGACCCATAATCCCTACCATCTCTTAAAAATATAACTAAAAGAAACAACAAAACAAAAATCCAAAAAAGAAAGAAAATTATATATGAAAAAAAAAAAAGAATAAAAAGGAGGAAACAAAGAGTCCACACAGCTGGGCCGACACCAAGAGAAGATAATCAAGGCCACCAGTTCATGATCACAGCACGAGTCTTTCTTTCACAAAATTAATAATCATAATTGCCCCCGCCCCCCCCCCCCCCCCCACCCCCACACACACCCTCCCCACCTCCTCTACTCTTCAAGGTCATCAATAACCACAAATGAACAACGTGAACCTGTAGCCAGTCTGGGTGATAGCAACCGATGGCGAAGTGATCCTGAAGTCTCTGTCTGTCTGTCTGTCTGTCTGTCTGCTGTTCATGTCTACGTGTCGGTGTCTGTCCTCTCTTCAGTCAAGTTTATCAGCTGACTGTGCTGTTTCAGAGTGAAACCTGTTAGTCACAGTTCCGTGCCAGCTGACGAACACGTAGCGCACAGGGGAAGAGGGGATGGACAAAAGAAGAGTTGGTGGACAAAGGAAGAAAGAGAGGGTGGACAAAACGTTCAGGAAGAGAGGATGGACAGGGGAAGAGAGGGTGGACAAAGGAAGAAGGGATGGAAAAGGAAGAGAGGATGGACAAAGTGTTCAGGAAGAGGGGATGGTCAAAGGAAGATAGGTGGACAAAGGAAGAGAGGGTGGACAAAGGAAGAAGGGATGGAAAAGGAAGAGAGGATGGACAAAGTGTTCAGGAAGAGGGGATGGTCAAAGGAAGATAGGTGGACAAAGGAAGAGAGGGATGACAAAGAGGGGATAGAAAAGGAAGGGAGTATAGACAAAGTGTTCAGGAAGAGGGGATGGACAAACGAAGAGGGGATGGACAATGGAAGAGGGGATGGACAAAGGAAGATATGATAGACAAAGGAAGAAGGGATGGAAAATGAAGGGAGTATGGACAAAACGTTCGGGAAGAGAGGATGGACTAATGAAAAGAGGGTGGACAAAAGAAGAGGGGGTGGACAAGGGAAGAGAGGGTGGACAAAAGAAGAAAGGGTGGACAAAGGAAGATAAGATTTTCTTGTTGTCCTGATCATCGATATCTGTGTTGTATTGTGACATGTTGCAAACAAAATACTGCTTAAACCAAAGGAAGAGAGGGTGGACAAAGGAAGAAAGGAATGGACAAAGCGTACAGGAAGAGGGGATGTAGACCTCTGAATCAGTTTCTCAAGAAAGCGTCAATGCGTTCGGACAAATCCATGTAGGCTACACCACATCTACTGGGCAGCATAACCCAACGCGCAAGTCAGGTCTTGGGTGTACGGATAGCCATCTGTGTTCCTGTCAGTCTGGATTTCTTCTTCAGAGTTTGCCAGAGGACAACGCTTACGTTGCCACCGGTTCTTTTTCAGTGCGCCAAGTGCGTGCCGCACACGAAACATCAGTTTATCGTCTCATCCGAATGACCAGAAGCTCAGTTTGATTGATTTTCCCGTCAAACTTGGGAGAAAGGAAGAGACTTGGATTCAAACCCAGACCCACACGGACACTGTATTGGTAGATAAGCGTCTGGACCATTCTGCCACCTTCCTACTGGATGTACGTAGTATTCAAGAAGAGGGGACGAACAAAGCATACAGGAAACGGAAGCAGATACCATGCTGAGGAATAGATCTACCTGTTGAAGGTCAGGGAGAAATCCACATTAATCATCACGAAATCTGACGTATGCAGCAAAGGCTAACGACGACAACAGGAATATTGACAACAAATAGAGCGAAAGGGGGTTTCCATAGCACGCAAAATCTACAATAAAAGGACAATCCATACGCAAACACACCACGCACGTACGTCACAAACACACACACACACGCGTACACGCATGCGCACACACATGCATATACACGCACGTACACACACATATACATACACTCAACACACCTGCATAACATGTATTGTATTTACAACCATTAAGGCCAATCTTTACTTTGAAGTATGGTGTATGCCGATACGATCATAATCCGACCGACTCTGGAGTTTACACAGAAACCCCACGGCAGCTGTGGCTGGAATCAGTACGGATGGAGGGGGGAGGGGGGGGAGGGGGGGGGGGGGGGGGGTGGTGGTGGTCTCGCATCACTGAACATGAAAATACGGTGGACACACACATTCGTCACAGCAACCGTTGTCTGCTCCTCTTTAGCAGAGACGAGCGTCCAACCAGCTGCCGTGGCGAAGTGGTTAGCGTCACGGACACTGATGTCTGGGAGGACGCTGGTTCGCGCCCCATCAGAAGCAGCTGTTGCTTGGTTTTCTATCCCGAGGCCGGCTCCTACCCAGAGCTGAGTGTGCACTGGGAAGACAGAGACCACACAGTCGAGGGTTCAGCTACTTCAGCGATGTGGCTTTGGCTGTGTTGCTCCCATTTACTGACCAACACTGCAGGTGCCTGTATCTCTCAGCCCGGTTGACGCTCGGATATATCATGAGAGTGCAAGCTTGTCAAGCAGTCCCAAACTGAAATAGACCGCCCTCCCCCCCCCCCCCCTCCTTACCCTCCCCCCCAAACCCCCTTCACCAGCAGCAACACCACCCCACGCAACATTCATCATCATGGAAAACAAAATGTCCCAAAATTCTGAAGCACAATAAACGACAGAAGTTTCGCCAATCACAGACAAGCAGTTTCGGTGGAAGTCTCCCCGAGAACATGTTCTCCCGCCAGGTTGTCCACACATTCACACTGCCTCAGTCTGGTGTCTCTCACAAGGGATCAAAACAAAACCAAAAAAAAAGAATAAATGAACACATTAATACCAGCGGTGGAATTCCAGCACGCTACAAGCAGGTCAACATCCAAAACTAGCAGTACATCCTAGGATCTATGGTCATGGTTTCTAGAGCAGTACGTTCATCACTGGCTTGGCACGGGGTTTTTCTCTCTAAGTCTCGGGCCGCACGCTAGTTCCACTTCCATGGTGTCCATGCAACATCTACATACACCGCTGCCGAAGCCGGTCACTAGTCATACATCAAACGCGCGCGCACACACACGCACACACACAAGCAGAAGCACGCACGGACGCACAAACGAAGCACACACACACACACACACACACACACACACACACACCTTCCTTATCACCATGAGGACTACCATCCGCCCGACCCAGCACAACAGTCCATCACCTCACTGCACAGGGATCACGATCACCGCTACAAACCGGAAGCGCGGAAGTGACGTCACGTGTACTTGCGCATGCACCGCTCGAGCACGTTGGACATGGCGAGGTCGGTGTCGTCACAGCACTGGATCTCGGCGTGGATGCCGCGCATCTTGTTGCGGAGGGCCTGTTTGCTGGAGGCGTAGATCATCTTCTGGCGGATGGAGGCGTTGTCAGGGGACCTGCACACAGCAACACAGCACAACACACAGCCCGTGTTGGTGGGACCCTTCTTGTTTTGTTTTTTTGTTTTTTTACATTTTGTTTTTGTTTATTTATTTGTCATCTTTTTATTTGTGGGGGAAAAAACCCTATTCATTTATTTATAAATAGCAACAACAGAGGCATTGTCAGGGGACCTGCACACAGCAACACAGCACAACACACAGCCCGTGTTGGTGGGACCCTTCTTGTTTTTTCTTTTAAACATTTTGTTTTAGTTTATTTATTTGTCATCTTTTAATCTGTGGGGGAAAAAAACCTTATTCATTTTTTTTAATAACAACAACAGATGCATACATACTTTATATCATAACAAACAACACACAAACAAAAACAACAACAGAGAAATGTAGAACAAATAATGATACTACTACTGCTATTACTACTACTACTACTATTACTACTACTACTAATAATAATAATAACAACATTAATACTACTACTACTCCTCAATAATAATAATAATAATAATAACAACAACAATACTACTACTAAGAAGAAGAAGAATACTGCTGCTGCTGCTGCTACTACTACTACTACTACTACTAACAACAACAATACTACTACTACTACTACTATAACAACAACAATAATAATAACAACAACAATACTACTACTACTACTAATAATAATGGTGATGATGATGATGATGATGATGATGATGATAATAATAATGACAAGAAGGAGGAAGAACGAATATGGTATAGGTCCTATCTTGTTTGTTTGCTTGTGTGGGGCTTACTGATTTTATGTGGGTAGACATTAAATGAAACCAAACAGTATGGCGGATTCGAACCACAACCGAAACCACTTTCACTAACGCGAGCACGCTCATAAGCATAGTCACTCACGCTTCCCCGCTTTTCTATAGCGTTCATAACCCCCCACCCCCCACCCACCCCCATCCCCCACTTCATTAAATTTTGCATACATACATGTACGTACATAAGCATGCACATATGATGCACACATAAAGTTTGTTTACAAGGATTGTAACCAACTTTTATATGGAATCCTTTTTTTTTCTTCTTCTTCTTCTTCTTCTTCTTTTTTTTTTTTTTTTTTTTTTTTTTTGTTGTAAGAACAGGTGTGTGTCATCTATTGTTTAGGATATGTTCTTCAGTATTATATGCATACTGTATTTCCTTCGAAAAGATTATCGGTGTTGGTTTTATTTCATTTGTCTTTGATTTGCATACGTAAAATCTGGTAAAATCAGTAAAATAAAGTCTTAGTAGGTATATGATATTAGTTTCTTTTATTATTATTATTATTATTATTATTATTATTATTATTTTGTCTTCTCCAAAAATAAACTGAACCCGTGTCAAGTATCAATCACGCATATTTGACACATTCTTGTCGTGTGAAGTTATGTAGTGCTGACCAAAATCTCATTCTTGTCTTCAACGAAAGCATGGCAATGCAGCCATTGGATCCATATTTGTGTCATACAAAAGCTTGCAACGTATCCCATACAAATTTATTCATTGGCGTATCTAAATGTGATATAAAGTCTATTTATAATGCCAACGACGTCACACACACACACACACACACACACACACATATATATATATATATATATATATATATATATATATATATATATATAAAAGTTTGTACGCACACACAGATATATATATATATATATATATAATGTTATAATTATAGACACTCAAACACACACACATACTTTCTCTCTCTCTCTCTCTCTCTCTCTCTCTCTCTCTCTCTCTCACACACACACACACACACACACACGCGCGCGCGCGCGCACACACTCACATCCACCTACCAACTCCTTACCCCCCCTCCTCATCCCCTCCCCCCCACACACAGACATACACATACACCCCCCCCCCCCCCCGCCGCCCCCTACACACACACATCCCCCCACGCCCACCCCACCCCCACCACACACACACACACACCCTCCACCCCCTACACACACACACACATACACACACTGACCACAGGAAGAAGGCGAGCTTTTCTTGGGGTACATCATTCTGCATGAAGCGCACGTCAAAGATGGCGTACCGACACTGCTTCTTCTTCTCCGCCTCCTTCAGCTTCTCCACAAAGTCGTGGTACGTCTTGTCTGTCGTGCAGGGCAACACAAGTCACAAAACACAACTCGTTATCACAGTGGAGTGATGGCCTAGAGGTAACGCGTCCGCCTACTAAGCGAGAGAATCTGAGCGCACTGGCTCGAATCACGGCTCAGCCGCCGATATTTTCTCGCCCTCCACTAGACCTTGAGTGGTGGTCTGGACGCTAGTTATTCGGATGAGACGATAAACCGAGGTGCGCTGAGCGCACGTAAAAGAACCCACGGCAACAAAAGCAATGTTCCTGGCTAAATTCTGTAGAAAAATCCACTTCGATCGGAAAAGCAAATAAAACTGCACGCAGGAAAAAAATGAAAGAAAAAAAAAAGAAAAGAAAAGGGTGGCACTGTAGTAAATACGCGCTCTCCCTGGGGAAAGCAACCCGAATTTCACATATAGAAATCTGTCGTGATAAAAAGAAATACAAATATACAAATATAAGGAGCGTCAAGTCCAGATTTTATTTCATGATGGTAAATTGAATAAGCAACAAAACTGATTTTTTTTTAATACATCAAGCCATCAATGAAAAAAAAAACAGAAGAAAAAATATAGGAGAGAGAGAGAGAGAGAGAGAGAGAGAGAGAGAGAGAGAGAGAGACCAGCTCCCACTTCTATTCCAATAGCTACGGGAGCAGCGGCGACACTCAACAGTAATCCAACACCCGATGCCCCAAGGGCGAGACTAAGAGTCGTCAGCGTTGTATCCGCGGCTGTAGAGAGAGAGCGTCTGTGTCTGTGTGCGAGAGAGAGAGAGAGAGAGAGAGAGAGAGAGAGGAAGAAAAAGAAGAAACAAACAGATGAAAAGCAACAACGACAACAACACAATGCATATATGTACAAGAATATTGTGATAATGAAATACACAATTGCATTTATATTTCACACACACACACACACACACACACACACACACACACACACACATACAAAAGAAAGTGCTTCCCATTTGTCTGTGACACTGGATACATACATACATACATACATACATACACGCATTGTCCCTTCTGCATCTGAATTCTTACACTACTGACTGATTGAAAATGAACAGCCTCATCCATCACAAATTGCAGGAGATTTGTTTTCAGTAACGTAGTCACCCAAATCCCTGTCATCACCATAGTGATTTATAATGTTATTTGGGCTCATAAAATTATGTAATAAGGGCATTCATAACTTCACATAGTTAAGCTTACAATTGGGCCAACAGCGACAGCTTTATGTTCAATAGTGGTTTCTCCACTGCAATCCGAATGTAGTTTCAGCTTCTTCTTTTTCCTTCTGTTTCGTTGGTGTTGTTTTTGTTTGTTTTTTGTTGTGTGTGTGTGTGTGTGTGTGTGTGTGTGTGTGTGTGTGTCTGAAGCACTATGACTCTCAAACTAGGAGGCAAGATTACACTGGCTCTTGGTGCTGCAGCCTTGGGGTGCTAGTTGGCCTTCGGGGACCAACCCAGTGCCGACTGTCCTAAAGGCATATTGACCGAGAGAGTGGGGATACCGGATGTAACTTGGACAAAACACTCTCCGCACATAACCACAATGTCGCCCAGATAGTCAGGACAACACTTACCTGGAATTCGCTGCAGAACCGACGGGCGCAATAGCCGAGTGGTTAAAGCGTTGGACTGTCAATTTGAGGGTCCCGGGTTCGAATCACGGTGATAGCGCCTGGTGGGTAAAGGGTGGAGATTTTTACGATCTCCCAGGTCAACATATGTGCTGACCTGCTAGTGCCTGAACCCCCTTCGTGTGTATATGCAAGCAGAAGATCAAATACGCACGTTAAAGATCCTGTAATCCATGTCAGCGTTCGGTGGGTTATGGAAACAAGAACATACCCAGCATGCACACCCCCGAAAACGGAGTATGGCTGCCTACATGGCGGGGTAAAAACGGTCATACACGTAAAAGCCCACTCGTGTGCATACGAGTGAACGCAGAAGAAGAAGAAGAAGAAGCTACAGAACCGCCATCATGACAAAAACCTCTACCTCTAGAGACAGGAGGGGCCTCTGTCTGCCCAGCAGTGCCTCACCCCAGGACCCCCCTCCCCGCCCCCCACGCCCCCCCCTCTCCCAACCCCTCCCTCACCAACGCTCTGCCAAGGACCTGCAGGTGCCAGTTGCATTCTAACCTTGGTTCTAACTTTTTGACAGTTACACCTCACTAAATGCCTACGTTGGCCGAACTACGCCATTGGTCAGTTCCATACTACACACAGTTAGTAGCGGGTTACGACCATACTAAGGCTCTTCCGTCCGAGCAATGCAGCTGGCTCCTGTATCCTGCCCCATCCCCTGCAACCCAACCAGTTCCTCCTCCCCTGTCTCACTCTACCCACACAGAACAGTCTGTCCTACCCTGCCCCCGATATTAACCCATTTCCTACTCTACACTCCCCCCCTCCCCCAGTAACATCTCCTCCCCCCAACCCCCTCTGTCCTACTCTACACCCCAATGACCCCCACCCACCACCCCTCCAATAGCCCCTCTCCTTATCCACGCTCCCAAGGTAAACCGTACCGTAACTACCCTACTTCCATCCTCCCGCACAAACCGCCTACTTCTCCCTGTTCTACCCCCTCAAAAAGACACTACTTGCTACAAAATATGGGCCTGATCCTATCAAGAAATCTTGACACTACATGACCGTCACACAAAAAATCTGACAACAAAATCTGAACAGTTAGACAGTGGTCAGTGGCTAGTCATTATAATAATGCACAAACAACGCTATCGAAACACTTTCGGGTTGTGATAAGTTGTCAGCATTGTCCACATTTAATATATTTTAATGGAGAGGTGGCAGAATCGTTAAGACAGACATCTCATCATTCAAAACTTTTACGTGTATGACCGTTTTTACCCCGCCATGTAGGCAGCCATACTCCGTTTTCGGGGGTGTGCATGCTGGGTATGTTCTTGTTTCCATAACCCACCGAACGCTGACATGGATTACAGGATCTTTAACGTGCGTATTTGATCTTCTGCTTGCATATACACACGAAGGGGGTTCAGGCACTAGCAGGTCTGCACATATGTTGACCTGGGAGATCGTAAAAATCTCCACCCTTTATCCACCAGGCGCCGTCACCGTGATTCAAACCCGGGACCCTCAGATTGACAGTCCAACGCTTTAACCACTCGGCTATTGCGCCCGTCTGAATTCAACATGAGAACGATCAATAAACACGAGTCCTGTGTGCAGCAAGCACCTGGCGCACTGAAAGGGTTCAGATGACCGGAGATATAAATAAATTTCAAGGTCACAGGCGCGTGGCGAGCACGTGCTGCTACAGCAGCTGGGCTTTCCCCGTCAGATGTCTGACTACGAAGACCGCTCGCGTCAAAAATGTGGAAGCGCCCGACAATGAAATCAATAAAAATCAATAATAAATCTGCTTCAACTGGTTAGAAGTAAAATTGTCCCATGTTTGTTTCTGTTGGGCTGTGATGCAGAGGTGCGGGTTTGTATGGGGAGGGGGATAAAGTCTAGCCCAGGTAGAACTCCCCCTCCCTCCCCCTGTTTTTTTGTGGGGGGGGGGGGGGGGGTTCGGGGGGGGGGGGGGTTGTTGTTGTTGTTGTTGTTTGTTTGTTTTTGTTTTGTTTTGCTGTTTTGTTTTTCAGCAGCATGATTAAACCCTAAAAGAGGGCAATTTCCAACTGCCTGCTTTCTCCCGTGAAAATGGGAGCATGATACAAGGCGATGATAAAAAAACAACAACTGAGTGTTGTATTACAACCTGCACCTGTTGTTGTTGTTGTTGTTGTTCTTATGTTGTTGTTTTCAAACGCTTTCGATATAGTTTTTGCTGCCAGCTCTCTCCCCACCCCCCACGCCCTCCCCACCCCCTCCCACTCCCCACCCCATCCCAGCCCCCACGCCCCCACACACTCACCATGTCCCCCCTTCTCCTCCACACAGATCTTGAGGTCCTCAGACAGTCTGTAGATGACGTACAGCCAGCGGTGACCCATCTTCACCTCATCATAGGCCTTCAGACACTCGTCCAGAACTCCCACACCTGACGCCTGTGGTCAGATAGACAGACAGGTGACGATATGATATATATGTATATATAACAAGAACAAAAACTTTAATCTCCAGGCCTCCGGTCCCTAGAAAGAGGTCAAAAGTACACAATATGGTGATCACGTAGCGACAACTCAATGTAAAATACATACTAACTTAAACCTGTAGAACAAAAGTCCCTCTTGTGCATTGTAATTTAATTCTAAATTTCTTCATTGCTGTCAACGAATTCCTGTCGTATCTTCACACAGGGTTTACGTATACTATAAATAGAACCATTCTTCAGCAAGTGAACATATGATTGACCTTCAGTGTTCAGATGTTTTTGCCTTAGGTTACTGTATAGGGCACAACTGTTTATAAAATGATTTTCATCTTAGACCACGTTACAACGTTTACATGCGTAATTTGAATTACATTTGAATGTTCTCCTGAAAAATGATCCTTTTATTGGGAACAAACCAAGCCGTAATTTTATCAAGCAGTCCCCAAAACATTTTTTATCCACAAAGTAAAAATATTGCTCACATTCAAAACCAGTTTTGAACAGTCTGAAGTTATTATATATATCTTTAGACATTACTGACTCGCCCCACTCTTGCATAAATATATCTGTCATTCTCTGCTTAAATAATGACAAAAAAGTTTGCTCACAACCAACGCCCTGTTGCAACCAGACATACCCAAATCCAAGTCTAAATAAAGTATTTTTGACGAAAGACACCCAACATTTTTTCCCCTTTCGTCCAGGTTAAACAACATCAAATATGCCTGTCTGGGTAATCGGTGCACATTCATATTCAACAACCTTAACCAGTACCTGATAAACCTCATAGCACTGTTTATATACAGTGGATAACGTCCTAATTCTCCGTATGCAAACTTGTTTGGTACTCTAAGTGGTATGTTCAAAAAACGTTTACATGCAAAGGAATGAACCTTCTCGATATTATCAAGTCTGTTGAGACCCCACGTCTCAGAAGCGTACAAAAGAATGGATTGTACCTGAGCATCAAATATTCTGAAAAAAACATTCTTTGGAAATATTCAGCTTCGTTATATATCTTATACAGTCAACACATGCATGTTTGCCTTTTACTGCTAAGGTCTCCACTCCTCTGTTTATACTCATTTTTTATCATAAAAACAAACCCTAGATAATTATATTCATTCGCTACTTCCAGAGAGATTCCATTTATCATTTCTTCCCCAAAAGCCACATTTTCGAAAAACCATCACTTTAGTCTTGTCAGTATTTACACTCAAGAAGAGTGTTTTACATACATGATTCAGAATATTTATTTGATCTTGCAGACCAATTGCAGTGTTAGATAGCATTACAAAATCATCCGCGAACAAAAGAATATACCTCTTAAATAAATCCGGCAAATTTTGAATTCCATGATTACCATTGTTTTCAATTGCTAATGCAATTTCGTTGAGAAACAACGAAAACAATTAACATACGTCCCTGCCTTGGGCTGTTAACTTATCTTCAATACGTACACAAGACGGAACACATTTTTATATAGCAATGATAGCATTCATGAATTTTTCATTTATACAATTCTTAATCAAAATATTAAATAAAGACTGACGTTGCACAGAGTCAAATGCTTTTCTCAGGTCAACAAAACATGTGTAAAGCTTGCCTCCCCTCTTTGATAGAGATTTCTCAATAAGAGAGAGAGAGAGAGAGAGAGAGAGAGAGAGAGAGAGAGAGAGAGAGAGAGAGAGAGAAGTTCCAGTAGAGTTCCTCTCTGCAGAAGGCAATAGTCTGGCCAGGAACAGCTGTCACACATCCAAAGCATGGAAACGTGGGCTGCTGGATGGTGCAGAAGATTGGGAATGAACAGCTGACCTACCAGAGGGGAAGAAACACCCGGAAATCGTCAGCAAGAGCGGCATGAGACCTGGCGTAGTACTCCACTCCAAGGCAACGAAACAAGCGAATCTGATTGAGCTCACTGTGCCACACGAAAGCAGAATGGAGGAAGCCCACATCTACAAGACCGAGAAGTATGTCAGTCTAGCCAGCAGCCTGAGAGAATCTGGCTTCCAAGCCGAAGTCCTCGCCACAGAGATTGGTGCAAGAGGGTTTGTGAGCGCATCTGTCTACAGCCTCATGAAACACCTGTCGATGTCTGGCAGAAAGAGGACACGGGCTCTCAAGGCAATGGCAGAAGCAGCAGAAAAGCGTTCCAGCTGGATCTGGTCGAGGAGGAATGAAAGTATACTTACCAAGGATTAGATTTTCCTTCTCAAACTAGGCGAACAGTGGCTCAGCGATTTGAACGTCTACCAGAAGAGTGACAGTCCTGAAGTGGCGACCACCATGGAGGCGTGGGTTCGAACCTGCTGAGGACCAGGGGGGAAAAAGGCGGCAATACAAGGGCATCCAAGAGTCATGACCTGGGTGCGGCCCAGACCCCTTAGAGTGTAAGGAGTTAAGGGCCGAAACACTTGACTGATGGGGGGGCTTCTTCTCTGAAGACCTTGTACTGTCCAGCTCTCCAAAGAGTTTCTTATCACTGTGTGTGTGTGTGTGTGTGTGTGTGTGTGTGTGTGTGTGTGTGTGTGTGTGTGTGTGTGTGTACAGAGAGAGAGAGAGAGAGAGAGAGAGAGAGAGAGAGAGAGAACGAAATGAACGAACGAAATTTTATTTTGAGACGGTAAAGGAGTAAGCACAAAGCGCTTATTAAAAAAAAAAAAATCCGGCCCTCTCGGCAAATATAATAATTATAAAAGCAACTGAGGGTCAAATTCACAACAGCATTATCAAAATTACATACGCACGTACAAACATAAGCATAGATATTTATGTACAATACAGTAACGCTATCAATAAATAACAAAAGGGACAAGAGAGAGAGGGGGGGATGAAGAGAGAGAGAGGGGAGAAGGAGAGAGAGAGAGAGAGAGAGAGAGAGAGAGAGAGAGAGAGAGAGAGAGAGAGAGAGAGCGCCAGCCTATCCACGTTCACAGATACCGAGCTTTAAGAGCAGTACAAACCTAGAGTCACGGCACCTGCACAACAGACCGCCCACCCGGGTTGGAACACCAAGAACTGTCTTTGGGCACCTGTCACTTTTTTTTTTCCTGACTTATTTTCATTCATGCTTCAGTCACGCACACACGCAGACACACACACACGCACACACACACAAACGCACACACACACACGCACACACACACACACACACACACGCGCGCGCGCGCGCACACACACACACACGCACGCACACACACACACACACACACACATACACACACACGCACTTACACTCACACACGCGCGCGTGCGTACACACACACACACACACACGTGTACACACACACACACACTCACATACACACACGCATGCACACATACATACAACTACGCACACACGCACACGCACATGCACACACACACACATACAGACTCGCACAGAGAGAAACTCGCAGAGAGACAGACAGACAGACAGACAGACAGAGACAGAGAGAGAGAGAGACAGAGAGAGAGAGAGAGAGAGAGAGAGAGAGAGAGAGAGAGAGAGAGAGATTTAAATCTCATCTTCGTGGTGGAAGTAATACGATTTTTAAAAATATTCCAACATTTTCCACAGCTTAGAAATTCTGTTCCAATCAGACGCGAAGGGGTTTCAAATCCGATGAGTTTGTTTAGAAAGTTACCCGAGCTCCATCTGAATCCTCCCCCCCCCCCACCCCTTTTATCCTCCCCCCAACCCCCAACCCCACCCCCGGCGCTTTTCTCTACGTTGGCTATCACCATGGTGCACCAGTCTTCAGTCTATGATTGTGTGTGTGTGTGTGTGTGTGTGTGTGTGTGTGTGCGCGCGCGCGCGCGCGCGCGTGCCTCTGTGTGTGCGGGTGAGCGTGTGTGTAGGGTGGGACTTCCAATCCCAAAATCTTTCCGTTTTCCTTATTTTTTTCGGGGGGCGGGTTGTCTTGTGATTTTCTTGTTTCTTCGAGGAAACGTTGGCACTCTGGAATCAACAGGCGAGTTTAAAGCCCTAGCAGGAGTTTCATGGTTCGAAAAGTAAGTCACACAAAGGTATGTGGGTTTCAGTGTGGTTCATGGTAGCTATTTTGTGACGTCTTCTATGAGTGATGGGCAACCAGTGCAGTTTCTAAAGAGGAGGAGTAATACAGGTTTGTCTGAATGTTCTGAATATTAGCCTGAATACTGTACCCGTCTATCTCTTCTAATCACTTCCCTGTTTTCCATTTCCATCTCATATATCGAAGAGGAAGGTGGTAGAATGTGTAAGACGCTTATCCGTGAGAGTCTGGGTTCCAATCACAGTCATTTTTTTTCTTCTTTTTTTTTTGTCTTTTTTTCTCCCTTGCAGAGAAGGTTATATTTGTCAAGAAACATGTAATCA
>NC_134879.1:22573201-22680701 GCF_041734735.1 Babylonia areolata
ACACAGAATAGCGATACCATGACGCAAACACACACACACACAACACCGGACACACACACACACACATTCACACACACTCATACCCCCCCCCCCCCCCCCCCCACACACACACACACACTGACACACACACATACACTGACACACACAATCATCATCCGTGAGTCATTATCATCATCGTACCAGTACGCGTGCACTCCCACACACAGACACACCGCACACAATATATCACCAGCACACATACGTACGCCCCCCATCCCCGCTCCCCACCCCCTACCCCCACACACGCCCCTGTCCATACACTGACACACACCTGACCGACACAGATTCACCGAGGGGGTCACACACACACACACACACACACACACACACATACACACACACACGCGTGCGCGCGTGCACACACACTGCCACACACACGCACACACACACACACACACACACACACACACACACACACACACACACACGTGACAATAGCTTAAAATACACGTGCAATCCCCCACTGGCACCCCCCCCCCCACACACACACACACACACACACACACCCCTGATACTCACATACACACCTAACTGACACAGATACACCGAGAAGTCACACGAGCCAACACACACACACACACACACACACACACACACACACACAGACATAATTACACTGGCAGACAGACACAGATACCGTGACACACAGACACAGACACTGACACACGGACACACAGACACACACACACACACACACACACACACACACACACACACACATACACACACACATACAAACGCGCGTGTGCATACGTATGTACACACCGTCAGTCCACAAATGAGCGCTGACTATAGAACGGGAACGACTCATTGCAAGGATGGGCGCACCAGACTGGCACGCGCTCAACGCAATAATACCTCTGACGTCACGTACATCGGCAGCACGTGCCGGCTCCAGAATGTTATCACCGATTACCAGACAGGCGATAATTCATCACTCACATACACTGGCTGTTTTTATACAACTTCATGTCATCTGACAACGGTTACAAACATCTACGTTACTTCTGAAGAGACGACAGGGGGAAAACACACACACATACACACGCGCGCGCACACACACACTTACCATTGTAACACTGTATCTCCACGCCTCTTATCCTCGCTGTCTTGTGAATGTCGAGCGAACAAGAACGTTGGCACTGCCAGCGGCCCACCCCCCTTTCACTTTTACGTTTACCGTTGCGCTGGTTTCGGCGGAGGGATACAGATGCTAATCTGGTGATGGTGGAACAACTACCTCTGTGACAACACCAAGCGGAGCACTGAACTCAAAGAACTGACAGACATGTATATCCTGCTTCAATGATTCCTTTTCTCGCCATACGGCTTCAAAGCGCCGCTCAGACTGGGAACTTTTTCTCCAGGGAGGTGTGAACTCTTTGAGTCTGGCGGATGTTTTCAGAACGTGCCCCCCCCCGACCCCGCGTGGTGAGGCCTCCGGGGTGAAGTCAGAGGGCTGCAGATGTGTGTAGACCTTTTATGGGAAACCGTCAGGGGTTTTAGACCGCTCGCTCTGTGGCTTTTTTGTCTTCCCAATCGGAACAAGTGCTTTGTACAACTTGTTCAGTCAGTGGCGCAAATGACTGGCGACTACAAAGAATGAAAACCGGTTCAACTTTGGACGGTGACAACAGTTGTCATAACGCCAAGAACAATCCTCTCGCTGTGGGAACCAACCGAAGCTGCTGCTGCACCTTCCGCGCTGTTTATTTTCATCAGGCACGGGCTGGCTTGCTGGTTGGTATCGCCACACGCAATGAAGTGCAAATAACTGTCCAGAGATTCCGCAGACCGAGGCAATTATATGCACGTGCTTAGCCACGTAATCGGAGAGAGCAGACGGGGGCAAAGTTTGACAGGTTAAATAGTCCGTACGTTCTCTTCACAACGCATCTCTTTCTGGGCTTGCTCGCGAAACATGCATGCAGTCAGACTGGTTCTGTGGGCCGTCGGAGCACTTGAAGAATGCAGTGCATGCCCTCTTTCTGCGGAAAGACATGGAGGGAGGAGGGAGGGTTGGGGAGGTGGGGAAGTGTGGGCACATACTTTTGCTTACCTGCCTATTTCTGGCCGTAGCAGTCAGACTTGGCTGAGAGGGAGAGAGGCTGAGTTGAGTTTTCGCCAGCAGGTAAATACACCTCCCTCATTCCCCCCCCCCCCCCCCCCCCCCCCCCCTTTCATCCTTCCCATGTTCCCCATTCCCTGTCTGCCGTGTGTCACGAGCTAGTCAGACTCGGCTCACAGACATCATTTAACCCCCCCCCCGTCCCCCCGTCCTACCTCCTTCCCCCAACAGGCCCGTGTGTGTCTGTAGAGTCCTGTGTGTGTGTGTGTGTGTGTGCCGGCTCATCAGCTTGAAATTTCTTTCCTCACTCGACATTCTTGGATTCAGAAAACATTCACTAACTGGAAAAAACAACAACAACAACAACAACACTAGTATATCAATCAGCTTGAAATTGTACTAAGTACATAAAAGTGTTCTTTCATGGCCTCGGAAATGTATACCCCGACTTCAATTAGTAGTCAGAAAATGTACGTTTTTAGAAAGGTACTCAATTATTCAATCGATCCGGCTGAACAAGTACCTGATGAATTAATGAAAGCTAAGTCACTTCGAACAGCCTAAAAAAAAACAACTTCAATGGCAGCCTCGGTGAAAATGTATTTTGATAGTCTTACTAAAAAAAAAAAAGCATATATTTCAGTACAAGCCTGCAGATTTGACTCCAGTCCGACTTTGTCCCACATAAAGTGAAGCCTAACAATATACACTGTTAACATGACAGTGACAATGATAATTTATAATTATACTCAGTTCAGTTAACCTATTTTTTTTTAAAAGGTACTCTGATAACCAGAAATGTATTTCTATCATGGAGCCTTCCCGAAAGATGCACTTTGGTCAACACTGACGAAAATGTACTTCTTTCGGCTTTGAAAACGTTAGAAAAAGCAGCAACAACAACAAAACAAACAAATGTAACTGCTTCGCCAGTCAGGCCAAACTTGATTCTCTCAGCTGCGCCGGGTGTGAAATAATGCAGTGTGTGCCTATTTCCGAGAACCGAACCGGAAAGAAAAGAATGGAGAGTTGAAGTGGAGGAGAACAGCCTTGCAATGAAAAGGGAGTGCGGGTGCAGTGCGTGCGCACGTGTGTGGGGGTGAAGGGGGGGAGGGAGAGGGGCCGCGCAGGGAGGGGGGTGGAGCACATTGTTTGGTTCCCTAGTCGCAATTCACGTACCCACCATGACTGCATTCAAGTTGACGCCCGCAATGATGCCTACTGCAGACAATAAAATAATATCCACGTAGCCTCATACCATTGAACAATCATCACGGCCAAAGCATTGTTCGTCATCTTATTTGACTGTCCCAACGCCGTCATTTGAAAATGATGATACTAACACGAATGGTAATAAAATTAACAATACATATATACACTATATCAATGCATATATATATTATATGTATATATGTGTGTGTGTGTGTGTGTGTGTGTGTGTGTGTGTGTGTGTGTGTGTGTGTGTGCGAGTGATGCTGATTTTTTCACGCTTTTTGGAGAAAAAAATGTTTGTGGTCAGTCATTGTTCAAGTTGACTTCGAAGCAGCAGCTGTACTCCAAAGATTTCGCTGCGTGTATATGCATACTGAATGGACAAGGCGCTTGAACGTGCGAAGTATACTGCGTCAGCTGAAATAACGCGTTCATCAGTACTATTTTTTCTGGTTAGACAGCAGTATTTTCTTTTATTCTGAGTGATGAATCATGGCCAAAGAGCTTGCATAATCAGCACGGCCGCCATATGTATAGCTACCGATTTCATGGATTGAGTGTGTTTAACTGCCATCGTTATCCATATCCATGTCGTAAAGGCGTACTTATCCCTTTCAGGTTCATAGGGGAGGTAAACGCAGTCACTATAGACGTGTATATTCTGGTTCGCAGTGACAGTGATTTAGGTTACAATGATTTAGGAGCGATCATGGCGGTCAGTTTGCGCCTATGGTGAATCTGAAGTTTGGAAAAGAAGTTTAATCAGTGCGGTAGGAAATTGGAAGGGAGATAATTACGGACCGCCACTTTCCGTGCTAGGTGCTGTGCCCATGGAAGGGAGATAATTATCGCCACTTTCCGTGCTCAGTGCTGTGCCCATGGAAGGGAGATAATTATGGACCGCCACTTTCCGTGCTCAGTGCTGTGCCCATGGAAGGGAGATAATTATCGCCACTTTCCGTGCTTAGTGCTGTGTCCACGGAAGGGAGATAATTGTCGCCACTTTCCGTGCTTAGTGCTGTGCCCATGGAAGGGAGATAATTATGGACCGCCACTTTCCGTGCTCAGTGCTGTGCCCATGGAAGGGAGATAATTATCGCCACTTTCCGTGCTCAGTGCTGTGCCCATGGAAGGGTGGCAGATGGAAGTGGCAGAATGGGAAAGACGCTTATATGCCAGTACAGTGTCTTTGAGGGTCTGGGTTCCAGTTCCGATCTCACCCTCTCTCCCAAGTTAGACTGGAAAATCAAACAGAGCTTCTCGTCAGTTCATTCGGATGAGACGATAAACGGAGGTCCCGTGTCAGTGCAGCACGGCACGCACTCGTCACGTGACTTGGCGCGCTGAAAAAGAACCCATGGCAACACCGACCGGCGAGTGTTCTCAGGCAAAACTGTGTAAAAGAAGTCCACCCTGTATATACACGCAAACAATTAAATCGTTGGATTACACAATGACTGACTGCAAACTTTTTTTTTTCTTTCTTTAAAAAGCGTGAATGAAAAATCAACATCACACACACACACACACACACACACACACACACACACACACACACACACACACACACACACATGACATGAACATCATGCCTACATTCAAGACGTGACAAGGGGTGGTGGGTTATGTCGCTGGTCAGGCATCCGCCCAGCTGAGATGTGGTGAAGCGTATATGGACCTGCCGTCCGGATTGAGTGGCGCTCCTTGAGAAACTGAAACTGTGCCCATTTCACGGGTCAAGTTGGACACCTGTGAATTTGGGACTGCGCGCCGGAACTACCCCAGGAAGACGGAACTACCCCTGTAAGTGGGGAAAGGGGGGAGGGGTGCTGAGACAACACTGTACTGACACCAGTATATATAACACAGATAAGACACTATGTCCATCATTCCAAATACCGCAAATACATGACGTGACTCGATAAACAGTCACGATCCATGTCCACGCATAGCTGTGTGTGTGTGTGTGTGTTCAGAAGCATATGTACAAGTGCAGCTGGAAGTTCATGGACAATGGTTACATAGGTCACGACTGGCTTCTCAGATTTTATTGAATGGGAAACATACACAAAGCAGTATGACAGATATATGTAAGATGTCTTTCACTGACACAGAGGGATTAGGTCAGCAGTACTTCACTGATGAACTGGAGATTCCTGATCGTCATTATTCTCACCATAAAACCAGTCAGCTTTAAACATCTCCGCAGCTTCGTCGTCTTGATGACTGAGGCGAGTGGTTAACTCTCTCCATACGAACGGCGAAAGAGAAGACGTTAACAGCGTTTCACCCCAATTACCACCATCAAAATATTGCAAGCGGAAGGCTGTTTACTGAAGAGGTGAATGTTGACAAAGAATACCACAATTCTGATGACGGAAGCTAAAGGTTGGGTCATTGAGACACCCACTGGACATCCGAGGGGTCTGTGTAGAGGAGAAGAGAGGACTGGCCGTACTGAGTGAGTTAAAGGCCCCATAGCCCTTCACAGCCATGGGCGCAGTGAACTGTTCTCATCCACTATCTCCAGGGCTCGCCATAGCATGTAAGAAGTCGGGGCCCAGTCCTCTCCTCACACCGAAGCGGGGTCCTCCAGCCCTGACTGGTGGTGAACTCTGGATCAGATGTCCGACGCCCGATTGATTCGGCCACGGCACCCACGCCCTGGCATCCTGTGTCACGGACTTATCTGTCTGTCTGTCTGTCTGGTGTTGTGTGTGTGTGTGTGTGGGTGGGTGTGTGGGGGGTGGGGTGTGTGTGTGTGTGTCCGTGATCCTACGTTTTGTTCACGGGACATTTCCCTACCAATCCCTGTGCGCTGAATCAGCATTTGAAATTTGTCTTTTTCGGTATGCATAATGTACTTGCCAAGTACACGTCATGTATTCGCTCTTCCAGACAATAGACGCCTTAAAAGTATGCGCCTGGAGTCCTTTTTGAGAATGGACGCTAAATAAAGTAACTTGATAATAATAATGATAATGATAACAATAAAAAGAAGAAGAACTGTTATTGTTGTTGAATCATCCTCATAATCATCATATATGTATGTATGATAGTCAGTCGTGTCCGACTATGACCATCAGAACAGCAGAGGAGGCAACTGCTCAGTGTCCTGACTATCTGGGCTAGAATTTGATTATGGTGGAGAGTGTCTTGCCCAAGTACATCCCAACTCAGTCTCTCGGCCAAGAGGGGTTTAAGACAGTCGGCGTTGGGGTCGTTCCCAAAGGCCAACTAGCCCCCACGGCTGCAGCACTAAGAGCCAATGCAATCATACATACATACGGGAAAAGTATGCATTCGGGGGTTGTCGCATACTACCATACATTGTTGGTAGTTTTGCCTTCCATTCGGAAAAATCCAAGTTTATTTCAGCGCCACGCAAAGTATTCATGTCGGATCTGAGATGGTCAAATGTCTGACTGCTATCGTCGTTCAAAGACTGAGTCTTTACAGACATACCAAAAGGTGAATGGCGAAAAATCTGTCCGAGACAAAGCTGTCCATCTTGATTGTCTTGTATAAGCATGCACCCAAGTATTCAATCACATTATTACGAATTACTGATTCAACACCTGGAATAGTTAATAAATAATAGACCAATTATTTATACACAAAAGACAACACATCAAACATTGGTGAAAGCTGACAAAACACTTCTTTTGAATTACTGATTCAACACCTGGAATGGTTCATAAATAGTAGACCAATAGTGACCAATACTGTGAAGACAACACATCAACAGACACTGATAAATACTGACAAAACGCTTAATTCTTTCCGTCGAGTGATCAAAACGTTTTGTGAAGTAAAGTAGTGGTCTTTTTTTTTTTTTTTAACTTAAACGAACATGAAATCTGCAGTGACAAAGTGTAATACAGTAATGTGGATGCATCTTTCTATTTATCTGCTCATTCATTTGCCACCACGATGTCCCAGTGGCCTTGCTGAAACAATCTCACAAGGAATCTGGGAGAGGGAAACGGAGGTTGAGTCAGAAGAAAAACCCGATGGGCTGACAACACTGCAGAATAGACAGGACAACCATGCGCAGAGACCCTGGCTTTGACACACAACAGACTGACCAGGGGGGGACATGGTGAACAGTTTTGTGCGGCACCCCTGTGACAATGTGAAACAGAGTTGATCGAGGGAGAAGAAGACTGTGAATCCGATGATTTGTCTTCCTGGCTGTATCGCTACAGCAGTGGTTTCTCACATCCTGGGAGTGTCTCCTTGTCTGAATTTTTGAACTGGAGTTTGGTTCAAGGAAGGTCGTTTCGTGTGTGTGTGTGTGTGCGTGTGCGTGTGTGCGCGCGCGGGGGCGTGTGTGTGTGGGGATAGGTGGGTGTGTTGCTCGAACTTCCTGACCAACACCGCAAGTGTCTGTATCTCTCGGGCCTGGTTAACGCCGGGATGTCATTATGAAAGGAAGTGTGTAGAGTACAGCCTTGTCACGTAGTCCCAAGCCTAAACGGACCTCCCTAGAAGCATCTTCATTATAATCATCAGCAGCATTCTCTATCTTCATAATTAATAAGAAAATGTTTTTGTTGTTTTTTCTTCAGCCGTACCACACGTTTTTAAAAGCTATTACATGACTATATATATTTAACGAAAAGTCGGGTTTGTCAGGTTCATTCAGAGATTTTTTTTTTACCTATCAACTTGTGTGTTTTCTTTCTTTTTAAAAGGCCCCTGAACTGCCATAAAACATCGGTCATCCATGGTCACTGCGTGGAGCCGCTGTCCATTTGCACACAATTAAGGACTGAAAACTATTAATAGCATGTATAACTACCCATCCATCCACACCATCTTTCCATTCTGAAGAGGCTGCTCATCCACTTGGTATGCTGCTGATCTCGGCTGCCCAACTGGCTGCTTACAGCATACTGATTCCCCTCGGCGATCTCTCTCATGGTATCAGGTTCAGTTTCTCAAGGAGGCGTTACAGCATCAGGGGAAATCCTGAAATGCTACTCCACACACGCCAGGCAGATGCCTACCAGCAGCATAACCCAACGTCACGCCTCATGTGTATGCATATATATTTTTGTGCACTGTATGACTTGTGTCAGAATGGATTTCTTCTACAGAATTCTGCCAGAGAAAGACTAACGTTGTCATGAGTTGTGTTGGGTTTGTTTTTTTTTCAGCATGCCAAGTGTGTGCTGCACACCATTACTTGGTTTATCATCTCATCTGAATGACTAGATGCTCAGTTTGATTTTCCAGTCAAACTTGAGAGAAAAGGCGACACTGAGATTCGCACCCAGGCCCTCACTGTATTGGTGGATAAGCATCATAACCATTCCACTACCTTCCTCCTTGTCGAGTCAAACAAGGAAAATTTATTGAGATAAAGAAGGCTGCTGGTTGGTGCGAAAGAACTGGGTTGACTTAACTATGCGACACCTTAAATAAGCAAGGTCGTTGTAAGAGGGGACAACTGTGTATAATTTTTAGCTGTTAAAAAAAAATGTTTGTTTGTTGTTCTTTGTGATATGTTTGGAGAATTTTCAGTTCATAGTTGTTGTTTTTTTTATGTACTATACTACCGATTATTCAATGTGACCCTAGTACACTTGCTTGTAAAGATGTTTATTTTCTTCTCTTCTGCAGGTATTGCAGGAGTGTTGGCAAGGGTTTTGTAGTGAGTGCATGTAAATGGGCTGATATTGGTCCTGTGAGTGATAAATGTTAGTGGATCTACATGTACAGCTTGATAACTGATTTAAAGCTGACTTCACGGGTCAGAACAAGCATTTTCTAATCAAATGAAAAATAAAGTAATACTGAAAAATCTTATTCAGCAAAAAAAAGAAAAAAAGAAAAAAAAAAAGAAGAGAATATTCTTCCCTTCTACTTGACCTTAAGTGGGTGGTCATGATGCTGGTCGTTCGGATAAGATGATAAACCGAGATCCAATGTGCAGCATGCGCTTAACGCACATAAATGAACCCACAACAACAGAACGATTATTACCGGCAAAATTCTGTAGAAAAATCCATTTGACAGGAAAAACAAATACACTTGAAGACAGAAAAAAAAACCCATACATGAAGACGGGTAGTGCTCTCACTGTAGCGACATGCTCTACATGGGGAGAGCAGCCTGAATTTCACACAGAGAAATCCGTTGTGACAAGAGTAATGCAAATGAACAATTCAACATAGATGTAGAAAGTGACTGTCAGAAAACCACACACACCTTGAAACCAACAATACAAAGTATATGTAACAAGTAACTCAGAAAACCACACACACCCAGAAATCAACAATACAAAGCAGACATAACAAGTGACTGTCAGAAAACCACACACACCCAGAAATCAACAATACAAAGCAGACGTAACAAGTGACTGTCAGAAAACCACACACACCGATAAATCAACAATACAAAGCAGACGTAACAAGTGACTGTCAGAAAACCACACACACGCAGCACACAAGTGGGAGGATGGCCTGTACTTTATTCTTCAAACAGGGATGTACATGCACACACATGCAAGCAAAGCAAACTAACAGCAAAAAGAAAGAGCTGATCGAAGCGCTACACGAACACCCCTGTGTCCTCCTCTCCACTGACACAGCGACGACACAACCAGACACAACGGTGCACATCCCCTGAAGACCGTCCACCACAGGCTGTCAGCTTACCTTCCAGTAGAGGGAGAGTCTTCACTTGTCAAACTCATCTAACTAAACGTGAAGAGGAAGACGTCAAAAGGGACATCACTTAACATACATAAAACATGGTACCATGAATCTGTATACTTTTTTTTTTTTTGGATCAAGTATGCCAATGATGACACAAACCCACTTTTGAATAAATTATTTTTTTAAATGGTTAATAATGCATTAATTTTTTTTTTGTTTTTACATTATTACACAACATCTTACATAAAAACAAACTGTATCACACATTTTGATTCTTATGGATAATGTAGGTGTAGCCTGTTTTCATAACTATACAAATTTCATGTGTTCATTTTTTATTTTAATAAATATGATTTGCAGTTAAAAGTATGGAAGTATGATAACACTGGCTGCTTATCGAAGAAGGAAAATGGTGCAGGAAGATAGGGGCATCAATAGCAAGTGCAAAAGCGTAATAAGTGATCTTAAAAACATGAAAAATATAAACTTCAAAAGAATCTTATACAATGGAGACTGATAAATACCTTAAAAATCAGATCTATTGCACACGGCTGAAAGCTATTGCACATGTGTATTGCACGAACTTGAACTGAGTTCAGAAATTTGATGTTGAAACATCATCCGACAGTAATGCACAGATCACCAACAATAATCAAGTCATTAATGAAACAACCACTATGTTGATTAAAAAAAAAAGCACTACAAAATCTAAAGGCACAGATTAAATGCAGATCTCCACAAACCTAAAGAAATCCATCAAACTTCTCTTCCAGTCTCACATAATGAAAAGAATTTGTATCACAAATCTGCTCACTGAAACCTTTCCTTTCACATTAAGGTAGGGAAACCAAATGCAAAGAGACAAACATTGCAATAACAAGAACGTGAGCTACACAGAATGCATAAAGAAAAGAAGTACAATCATGCTTTGCAGATGTTAACATTCCTCATTCCCCCTCACTTCTTTTTAAAATGGCAATGGGTATAACATTCTGGAACACACACACACACACACACACACACAGGACAAATAAATTCTAAATGGCAACTCTGAAGGAATGGGTTACTCCATTCATCGACACTCCCGCTGTCAATGCAACGAACTCCACATAACCATTCACACCACATTGATACATACTATATTCTGCTCTTTGCATTTTCGACAGTCAATATACTCAAGATTTTTTATTTGACGGTTTCTATCTCTTGCGCATTTTATCAAATACCGAAGGTTTGGGTTTGAGCATGTAAAATGGACTGGATAACACACTCTACACAATGTTTTTCAGGGTTTTTTAAAATGACAAAGGAGACGGAAACACAAGACGTGTAGTGGGGAAAAGAACTCCAAACTTCAGAAGCATACCCTTCCAAGTCTCTCCCCATGGGCCAGTTCACTGGGCGTGTGCCAATTAACAGGGTGCAGGGATAGGGGAAGGGAACACACACAACACAGCTCAACACCTAGACAGTCTTCCTGCAGTCTCCATCATTCATCTATTAGCTCTTTGCAGTCTGTATTCTTTCTGCAGTCTCAATTCTTTGCTGCTGTCTTTTTGTAATCTCTAGGATTTGCAACTGCTTTTTGCAATATCCATAATTTGCTACTGCCTTATTGCAATCTTTAAAATTTGCAAATGTCTTTTTGCAGTCTCATATTTTTTTTGCAGTCTCTGTATTATGTTAACAACTCTGTTTGCAGTCTCCATACTTCACTATATACCCACAGCACTGCGCATCAATAATGAAATACTAACTTCAAAACTGATTCAGCCAGTAAAAGAGAACGAAAAAACAGGAGGGGGGAAAAACTGTTCATATGAACACATTCCTTAACAAGACAGCCTGTATAAATGTAAACTCTAGACACAGACACCTGTACAAACTGGCTGGTACCCTGGCTGGCCAGGTTTGGGCGGAAATTCAGCAGTTTAGAAAACGACACACTGGCCTACACAGACCCCACATCCAGTCCTCTCATCTACAGCAGCCTCATCTCTAGGACTCCTGTCTGTCAAACTCCACTTTGTCAAGTCCTGGTAACAAGTCACACAACGCAACACCACTGCCGTTTGTCTTAATCCACTTTGTCAAGTCCTGGTAACAAGTCACACAACGCAACACCACTGCCGTTTGTCTTAATCCACTTTGTCAAGTCCTGGTAACAAGTCACACAATGCAACACCACTGCCGTTTGTCTTAATCCACTTTGTCAAGTCCTGGTAACAAGTCACACAATGCAACACCACTGCCGTTTGTCAAACTCAAGTCTGTCAAGTCCTAGCAACAAGTCACACAATGCACAAAAAAAAAAAAGTAAAGAGAGTCACTGCAAGGTTCAAAAAGAGACACAAAAGACACTGTCCATGTTGTAAACTCCACAGAGGGCAAGAAGACAGGGGCTGCAATGCCCTGACCACGACTGGACTCCACACAATGTCTGTAGTGTCCATGTGTGGAGAACCAGCAGCACAGGTCCTCCATCAGCCAGACGGCTCCGACTCGTGCTGCTTGATGAAACAGTCACCCACAGGGAAGAAGTCCCAGCACCGCTGTTGGTAGAGCTCCCACACATAGGTCTCCTGCCCTGTGTACTCTGTGTCCGGCTTGTTGATCAGGTGCATGATGAAAAACCTGACAACACAACACATCACTCTTTAGCAGTCATGCTTGTAAGTTAAAAAAACACTTCCCATAATAGTAGTAGAGTATTGGAAGTGTTGGTTTTTTTTGTGCCCAGCTTGTTGATCTAGCAGATCCAAGTATAATGAAGAACCTGCCAACAAACCACATCACAGCTCACTCTTCAGCTGCCATGTTTCTCAGCAAAAAAACACTTCCCAGCCCCAAATATTTCAGACTCAACGCTCAGTCACACAATCTGGTTTGAGTGAAAACTCAGTGCACTTTTTCACTTTAAATTCAGTCAAGGGGGGAAGGTAAGTCAATATCCTATTGCACAGGAAAGCTGGCTGCAGCTGTCAAGTACTGTTACACAAATGAAAAACAGTACGCTTAACTTCACAACTCCATGTTGACTATCATCACCTATGCTGGTGATCTGTCTGGTCAACTGAAGTTGCCTATGGCAGCGAAAGAGCTACATACCTCTTAACTACCTTTTCACAATATATACACACACACACACACACACAACCAAAACAAAAGAAGGTTAAGATTAAAGGGCCCACAGTCTTTTACAGCCAACTGGGGCAGTGAATTCATACCCACTGTGTCTAGGGCTCGACACAGGATAGCAGGGCCCAGTTTCTTTCTCCGTTTTAACTTCCCTCAACCATTGTCAGGTACCCATCCAACTCAAGTCCGGTACCCATTCTGGCTGGAGTGAGGACAGTGGGGATGAAGAGCCATTCCCAGCAACACAGCACCATGCTGAAATGGGGCCTCAAACCCTCATCACTGGTCAACACACGATCCTAAGTCCACAAACCCTCATCACTGGTCAACACACGATCCTAAGTCCACAAACCCTCATCACTGGTCAACACACGATCCTAAGTCCACAAACTCTCATCACTGGTCAACACACGATCCTAAGTCCACAAACCCTCATCACTGGTCAACACAGGATCCTAAGTCCACAAACCCTCATCACTGGTTAACACACGATCCTAAGTCCACAAACCCTCATCACTGGTCAACACACGATCCTAAGTCCACAAACCCTCATCACTGGTCAACACACGATCCAAAGTCCAATGCCTAACTGATTCTGACACAGCACCTCCATTTCATAAATAAATACAAACAAATATGGGCATTAGAAAATAATGCTAAAGCATGTACAGTACTAATAATTATAAGCATTCCTGGGACACATTTTTCCTGAGATAAAATCCCGTTTCAGCCGCATTTCCCTGAAGGAAACATGATCCACAGAATATTCGTCTCCCAGGTGGCAGGAGACACTCCTAGTTTTGCTGTTAGCTTTATTTTTCAAAATGTCAAAGACCTGGCCTTTCAAACCCTATGACATTTCAACAGATTCTATGCAGACCTCAAACATGAATACAGCAGCAAACATGTTTGCAGTGTCCTCAGCAAAAAGTGAGCCCCTCTCACACTTCAAATTGCATTCTAAACAAAAAAGATATAACCAACAGTGCGCAGCATATGCATGTGCATCATTTTACGTGTGTAAACATGTGATCAAGTACAAGGACACAAAACGCCTGTTCTGGTACTCACATGTAGTTGGCAAAGTTGTGTTCGTTCATCACATGTTTTTCAAAACCATGCGGTACTTTGTCGAAATACTCCTTGCCAATGCCGCAGATGAAGCACTTGGACTGAAAACACAGAAACACTTGAGCATCAGATGGATATATGATAACACACCTGTGCATGAACATGGAAGAAGAGCAGGAAGATGATGCGAACAGCACCAAAACCATGAAAGATGACAGTAAAGGGAAGTTGACTGGCAGCCCAGCAGCAGAGGCAAGAAAGCAGTTTTTGTGTGTGTGTTTTGGAGGTTCTTTTTTGCTTCTCTCAAAGTGATTGCCCAACCAGTTGGCATCATTGTCCATCATTAGATAACTGAGAATATTTCCTTGGTTATGTTTAGACATAAAGAAAACAGAAATCAAGGTAGTATGTCAATGAAAAGTGTCATTTTTTGTGTGCTCAAGGGAGCAACATCAAACGCATTTTTGGCTCATGACAGTCTGTGTGATAAACCCTGCGCTTAGGTTGTGTGTGTGTGTGTGTGTGTGTGTGTGTGTGTGTGTGTGTGTCCATGATAAATATTAACAAATTCATTTTCTCTAAAAGTATGTTCGTCGACTCATGAGTCTGTATGTATGTATGTATGTATGTATGTGTGTGTGTGTGTGTGTGTGTGTGTGTGTGTGTGTGTGTGTGTGTGTGTGTGTGTGTGTGTGTGTGTGTGTGTGTGTGTGTGTGTGTGTGTGTGTGTGTGTGTGTCCATGATAAATATCAACAAATTCATTTTCTCTAAAAGTATGTTCGTCAACTCTAAATGTGTCTCAAAAATAAGAAAAAAATATTGTTCTTTCCACACATGATAATCTTGACAGTGCACTTCAGGGAAGGGCACAAAAAACTGATTAATAGCAGCTAATTTCTGTTTTTAAGCTGAAACACCAAACGCTGACATGGATTAGAATGGAAGTTACACTGACTGCAAGAATTTACTGGCTTAAAATAGAAGAACCTGGTGTGCAAAAGGGGTATCAAAATGACACTCAATCATCAACCACTCTAAATCTAACCATGGCAGCTGACGCAGCCAAATACTGACCTCCATATCCTCCTTCACCTGCTCCAGCTGGTCTCTCAGCTCTCCAAAGGCATCGATGATCAGACCTGCCACACAGCCAGCACAGGTGTCAGTGTTGTGTCATACTGTTGTCAGTGACCTACTGCCATCACTACTGTGTGTGTTGTGTCATACTGTTGTCAGTGACCTAATGCCATCACTACTGTGTGTGTTGTGTCATACTGTTGTCAGTGACCTATTGCCATCACTACTGTGTGTGTTGTGTCATACTGTTGTCAGTGACCTACTGCCATCACTACTGTGTGTGTTGTGTCATACTGTTGTCAGTGACCTAATGCCATCACTACTGTGTGTGTGTTGTGTCAATGATCCATTGCCAACAACGATGTGTGTGTTCTGTCATACTGTTGTCAGTGACCTACTGCCATCACTACTGTGTGTGTTGTGTCATACTGTTGTCAGTGACCTATTGCCATCACTACTGTGTGTGTGTTGTGTCATACTATTGTCACTGACCTATTGCCATCACTACTGTGTGTGTTGTGCCACTGTTATCAGTGAGCTATTGCCATCACTACTCTGTGTGTTGTGTCATACTGTTGTCAGTGACCTACTGCCATCACTAGTGTGTGTGTTGTGTCATACTGTTGTCAGTGACCTACTGCCATCACTACTGTGTGTGTTGTGTGTCAATGATCCATGTGTCAACCAATGTGTGTGTGTTGTGATTTTGTTATCAATGACCCATTGTCAACAACGATGTGTGTGTTCTGTCATACTGTTGTCAGTGACCTACTCCCATCACTACTGTGTGCATTCTGTCTTACTGTTGTCAATGATCCATTGCCAACACTGATGAGTGTGTTCTGTCATTTGGTTATCAATGACCCATTGCCAACACTGATGAGTGTGTTCTGTCACTTTGTTATCAATGACCCATTGTCAACACCAATGTGTGTGTTCTGTCATTTGATTATCAATGACCCACTGTCAACACCAGTGTGTGTGTTCTATCACTTTGTTATCAATGACCCATTGTCAACACTGATGAGTGTGTTCTGTCATTTGGTTATCAATGACCCATTGCCAACACTGATGAGTGTGTTCTGTCACTTTGTTATCAATGACCCATTGTCAACACCAATGTGTGTGTTCTGTCATTTGATTATCAATGACCCACTGTCAACACCATTGTGTGTGTTCTGTCATTTTGTTATCAATGACCCATTGTCAACACCAATGTGTGTGTTCTGTCATTTGATTATCAATGACCCACTGTCAACACCATTGTGTGTGTTCTGTCATTTTGTTATCAATGACCCACTGTCAACACCATTGTGTGTGTTCTGTCATTTTGTTATCAATGACCCACTGTCAACACCAATGTGTGTGTTCTGTCATTTTGTTATCAATGACCCACTGTCAACACCAGTGTGTGTGTTCTGTCATACTGTTATCAATGACCCACTGTCAACACCTGTGTGTGTTCTATCACTTTGTTATCAATGACCCATTGTCAACACCAATGTGTGTGTTCTGTCACTTCGTTATCAATGACCCATTGTCAACACCAATGTGTGTGTTGTGTCACTTCGTTATCAATGACCCATTGTCAACACCAATGTGTGTGTTCTGTCATTTGGTTATGAATGACCCACTGTCAACACCGGTATGTGTTCTGTCATTTGGTTATTAATGACCAAGTACCAACACCAATGTGTGTGTTCTGTCATTTTATTATCAATGACCCACTGTCAACACCAATGTGTGTGTTCTGTCACTTTGTTATCAATGACCCATTGTCAAAACCAATGTGTGTGTTCTGTCATTTTGTTATCAATGTCCTACTGGTCCACACTGAATTCTATCCTATAATCCAGCCTGACCGAACATGTGGTCATGAAGACAGCTTCATTTTATCTTGAAGGCACACACCAGCTCTTCAATGACCAGATCTTATGGCACACATACCAGCTCTGTTTCCCCCCTTTTGTTTTATTCAGAATTAATCAATCACAACTAAAAAAAAAAAAAAAATTTAAATAAAAAAAAAACCCTACATACACATCAAATCATTTGCCCACTTATGTATATGTATGTACAGAATTATCTGAATAATAAACAGTAAAATATTTACCCTGAATGATGGCAAGGAGAATGACGATGACGAAAAAGAAGAAAGTAATGTCAAACAGGATTCTGTAAGTCTCGTAGCTGTCTCCGTCTGCGGGCTCGATCTCATCACCTGCAGAACAGAGCGTGAACATCATTACTGGGTTGATTAACAATGACAGTGGCATACACAGTGGAAGACAAGTGACCCACAGACAAAGTAGGAGGTACCTCCCGAATGTGCTACATATAAACAGCACTTGGTATTTATGAATATTGCCTACACTTGAAGTAGGTTTAGCATAACTATATTCAACAATGGGGTTTTTAGAATTAAAAAAAAATTCAGTGAGACTATTTTCAACTATGTTTTTCGTAGGAACTACAGTTTATGACAATAATAATATGATTTCTTGGTGAGCTCAACAAATACTCTATGTATTTTTTACAAAAAAGAAAAGAAAAAAAGATAAAATATGTCATATGTGTACTGTGAAATGACCAAAACAAAAAAGGCCCAGTCAATGTAGTCATACTGTATGTGTATTGTGCAATACCGTAACAAAAATTTCTGTTTTTCTAGAAAATACACATATTTTTCAGCAGTGTGATATTGAAATAACAATTTTAAAAACATATGAAAAATCAACAACAACAAAAACATACAGACATATATTGCTTGTTGCCTCATAGGAGACAGTATTTCAATTCTGATTTCCAGTTCTTCTGCCTCATAGAAAAGAGATTGTATTCCATCTCTGTCCATTTCTTTCTCTTCCTACTTTTTTTTTCCTGCATCACCTCACTGAAAAACAGAATCTTCATTGATGAAAGAAAGAAATATGCACTTTGAGTTCTATTTCATCGATTTCATCACTTTATTGATTCTTTTTTTTCTATTGTAATTTTTTTTATGCCTCTCAGCCATGAGGTAAAAAGGGCAATTCAGTGAAACGTTTTGTCAGAAAATTCAGTAAGCAAGAAAATTAAGTGGAATAAAATGCTGGGGTGTAGGAAAAACAAAAATAACCAAATAAACAAACAAAAAGAAAAACAAAAAAAAAACCAAACACCCAGCCAAAGCGGTACAATCATCAACACTGAAAATGATACTGACCAATGCCGCCACCAGCTCTGACTCCGGTGTGCAGGTGGTAGATAAAGCACTGCAACAAACATCACCCTGACTGTCACGACACAGTTCTCACCATTCACTGGTCCGATTTTCACACATCAGTGCTCCCCCCATGACTGTCATGACACGTTCATCATCCTTCGCTGGTCCAATTATCACAACACAAACATCACCGTTCACTGATCCAATATATACATAATAATAACAATAATAATAATAATAATATTTTATTTTCATATAGCGCTATAATTCAAGCATAAGCAAGCTCTACACGCTTTACAATCCAGTACCTAAAGTGAAACAAGAAAACATATAAAAAGCAGTAGAAACATAAAACAGAATCATTAATATCACAAAAACACAATGTATAAAACTCACAAAGTAAAATACTCTCAATACTACAACTGTTACACTCCAAAACACACACACACAGACACACATGTAATTAAACGGCTGAGATAACAGCAATTTTGCTTTAAATACATACATGTAAAAAAGGAGCATAATTATAATTTGCATGCCACAGATTTTGTAAAAATTGTAAAATAAAAGTTTTGGAAAGAAAAGGTAAAAGGGGTAAAAATCGGCAGTCATTCTCCCTTTCAAACCACACCACCACCATCCACCCACCCACCCCCATTCTCTCTACTCACCCATCACCCACACTCACATTGCCATGAGCCTGGGAGAACAGCACTTTTTGAGTTATGACAAGTACATCACAACACATACATCACCATTCACTGGTCCATGACTGTCACAACAATTATCACCCTTCACTGGTTCAAATTAGCACAACACTGCTATCATTGTTCACTGGTCCAATTTTCACAACACAACTATCACTCTTCACTGGTCCAAATTATCACATATCAGCATTCTCCCATGACTGACACAACTTCCACTGTTCACTGGTCCAATTATCACTATCAGACTAATCCATATATGCTACACCACATCTAAGCAGATGCCTGACCAGCAGTATCAACCAAAGCACTTAGACCTTGAGGGGGAAAAAAACAAAAAATAAAAAAAAACAAAAAAACGATAACACGATAAAAGGTAAACAGATTAAAATATAGTGCAAGGAAAGATAAATAGAAAGCAAAAGATATAAAACAAAAACAAAAACACGTTCAGTCTACCCATGTCACACGCACCCACACGTGTGAACACACCGACCCAAGACTGAAAACGCACACTCAGAGATGTCAAGTGTTTGTAGGAACAATCAGGAAATTTGGTTGGCACTTTTTGAATTTGGTAGGAACACTCGATTTCAAAGCCACATCAGCAAACATACTTTTAATCTGCAAGCTTAATCCACCAGGTACAGACGCTGTTTGACCAAGACGCAACTTGATTTAGCCACGTTCTCTATTGCTCGGGCAAACGATTAAGCTGACTGGTCCACTCAATGCTGTTTCAAGGTGAGACCAAGGTTAGTATTGAATGCCCTGGCACTGTCATCTATATGTCTAAAGCATCTGGATAGCATCATGACAGGAAAGCATGTGACCATGCTTTCCTGTCGAAAATGAACTAGTCGCAACAACTTTGACACTAGCGTAACGTCGGAACAAACTGCGATCACGCGTAACAAAATATGGAGAAATCAGAACGGTTTGCATCTCTGCACAATGACAAACAGGCAGACACAAAAACACGCAATTGACAAACAGGCAGACACACAAGCAGGCAGACAGACGGACACACTGACCGTGGCCATGTCGTGACACTTGTAGTCCACCTGGCCATCCTCCTCCTTGATGTAGAACTTCCTGAAGAAGTTGAAGGCCACCACGGTGTAGATGTACACCACCACGCACGTCAGCATCACCGTCAGCACCAACTGAACAGACACCATGACATCACCGTTAGCACCAGCTGAACACACAAAGTGACATCACCGTCAACACCAGCTGAACACACACAGTGACATCACCGTCAGCACCAACTGAACAGACACCATGACATCACCGTTAGCACCAGCTGAACACACAAAGTGACATCACCGTCAACACCAGCTGAACACACACAGTGACATCACCGTCAGCACCAGTTGAACACACACAGTGACATCACCATCAGCACCAACTGAACAGACACCATGACATCACCGTCAGCACCAACTGAACAGACACCATGACATCACCGTCAGCACCAACTGAACAGACACCATGACATCATCGTCAGCACCAGCTGAACACACACAGTGACATCACCATCAGCACCAGCTGAACACACACAATGACATCACCGTCAGCACCAACTGAACACACACAGTGACATCACTGTCAGCACCAGCTGAACACACACAGTGACATCACCGTCAGCACCAACTGAACAGACACCATGACATCACTGTAGCACCAACTGAACAGACACCATGACATCACTGTAGCACCAACTGAACAGACACCATGACATCACCGTCAGCACCAACTGAACACACACAGTGACACCACTGTCAGCACCAACTGAACAGACACCATGACATCACTGTAGCACCAACTGAACAGACACCATGACATCACTGTAGCACCAACTGAACAGACACCATGACATCACCGTCAGCACCAACTGAACACACACAGTGACACCACTGTCAGCACCAACTGAACAGACACCATGACATCACCGTCAGCACCAGCTGAACACACACAGTGACATCACCATCAGCACCAACTGAACAGACACCATGACATCACCGTCAGCACCAGCTGAACACACACAGTGACATCACTGTCAGCACCAACTGAACACACACAGTGACACCACTGTCAGCACCAACTGAACACACACAGTGACACCACTGTCAGCACCAACTGAACACACACAGTGACACCACTGTCAGCACCAACTGAACAGACACCATGACATCACTGTAGCACCAACTGAACACACACAGTGACACCACTGTGAGCACCAACTGAACACACACAGTGACACCACTGTGAGCACCAACTGAACACACACAGTGACACCACTGTGAGCACCAACTGAACAGACACCATGACATCACTGTAGCACCAACTGAACACACACAGTGACACCACTGTGAGCACCAACTGAACAGACACCATGACACCACTGTCAGCACCAACTGAACACACACAGTGACACCACTGTCAGCACCAACTGAACACACACAGTGACATCACTGTCAGCACCAGCTGAACACACACAGTGACACCACTGTCAGCACCAGCTGAACACACACAGTGACACCACTGTCAGCACCAACTGAACACACACAGTGACACCACTGTCAGCACCAACTGAACAGACACCATGACATCACCGTCAGCACCAACTGAACACACACAGTGACACCACTGTGAGCACCAACTGAACACACACAGTGACACCACTGTGAGCACCAACTGAACACACACAGTGACACCACTGTGAGCACCAACTGAACAGACACCATGACATCACTGTAGCACCAACTGAACACACACAGTGACACCACTGTGAGCACCAACTGAACAGACACCATGACACCACTGTGAGCACCAACTGAACACACACAGTGACATCACCGTCAGCACCAACTGAACAGACACCATGACACCACTGTCAGCACCAACTGAACACACACAGTGACACCACCGTCAGCACCAACTGAACAGACACCATGACATCACTGTCAGCACCAGCTGAACACACACAGTGACATCACCGTCAGCACCAGCTGAACACACACAGTGACATCACCGTCAGCACCAACTGAACACACACAGTGACATCACCATCAGCACCAACTGAACACACACAGTGACATCACCATCAGCACCAACTGAACAGACACCATGACATCACCGTCAGCACCAACTGAACACACACAGTGACACCACTGTCAGCACCAGCTGAACAAACACATCAAAACTCTCAACTTTCAAAAATTTAACAAAGTAAATTTTCATTATTTTCTTATGAATTTTTTTTTTCAAATCTGAAACCACTTTATCCAAAGATGTTCTGATGAGGAGTCACTATTATTGAAATTGATGTACTCTCTTTCTTCCATCTCTCTCTTTCTCTCTTCTGTGTGTGTGTGTGTGTGTGTGTGTGTGTGCTTTGTCACTGACACACTCCATTTGTCTTGCTTGTAAGTCTGTGTTGTTCATTTTTGTCACCATCCCCTCCCCCACCCCAGCCCCCTCCCCCACACTGACCTGTTTTCCGTTGTGTGTGACAGACTGCAGGATGGTGCGCAGTGTCTTGATGCCAATGGCCACGTCCAGCAGGTGTGCTGCGAAGAAGAAGAAGTTGAAGTTGCCCAGCACAGAGAACAGGAAGTACCAGGCAATGTACAGGAACGACTGCACACAGAAAGGGTAAAAAAAAAAAATTAAAAAAAAAAAAGGAAGAGAAGTTTAAGTTCCCATACCTCTTTAAGGAAATTTTCTATCTAAAATTACGTTTAAGTAACATACTAACCGTGACCCACTAGTGCAGACTCTGGCAGGGGTCTGACATTCCTGTCCTGTGAAAACTACTATCCGCCTATGCGGAGAAAACGAAAGCAGCTACGGCCGATAACCTCCCGGAAGTAGGTAACCTCCTCTTTGCCCCCCTGACTAGCACCCTCTTTTTACGGCAGCCATCATGACTCCTAAGGACATTTATGTCTTTATGTCACGGACAATCAGATGGGTGGGTATTCTGAGCCCTGTAGAGTGAAGAACTGACAATGACTGTTTCTGCTGATGCACACAGTGAGCCACCCCTTCACAGCCAGGTAAAAGGTTAATGGTCCCACAGCCTTTTAGGGCTACTGGGCCAGTGAATACATGTCCACTATGTCCAGAGTTTTGGCATGGGAAGGCAGGGATCCAATCCTCTCCTTCCACCATTTTCACCTTCCCCGAATCAAAGTCAGGTACCCATTCACACCTGGGTGGAGTGAGGAAAATCAGAGTAAAATGGGAGACAACATGCTGAAATGGAGGATTAAACCCTGACACCCCCCCCCCCCCCCCCAACTCCCCTTCCCGCATCCTCCCCACAAAAAAAAAGAAAAAAAAAAAAAAAGAGTAGCTGGTAGCAACGTGCTCTCCCTAGGCAGAACAGCCAGAATTGTACAAAGAGAAATCTGTTTTGTCAAAGATTATACAATGCAAAATACAATTTTCATGAAAGCAAGAGCTGTTCTCGTCTAGAAACATTTCAAGAAAAGCATCTCCCAAACAACCCTTCTCGTTTCAAAACACATCAAGAAGACAATCTCCCTAGGAGCCATTTTCATTTGAAAACATTTCGAGAAGACTATCTCCTAAAGAGCTCTTTTCATTTCAAAACAATTCTAGAAGGCATCTCCCTAAGAGCACTTCTCATCTGAAATCATTGCCAGAAAACCATCTCCCACAGAGCCCTCTTTATTTCAAAGCATTGCAGGAAAACCATCCCCCTAAGTGCACTTCTTATCTCAGAACAGTTGAAGAAAACCATCCCCCAAAGAGCCCTTCTTATCTCAGAACATTCAAGAAAACCATCCCCCAAAGAGCCCTTCTTATCTCAGAACAGTTCAAGAAAACCATCCCCCTAAGAGCCCTTCTTATCTCAGAACAGTTCAAGAAAACCATCCCCCTAAGAGCCCTTCTTATCTCAGAACAGTTCAAGAAAACCATCCCCCTAAGAGCCCTTCTTATCTCAGAACAGTTCAAGAAAACCATCCCCCTAAGAGCCCTTCTTATCATCTCAGAACAGTTGAAGAAAACCCATCCCCCTAAGAGCCCTTCTTATCTCAAAACAGTTCAAGAAAACCATCTCCCTAAGAGCCCTACTTATCTCAGAACAGTTCAAGAAAACCATCGCCTATACAGACCAACAGCTCCAAGACTCACGTTGTCAGTGAAGATCACGCCCCATTTCCACACCTGGTACTGGTAGTCCACGTTGCTCAAGCTGCAACAGTTACCACACAGTCTCTGTTTTTTCCATTTTGCAGTCAAAGAGAAATGTCCCAATCAAGTTTTATACCAACAGAACAACAGCATGAAAAGACAGCGAAACAGATCTTTCACAAAAGAAGAAATGTTTATCAGGCATACACGAGTATCAGTTACCATATCTCACTTAAGCATTAGCTCCACTATCCAAAACAGAGCCACACTTAATCCTTCTCTTGTCTGAAGGCAGCCAAAAGTCTTATGAGTGAGCCTTACAGTAAGACACTGAAGTTTGTTAAATAGAACATAACTGTGCACACACTAACTGCGCGCTATCATTACATAGCCCCAGAAAGGCACACCTGAGTGGAAGCGGAGAGTTTTTAGCACTGGTCAATGCTTCAGCACAATGGTGGTCATGATTACCTATAGAGGCAAGCCTTGCTGGCTACACATCACTGAGACACTGGTCAAGTTTCAGTTTCAGTTTCTCAGGAAGAAGTCACAGCGTTTGGACAAAGCCATATATACACATCTGCTAGGCAGGTGTCTGACAGCAGCATAACCCAATGTGCTAGTCAGACCTTGACTGCATGCATATATAACTGTGTACCTATCAGAGTGGATTTAAAAATTTGCCAGAGGACAACACTTAGGTTGCCATGGGTTCTTTCCCCATGTGCCAAGCATGTGCTGTGCATGGGACTTCAGTTTAAATCACCCGAATGACTAGATGCTCAGTATGGTTTTCCAGTCAAACCTGGGAGAAAGGGTGAGAGAGGGAATCGAACCTAGACTCTCAAAGACACTGTATTGGCAGGTAAGCGTCTGAACCGTTCTGCCACCTTTCTCCCCCAGTCAAGAAATGAAAGTAAAATTCAACATAATCAGACAGACATAAAAACAAAGCTAGGACTAACAGACACCTACAAAAACAGACTGGACAAACATGTGAACTCTGACTCACAATGCTGGGATGAAGCGAGAGCCTGACGATTCTTCTTCTGTCTTGCCGCTGCTTTTTTCCATGCCCAGTAAAGATGTGATGGAGTCATAGTCGTACTGCTCTGCATAGCGTGTTCGCACCTGTGCACATGGCCAGACAGTGTTAGCCAGTGAACACCACAGCAAATTAACATGAAAACACATTTCAAGTGGTAAAGCTAACATGCACCCTTTGTGCATATACTCATTTTTTTAAAGCACACTGGGTCTTCTGAAGATCTTATGACATAGTTTAAAAAAGAAAGCTACACTGCTATGGCCATGTAACAAAGTCCAATGGCCTTGCTGAAACAATCCTCCAAGGAACTGATGAAGGAGGGAGATGGAGGGGAAGACAGAAATAACCATGGACTGACAGCACTGCAGAATGGACAGGAAAACCATTCAGAGAGATCCAGGCTCTGACACACACACCAACAGACATGGACTGACAGCACTGCAGAATGGACAGGAAAACCATTCAGAGAGATCCAGGCTCTGACACACACACCAACAGACATGACAACACTGCAGAATGGACAGGAAAACCATTCAGAGAGATCCAGGCTCTGACACACACACCAACAGACATGACAGCACTGCAGAATGGACAGGAAAACCATTCAGAGAGATCCAGGCTCTGACACACACACCAACAGACATGACAGCACTGCAGAATGGACAGGAAAACCATTCAGAGAGATCCAGGCTCTGACACACACACCAACAAACATGCTGATAGCACTGCAGAATGGACAGGAAAACCATTCAGAGAGATCCAGGCTCTGACACACACACCAACAGACATGGACTGACAGCACTGCAGAATGGACAGGAAAACCATTCAGAGATCCAGGCTCTGACACACACACCAACAGACATGACAGCACTGCAGAATGGACAGGAAAACCATTCAGAGAGATCCAGGCTCTGACACACACACCAACAGACATGACAGCACTGCAGAATGGACAGGAAAACCATTCAGAGAGATCCAGGCTCTGACACACACACCAACAAACATGCTGATAGCACTGCAGAATGGACAGGAAAACCATTCAGAGAGATCCAGGCTCTGACACACACACCAACAGACATGACAGCACTGCAGAATGGACAGGAAAACCATTCAGAGAGATCCAGGCTCTGACACACACACCAACAGACATGACAGCACTGCAGAATGGACAGGAAAACCATTCAGAGATCCAGGCTCTGACACACACACACCAACAGACATGGACTGACAGCACTGCAGAATGGACAGGAAAACCATTCAGAGATCCAGGCTCTGACACACACACTAACAGACATGACAGCACTGCAGAATGGACAGGAAAACCATTCAGAGAGATCCAGGCTCTGACACACACACCAACAGACATGACAGCACTGCAGAATGGACAGGAAAACCATTCAGAGATCCAGGCTCTGACACACACACACCAACAGGCATGAAGGAATCTGGTGATGTGTTTTATTTGTGTATTTACCTACAAAATGATAGAAAAATGGAGACAGATTCACCTTGACATGTAAACCAATGCATGCATACAGGACAGAACTGGTGCTGGATTATGGTGACTATAGGAAGTAGTCCAACGTTTTTGCTGAAAAATTTATAAGAATGATACAATATACTAAACTGATTATGACGTTAGTTCAACACTCTGCCTGTACACATACACACATACAACCTTTTTCTTCACAAACTTGTCCCAGTAACTCTCAGGGAAGGAGACGGTGGAGAGAACCAGTTTGTCCCAGTGTGCTCGAATGTCATCATCACTCGGCTGCTCCACAATGTACAGTCCTTCAAACTCCAGCTGACGGGCAATTTCCTTTTCACGCTTGAAGATCACCAGAGGAACCTGCAGATACACACAGCCCATTCAATTTCCTTACAACTAGAATGAAAACAGGTACTGATATCCTATGAAAATATAGTAAACCCACTGGACAAGCCAATTCAATTTTCCAACTATTAAAATGAACACAAGTATTGGTATCCTATGAAAATCTACAAGCAAAGGTACTAAACAAGCCAATTTAATTATCTAACTATCAAAATGAACACAGGTATTGGTATCATATCAAAATCTATTAAAACTATTAAGTATTTCATTCTCTTCCTCATCCTCTCCCAATTCATAAAAATCCCCAGATAGTCTTCACAAATATCCAAGGATTTTTTTTTTCTGAACAATAAAGCTAATAGTAGTAACTCCCCCCAAAAGACAGTATATATAATAAAAAGAAGAAGAACAAGAAGACAAGAAGAAGAATGTATTCACACAGCACTGAATCTTGGGCAGAGACAAATCAAAGCCCTTTCACACATGCATAACTCTGAGCCAAAAGGATGAAAGACTAAACCTACGAATACACAAAGACAGAAGGCTGGGGAATCTATGGACAGACAGACGGTGGGGCTGTATTGGACAGAGGCAGGTTTTAGGCCTGACTTGAGACAGCCGAGTGCAGAGATCAGTCAAGAAGGGAGTTAACTCAAAAGTAAAAGGTCCAGACCCAGAGAAAGAGCAAGGTCAGACTGTGCAGTGTTTGAATCACAATCAGGGAACCCGTAAACAGAAATGATCAGAGGCCAACTGTAGTGAATGAGATGGGGTGATGAAGTAAAGACAGTCAAAGCGACAGGAAGGGCAGATTTATTACCTATTTATGACAGTGCGGGTTTGTACTTCGTAGAGAGCAAGATGGGTTGTAGAAGTGAAGACAGTCAAAGCGACAGGAAGGGCAGATTTATTACCCATTTATGATAGTGCAGGTTTGTACTTCATAGAGACCAAGATGGGGTGTAGAGGTGTAATCAAATCAAATTATGGTGCTTAGAGCCTCACCAACCACTAAGGCCATCTCAAGGCAATCGCCACGTTAGTACCTACTTCAAGTCAAGGGTAAAAAAAAAACAACAACAATCTTCAGAGAATCTACCTTGTAGGTATAGGCAGTCAGACAGGCAGGATGGGTTCTATATTTATTCATACATTTCTGAGTGCCGATCTTTAACTTAAATCTGTATGAGACACACTTCCGCAGTAGTAAGCCAAAACAATGATGTTTTTTTTTCTCTAGAAAATACAGCAGAGACAAAAGTAGCGATTGCTCCCCCAGAAGACATCATGTGGGTACCTTGAGGCAGTAGTAGGCCACCAGCATGCAGAAGGCGGTCATCATGTGGCAGAAGGCCAGCATGCGCATCACAGGCTCTAGGTAGTAGTAGTCCTCCTCGATCACCACAAACTCGTTGCTGCCGTCGTCCTCCTCCTCCTCCCCGCCAGCCGTAACGTTGCCCAGCACGCTCTCTCCTCCTCCTTCCTCTGCCTCCTCCGTCAGCCGACTCACCTGGGGGGTGTGAATCAATTTAAGTTTCTCAAGGAGGCGTCACTGTGTTTGGACAAATCCATATATTCCAAACCACATCTGTTGGGCATACATCAAGGTTACAATTTCTCCAAATCTGAATGCTTTGAATAAGTGGCATGATGGATTATACACGTCACTTTCACCTGTGAGTAAAGGCCCCAGTGTAAGTGTTGTTACATCTTGACAGAACAGAACAGAATGGAATTCATTTTTATTTGTCATGAAGGTTTTGTTTGAACAAACACACACACACAAAAGCACAATAACACAACAAAAGAAATATACTTTTTCCATCCATCCACCTTTTTCAAGAATGAATGACATACTGTGAAAAACGATGTATTAAGTGTGACATTTTTTTATTTAAAAAAATTTTTTTTTTTTATAAAACTTATACTATTCTCTCTCTCTTTCTCAGTGCTTTCAACCATATGTTTGTTCGCATGTCTGTCCGACTGTCTGATGCACACCCACAGTGCCAGCTCCACACACTCCAGTGCAGAAAAGACGACGAGGCATCAAGACACCATCCCATGCTTTTGTCAAATACATGCAGTTCATCAGGATAGTTGGGTCTGTAGTTGGTGGCACCAGAATATCTCACGTCTTATCATGATAGAACTACTAAAAATCTTAAGGTTTAAAAGAAAAGAGGCACTCACAAAGAATTAACAGTTATCACTGAATAAATAAGATGGAGTATGTATGTTTGTTACCTTGTACAATAAAGGCAGAGTGTCTGTTTACTTTTTGAATAAAGAAGACAGAGTATATGTCTGTGAGTTACCTTGTAGAAGAGCAGAATCACGTTGATGCAGAAGGCAAGTGTGAGAGCCAGGTACTTGAAGTTGTAGAAATTTCTGGCAAAAAGACTCTGCAATCACATGATAATGATATGATAAAAGCAAATTTCATTCATACATGTCAGCTAACATAATTCTTTGCCCAGTTTAAAAGGGTGTTTTCACACAATTACCCCCCCCACCCCCCACCAAAAAACAAAACAAAACAACAACACAAAAACAAACAAAAAAACAACAACAACAAAAACATACAAACTGTTGCACTGGCACTAAGCTGGCAGTACTGTTCTTTCTGGTCTTTTACCATACTTATATCCTCCATACATGAATAACTAAAGGATACCAAACGACTGGAAACAAACTCAATGAAACCCATGTACACACTTGTAAACAGAAAGAGCTCCCAAGTAATTCTGGTAACTGAAGACCAAGAGTTAAGCCAAGCTGAACTGTGATACAACAACCACTTTGAAGTGCCTGTCCACCTCTACCAATGAGTAAAATAGACCAGTTCTTGTTATTTTAATCAATAATAATAAATTAATCTATACTGCACCAAACCAAATAATTCTGCTCTCAGCCCTTTACAATACAATAGTTCCAATCAAAATATCAACCATCAAAACATGCAGGCTGGTCCAACTAAGTGAGCGAACATGAAGGAACTATGACAAGACATTACAGTTCTCAAAATAAAACTACTCTTCTCTTTTATCTCGAACAAAACACGTACAACCTAACGCAGTCACATGTGATGAACAGCAAGGAAAATACACACCAGAATGTATCTGCCATAGTCAAAGCCTTGAACATCAAGAGGAGCTTCGTCTTCCAGATTGGTTGCCGTTGGTTCCTCTGCTGTGGAGGTTGGCCTGCGACAAGTTGTTCATCATAATATTATGCATAAATGAAACAAAATGTGACAAATTATGAATTTACTTCAGATGATATAATATTGCATTCAAGTAAGAATACATGTTCTTGTGACAATCATTTGCGGTGTGCTTTTTGTGAAAAATGATTTATATGAAGTGAGGAATAATATCTCCATGTCAGTGTCTGATGTCTGTGCATGGTTATATATGGAAGTGCCATTTTAGTGGTTAAATGCATGGTTTACCACACATCAATTTTCACACTGTAAGATGCAACAGAGCATGTTTTACATGGAAAGGTGTAAAACGAATTAAGTTATTATCACTGATATGATCATTCTCAACCCAAAGTACTCATTTCCATGTTTAAATACATGTTTTACACATCAATGTTCACAATGTACAATGCAACTGAGCATATTTTACATGGAAAGGTGCAATATGAGCTAAATTATCATGATCATCATTTTTGTGTTTAAGTGCATGTTTTTTACGCATCAATTTTCACATTATAAAATGCAACAGAGCATATTTTACATGGAAAGGTGGTGCATAAATTATCATTATTATCATCACAATCTTTCCCAACCCAGGGGACCCCCCCTCAGACTGACATCTGATCTGGAGTGTAGGCAGGGGGAGGTGGAGACTGGGAGGCTGCAGCAGGGGTGGCTGTCTCTGACATAAACACGTCATCCTCCAGCTGCAACAGGGACACAACACAACACACCTCTGACTCTGAATCAATAACACTCTGCCATCAGTTTTGATGATTATACAGCGTTCAAAGCGCTCTTATGAGGAAACTGAAAATAAATGAAACTAAAAGTACAGTTTTTCCCCCTAAAATTACTTTTTATCTAACATACTTACCGTGAACCACTGGTGCAGACTCCGGCAGGGGTCTGATTCCATGTCCTGTGCAAACTACTACCATGTTGAAGGGGAGAAAACGAAAGTAGATGTGGTTAGTTACCTTCCCTAGTATATTACCTCCCCTGTGTGTATCTGCAGAGCCTCTTCTGATGGCATTTATTAATCAAAACTAAAAAATATATTAAACTGGGTTAGCACAAACACAGGAAAACTGAGCGAAAGAGAACACATATTTTTCTGTCTCCAGTAAAGCCAGTTTGGCTGCCATAGCAGTCCCTGGGAACAAGCCACAACCTTTGTAGACCCTACATGTGGGGAGAGGAAAGTGATTAAAAAATACAGCCCGTGAAGCTCCAGCCTGAAGGATGCCAAGCAAGGAGCCTCAGCACCTGAGGCTGGTGATCAGTTCCAAAGAGGAACTGTTCTTGGAAAGAAAGATTTGTTTTAACTCATTCAGACCTGCACCTGCCTGCTTGGGGGTGCCGCTGATCACTAATAATAATAATAATGGTATTTATATAGAGCTGAATCTTGTGCAGAGACAAATCAAAACACTTTTGCACCAGTCATTCACACACATTCATAACTATAAAACTGGAGAAACTAAAGACAAGGAAGAGGCAGGGAAGGGAGGCTATTTTGGGAAGAGGTGGGTTTGAAGGCCAGACTTGAAAGAGCTGAGTGCGGAGACTTGACGAAGCGAAAGAGGAAGTTCAATCCAATTGCAAAGTCCAGAGACAGAGAAAGAACAGCGGCCAACAGTCGAGTGTTTGAATCTGGGTATGCGTAAACAGAGTGGATCCGAAGCCGATCGTAGTGAGCGAGATGGAGTGTAGAGGTGAAGGCAGCCGCAGAGATAGGAAGGGGCAATTTTGTGAATACATCTATAACACAGAGTGCTGATCTTGTACTTTATTCGGTGTGAGACAGGGAGCCAGTGGAGATGTTGCAAAAGGGGAGTGATGTGCTCAGATCTTTTCTTTCTGAGGACGAGTCGGGCAGCAGAGTTTTGTATGCGCTGAAGGAACTGTATGGATGAAGCAGGCAAACCAGACAATAGAGAGTTACAGTAGTCAAGGTGAGAGAGAATGAGAGAAACGACAAGTCTAGATGTTGCGTCAGTGGACAGATATTTCTGGACGGGACTGATGCGCTGCAGTTGACAGTAGCAGGACTGACATGTCTGACTGATAAATTTTTGCATGGACAGTGTATTGTCAAGGACAACACCAAGGTTCCTGACGGACCTGGAAAGAGGGATGGATGTACTGCCTGAGCCTGACAAACAGTCAGGCAAAGAAACCCATTCAATAAAACTGGTTTGTCAGCTTGCTATTATGCATTAAACTGCTAGGGAAGGGAAATAACTGGAACTTCACTTCTTTCCTGACAGACACATGAAGCTTCACTCCAAAATTCAAATGGTTAGTGTTTTTTAAAAAATTTTTTATCCATTTTCCTCATTGATATGGCATAATGCCTGTTACAAAAAAAAAAAAAAAAGAAAAGAAAAAAGGACACAAAAAAATGAAAGAAAAAAAATCTGTTTTGGCCACTACTGCATTCTGTCTTGACACACACGAAAGTAGTCATATAGAAATATATATATATATATTACAAAGTCAATATTTTCAACAGCACAAACACACACACACATCTCTCTCTATATATATACATATGTAGCAAAAACAATAACAGGTCAACACAAATACATACACCAGCAAGCAAAAAATTTCAACACTGTCAACAATTAGTAATGAAAACAACAATAATACTATCAAAATATAATCTTTTTTTTTCTCTGACAAAAGAATGAAAACCAAAAACTGGAACAACAAAACAATTCTACCAATGACGATCAAGAAAACTGAAGAAGAAGGAAAAACAAACACAAAAAAAAAAACCCCACTAACAATAACTACAAAAAATTAAGGCAAAACCATAAAAAGAGCATCATTTTCACCAGTTGTGCTACCCTGCTTATTGCATTTGTTGTTGTTGTTTCTGCGAATAACGCAGCCAGCTGACCATACGTGGCTATATAAGGGCTGTGCTGCACTACTTCCTGCAGTGTCTGCTGTAAAGAGCAAGACAGGGAGGCCACTCACCTCGCTGGTCTGTCTGGAGGGGGGAGGTTTACTGACACCCCCTGTGGATGTGCCAGCCGGATCCTGACTGCTGCCCGGCTGGATGCCATTCTGGGTGGGTCCCAGGTCCCTGCTCCTGTGGGACACACACTTGTTGGTATGACACGGGTATTATCACTTCCTCGTGTCAATACAAGAACCTATGGTGAACGTTCTTTCTTCTTTGCTGCTCCTCGTATCTGGAACAACTTTCCTCATCATATCCATGCATCCAATTCTAGCTCTGCTTTTCATTCATCACTAAAAGCTCATCATTTTAAAACCTATCTATAAGCACTGTCAGCTTCCTTTCTCCCCAACACCATCCATGTCAGCTACTTTGGATGCATGAAGAGTGGGAGAATGAGAGTGGGGGGAGGGAGGGGTTCTGAGAAAGAGTGGTCACGAATGATTTATGTAATTTGTAATATTTTCTTTCATGTAAAGTGCTCTGAGCTCTTAAGAGAGAAAGGGTGCTATATAAATGTACATTATTATAATTATTACTATTATTATTATATGTGGGAAAACATACTTTTGGTACAACATGGGAATTCTGTGTGGGAAACATACTTGTTGGTATAACACAGGAATTCTGTGTGGGAAACATACTTCTTGGTACAACATGGGAATTCTGTGTGGGAAATACACTTGCTCGTACAACATGGGAATTGTGTGTGGGAAACACACTTGTTGGTACAACACAGGAGTTATGTGTGGGAAACACTTGTAGGTCTGTGAGAGTGCGGGATCAAATCCTGCTCTCAACCTTTCTCCCTTGTCTGACTGAAAAATCAAACGGAGAGTCTAGTCTTTTGGATGAGATGATAAATCGAGGTCCCGCATAGACGGACAGTAGTTTGCACAGGACAGGAATGTCAGACCCCTGCCGGAGTCTGCACTAGTGGGTCACAGTTAAGTATGTGTAATTAAAATGGATCTGTCCGAACGCCTCCCTCAGAAACTGAAAGTGACAACTGAAACTGAAACTCACTTGCTGGCGTCCTGTGTGTCAGCCGGTGGAACAGAGCCAATGACAGGGGAGGGTCCAATCTCCAGCTCTGCTGGGGGCACAATGGCTGCGCCATTCGCCGCCATGCCTGCCTGTGCCTGTGCCTGTGCTTGAGCCTGAGCTTGAGCTTGAGCTTGAGCTTGAGCCTGTGCCTGTGCCAGGGCGATGGGCCCGACTGGCAAGGCGATGGGACCCTTGACTGTCTTCTCTGGCTTTGGCTCCTCCAGGCTCTTGTCCCCCATCATCATGTTCACAAAGAACTTGAGCAACGTCCTGATAACAAAACAAAGGTAAGATACACAATGCGACAATACTTTATCATCTCTAAAACAATGTCCTGACAACAAAACAAAGGTAAGATACACGATGCGACAATACTTTATCATCTCTAAAACAATGTCCTGACAACAAAAGTAAGATACATGATTCAATAATACTTAAGCATCTCTAAAACAATGTCCTGACAACAAAACAAAGGTAAGATACACGATGTGACAATACTTTATCATCTCTAAAACAATGTCCTGACAACAAAACAAAGGTAAGATACACGATGCGACAATACTTTATCATCTCTAAAACAATGTCCTGACAACAAAAGTAAGATACATGATTCAATAATACTTAAGCATCTCTAAAACAATGTCCTGACAACAAAACAAAGGTAAGATACACGATGCGACAATACTTTATCATCTCTAAAACAATGTCCTGACAAGAAAACAAAGGTAAGATACATGATGCGAGGATACTTTAGCATCTCTAAAACAATGTCCTGATAACAAAACAAAGGTAAGATACATGATTCAATAATACTTTAGCATCTCTAAAACAATGCCCTGACAACAAAACAAAGATAAGATAAATGATGCAATAATACTTTACTGACTCTAAAAGAGAAATTGGTGGACGCTTCTACTGATAAAAAAGGCAACATACATTTTGAACAACAAAGACAGGATACAAGATGCAAAAAATACTTTGCTATCTCTAAAACAGAAATTGTTTACACATTTGCCGATAAAAAAAAGGTGACATATTTAACCTTCTTGTATTCAGATTCTCTGAGGCCAAACTCCCCTAGATTTCGGATTCTTTTGGTGAGTTTAGCCTCAAAATGGGTATGTATGGTTCACGCTTCACCACAACCAAGAATAAACCTCTAGAGTCATGAAATTCGGGAGGTATGGTCATGAGGCTTTGTTCTGTCATATGAGCAAGATTCTGTGTGTCTAGATGTGAAAGGTCGTGTCTCTGTCACCAAAAGGTCACCAAATATGTCACATGCAATGATGACAATTCTAATACAGCACATCAACATGCAGTTATTCTATGCACATGCACATTAGTGTTGTGAAATGAAGCTGCGGCCTCCTGAGATGATCTGTCTCATGTCTGCCAGTACAGTCCCCACAGGTAATCCAAAGAATGTCACACAACTAGTGTCAATTGTCACAACTGAAGAGTTACTTGAGATAATTTCAAGCACAGTTCCATGTTGCTCTTATGTCACTGTTCTAAGCACTTTGCACAGATCTGTTTATATATGCACACAATGTATAACTGTACAGTAAGGATAGTGAGTAGAGTGTCACTGGTAAGTGTCACAGAGTCACCAAAACTACAGGTAAGCACACACACACACACATAAACAAAAACAAGCTAGCTTGTCCTAATGTTGAGGCACATTCTGTCCATGATAGTCACGGAAACAGTCATTCCTGTGGAAGTAGAGAGGTACCTGGCAGAAAGAACACATATACGATGTTTCTACCCCTCGTCCCTTCGCTGTCCTGCGACCGTCTTTGATGCACTGCCAACAGACCCTACGTCTCCCTTTGATCTTTTCTAACTTGTGATGGTCGATGCTGGCCAAAGCAATGGGGGCATCTGGCACTGCTTTGCTGCGCCCTGCTTTGCACTTCCTGAAGGTGAACCCTGCGCGAAGTTGTTCTGCAATGTCAGCGCGAAACATCAAGTGGTCATAGGTCTTGATCACTGGGTCATGAGGTGACACTTCCCTGGTGAGGTAGGCCTGGACAATGCACAAGTTGACCAGAGAATGGAAAATGTAGCGCCACCATTTCTTGTTCTGATGACCAACAGAGTAGTAGGCGCGATACTGGTCTGACTTGTCAACGCCACCCTTGTACTTGTTGTGGCTGGCGATGACTGTCGGTGTCACTTTGTCCTCCACTGTCGTCATACCTGGTGGCTGGTTGGTGCTGAGAAGGTAGATCTGACGGTTGTCTTTGTAGACCGTGGCCATCAGCGAGCCCTTCTGCATCTGCAGCAATTTTCTCTTCTCTTTCAATTTGGCAGTCTTGACCTCCTCTGGTAACCCACTGTGGTTGACGTTGACAGTGGCACAGGCATATGTCCCATTTCGGGCCAGGTGTGTCATCAAGGGGACACTGGTGAAAAAAACGATCAAAATACAGGTGCCTGTTTTGATGGTAGAAAGGTGATGCCAACATGTGAACGACTTCATGCCCAATACTGATGGTGGTGTCTCTGCAACTTGCACGGCCGGTGTAAATATCAAATGCAACGCAGTACCCTGTCCTGGCGTCACACATCTCCCACACCTTGATGCCCCATTTGGTTGGCTTGGCTGGCATGTACTGCTTGAAAAATATCCGACCCTTGTACCTGATCATTGCCTCATCAATACTTAGTTCACGACCTGGATGGTAGTTGGTCCAGAACAAAGGAAGAATCATGTTGATGAAATTTCTCACCTTGTACAAGGGGTCATAGTCGGGGTGATCACGTGCAGGTGTGTTAGATGTGTCGCGCAGATGAAAGTACTGGCTGATTTTGAAAAACCGTGTTTTGGGCATGACACTGCTGATCCAGTTATTCCTGAAGCGAGGGTCGGTTGACCAGTAGCACCACAAACGTGGCAGACGATTGATCCCCATCATGATCAGCACAGAGAGATATGGTCTCTTCTGCTGCAACTTGAAAAAATGTGATGGGTATAAACAAAAAAAAAATAATCCAGAAGGGTGGCAGTGCTTGACAGTGAATGCGCAGGGCCTGTCGGCTGCTGGAATGTGGCCACGTTGGTAGGCTGAGTAGCCGGTCGCCACATGGTTTGCAGAGCGGCAAGTGGCACATTGTCCTCGGGATCACTTTCACCACTTTCTTCTCCTTGATCAGAACCTAAATGCACATCAGAATCTTCTTCTAATTCTTCACACTCTTCAATCTGATCATATTTTGACACTTCTTCTAAAAAATGACCTAATTCCTCCGCTGAATAGTCCTCGAACTCACTGGTGCATGCAGACGACACCATTGTGAAAATCGGTCAGTTTCATTCACAACTCTCCACACGCAGTTTCCCTTCTTTCTTTGTGAATGGAAGTGGTGCTAGCATCCAAAAATAGCGATGCCAGATTATTGGACTATAGTAGGGAACTTTCCACCAACTTTTAGTGCCTGTTGAGCATTGTCACGGCGTCAGCACATGATGGAAAAGTACCACACACATGCTGCCGGCGCCGGACGCTTTGAGGCACAGCACGCGCGCAAGCAGTGCCGGCTGCTACCGTTATCAGAAGGAGAGGGTTAAACAACAAAGATAAAATACAAGATGTGAGAACACATTGTTGTCGCTAAAAGAGAAAATTTTTGACAGGTTTGCTGATAAAATGGTGAAATATTTATGTTTTTTAAACCACACATAGATATTACATTCACAGAAGACCACAAAGTATGATCATGCTCCGACGACAAAACATGTATCGTCACCCCGAGTTTAGCACCCAAAGAAGACGATCAGAAGGACAGATACCCATGTTCACAAAAGGACCAGCAATGGCTGGCTATGTTACAGTCCATCATCCCTGAAATAATCTTTGACCTTATCTTTCTTGATATCAAGTAGTTTGCCTCATCTTTCTCTTCTTCAGACTGGTTTGCCTTGTTGCAGTGCCATCCATTCTGTTCTTGTCAGCAAGTTTGTTTATTTTTCCCCCCAATGATTCTGCCAGGAATGACTCTTGTGGGTTCTTTTACAAGTGCTAAATGCATGCTGCATCACATATAATATTTTTCAGACTTTAAGATGATACTTTTTTTCCTTGACACTGACTCCTGTGCCTTAAACACAAATGCACCTCATATGTGGATACAATTAGAACAAGCATGAATTTTCTAGCATTTATGAAAAAATAAGCACAAGCTAAAAGAACACATACATACATACAAAGGGGAAAAATGGGGTAAATTTGGTTCATTAGGAAAAAAGTTGAAAACTGGGAGGTTGCCACACAGAAATAAACAACAACAAAAAACCCACTCCATACTCTTGCACAGTCATTTGCAGAGCCTGCAGCTGTTTTGTGTGACACTGAGCAGAGATACTCGTAACCAGTCAACGTCATACTGATTGTTTGTGTGTAATCAAGCAAAGATATTTGTGACCACAGGGCATAATGCTAATTCTTCTGAGTGTTATCAAGCAGGGATATTTGTGGCCATTCTGTATAACGTTAACTGTTTTGTGTGTTATCGAGCAGATATATTTGCAACCATTGGGCAAATGTTAATTTTGTGCGTTATGAAGCAGCGAAATTTGTGACCTGTGAACATACTGCCGATTGTTTGTTATTGAGCAGAGATATGTTTCGTGTGTTACTGAGCAGAGATACTTGTGACCATAATGCCAAATCTTATGCGTGTTATCAAGCAGAGACACTCATGATCATTATACTAAAAACACAGCCCACACACATCCCACCCTCTGGATCCACTCACCAGACGACCCTGAAGAAGACCATGACCATGAAGAGCAGGAGGCGGAAGAAGAGCTTGAAGAGGGTGAGCAGCAGCTGGGGGTAGGTCATGGAGCGGTAGGCATGGTAACACTTCTTCAGGTTGCTCCAGGTGAACAGGGAGAACAGCCCCGCAATGCCGTCCCGCAGGAAGCGGAAGATCAAGAACACCGGCTCCAGAACGCTGAAATCAAAACAGTGACGATCACTTACATATGTGTGGAGCGTTGGCCTACTTGAAATGAGTCCGTCAAGAAGCAAGAGACATACATGTGTGTGGAGCGGTGACCTAGTTGTAACGAGTCCCCCAAGGAAGCGAGAGACATACATGTGTGTGTGGAGCAGGTGACCTAGTTGTAACGAGTCCCCCAAGGAAGCGAGAGACATACATGTGTGTGTGGAGCGATGACCGTTGTAACGGTCCCCAGAAGCGACTACATGTGTGGAGCGGTGGCCTAGTTGTAACGAGTCCCCCAAGGAAGCAAGAGACATACATGTGTGTGGAGCGGTGGCCTAGTTATAACGAGTCCCCCAAGGAAGCAAGGGACATACATGTGTGTGGAGTGATGACCTAGTTGTAACGAGTCCCCCAAGGAAGCGAGAGACATACATGTGTGTGGAGCGGTGACCTAGTTGTAACGAGTCCCCCAAGGAAGCGAGAGACATACATGTGTGTGGAGCGGTGGCCTAGTTGTAACGAGTCCCCCAAGGAAGCGAGAGACATACATGTGTGTGTGGAGCGATGACCTAGTTGTAACGAGTCCCCCAAGGAAGCGAGAGACATACATGTGTGTGGAGCGGTGACCTAGTTGTAACGAGTCCCCCAAGGAAGCGAGAGGACATACATGTGAGTGGGAATGATGACCTAGTTGCAACGAGTCCCCCAAGGAAGCGAGAGACATACATGTGTGTGGAGCAGTGGCCTAGTTGTAACGAGTCCCCCAAGGAAGCGAGAGACACACGTGTGTGGAGCAGTGGCCTAGTTGTAACGAGTCCCCCAAGGAAGCGAGAGACATACATGTGTGTGGAGCGGTGGCCTAGTTGTAACAAGTCCCCCAAGGAAGTGAGAGAACCTACGACTGATTCAAACCCCCACACTCGCCAGTATTTTCTTGTCTACACCTTCTGTCTGTCATTCTGGAGGCGTAGGTATGTGCAGAAGAAAGTGGGGATTGAAAGAGGAGAGAGAAAATGAATAATTCTGTTCTTTTTCGATTCTTAATTCTTTTTTATCTATGTCCTGAAGTACTCAGTGCAGGTGGGTGAGGGTGAAACATGCCACACATCAGCCACAAAAACAGGAAATATATCCTTTTCACAATACTCACAGACTGGTCAGTCATAGCACCAACTTTTTCCAGCTTTCACAACACATTTTCAGCAGCTTGGTTCCATGTGTTCAAGCATGATCGTGATGCTGAAGTTCAAATGCTATTCACAATTTACATGATGATCATAATTAACTGTAACATAAACCAGAACATCTGAACCTAGAAAAAAAAAAAAAACCCACAAAAACAACAACAACAAAACCCAAACAAATCATCTGAAAATGGAGAAGAAAAATATGAGCAGCATTTCAGCCACAGAAAACAAGTGGGTGAACTTTTCAAGGCCAGACATGATCATAGAGCTTACCATATAGCCACACTGTACTGGAGCTTCAGATGTCAAAGCAGGGATTGAGATTTTATCTGCTAATTTCCGAAGATTTTATCATCATCCATAGAAAGGAATATTTTCTGGCTACAGTACAGATGACTTTTGAGATAAATGCAGAGTATAAATGAAGGATTTCACTCGGCACATTTGAACACACTCTTATTTCCTTTCGACTGTATCACATAAACCTTTTCTAGTTTTATGGAGACTTGTTATCAGTTGTAGAATGCTAGTTGTTGTCAATTACAGCTATGAATTTAGTAGGCCCTGTAGCCTTAAGCATCATATGGATAAAATAAATATCTAAGAAAAAAATCAGGAGGTACACCTTCCATCTAAAGTGCTTTGTGGACCAAAAAATATTGTGATCAATATTATTTCACAGGAAAAAATAATCCGGTTTTTTGGGGTTGGTTTTTTTTTTATTGTTGAAAATTTTTCACATACATATAAACCTGAGCACATATCTATTTTGTTCCATTTAAAAATGAAAAACAGAAATAAAAATACATCAAACAATAACTTATTTTTCCCTTTTGAAGTTGAAATAAATAATATTTTCCCAGTTCAAAGACACAATGAAATAAATCACACAAGGAAAATTGTATCCTGGAAAAAAAAAAAAAAAGAAGCTATTGTATAATATCATTATCAGGTGTCCTGAATTCCATTCGTAAATGTAACACTGAAAATTGGAAACATCAACAATGTCCAGTGTTGAGTTCCACTGTTAATGTTACAGGGACAAGTGTCCACAGTTATACTGGTCAAGGTACACTGGTAAGGTCCAGTTCCTGAGTTATACAGACAGCAACATTCCAAAGTGACCATAACTACAGCAAGCCATTAATTTCACATGCAAATTCTACAGATGAAGAGCTCCCATGTTGTTTCTATTTCACCTGCAGCCCACCTCTGCACTGTGCCTGCAGGGCATATGTTCTGTGTGTCCCACTGGGTGACAGAGATACATGGACACAGGACATACGTTCTGTGTGTCCCACTGGGTGACAGGAGATACATGGACACAGGACATACGTTCTGTGTGTCCCACTGGGTGACAGAGATACATGGACACAGGATATACTTTATGTGTGTCCCACTGGGTGACAGAAGACATGACACAGGACATACATTCTGTGTCCCACTGGGTGACAGGAGATACATGGACACAGGACATACGTTCTGTGTGTTCCACTGGGTGACAGGAGATACATGGACATACGTTCTGTGTGTCCCACTGGGTGACAGGAGATACATGGACACAGGACATACATTCTGTGTGTCCCACTGGGTGACAGGAAGAACATGGACACAGGACATACGTTCTGTGTGTCCCACTGGGTGACAGGAGATACATGGACACAGGACATATGATCTGTGTGTCCCACTGGGTGACAGGAGATACACGTACACAGGACATATGTTCTGTGTGTCCCACTGGGTGACAGGAAGAACATGGACACAGGACACACGTTCTGTGTGTTCCACTGGGTGACAGGAGATACATGGACACAGGACATATGTTCTGTGTGTCCCACTGGGTGACAGGAGATACATGGACACAGGACATATGTTCTGTGTGTCCCACTGGGTGACAGAGATACATGGACACAGGACATACGTTCTGTGTGTCCCACTGGGTGACAGGAGATACATGGACACAGGACACACATTCTGTGTGTCCCACTGGGTGACAGGAGATACACAGGACATACATTCTGTGTGTCCCACTGGGTGACAGGAGATACATGGACACAGGACATACGTTCTGTGTCCCACTGGGTGACAGGAGATACATGGACACAGGACATACATTCTGTGTCCCACTGGGTGACAGGAGATACATGGACACAGGACATACTTTATGTGTGTGTCCCACATGGACACAGGACATACATTCTGTGTGTCCCACTGGGTGACAGGAGATACATGGACACAGGACATACTTTATGTGTGTCCCACATGGACACAGGACATACATTCTGTGTGTCCCACTGGGTGACAGGAGATACATGGACACAGCCCAAGGTGGGTGGATGTCAGGACTCACCCCCTCCAAACACACCACCATTCTCGAACCAAAACCACAGCCCTGAACAACTTCACCTTTGGGACCTCAGTCAACAAGTCACTAAACTCCACCCACCCAGTCTCTCTCTAAATGGTGGAGCATCTCTGCAGGTATGTTATTTTCAGTACAAGAGTAGGATTAAAAATTCCCAGATAATTCTTAGTTGTCCTTCGGACAGACACACACACCAAAAAAAAACGTATACTTGAGCCCTCCTCCCCCTGACAGTGCCCATCCGTCCCTAATTTTTACTTGTCCCCCTTACATAAAGGGGACAGTCAATTAAAGTAGTTACCAGTAGTGCAACAAGAAGTCAGCAGACATAAAATCCATTATATAGGTAGTATGTATTACAAGAAAAGGAAAACCAGGGTGGGGGTGGTGGTGTTAAGGAGAAGAGGGGATGACGGAGGTGTGACTGGTCTGCACTGCATTCACCCTTTCACTGACACAGTCAGACACTGGCTGTTTAATGGACAAGAGGAGAGAGCATTCCCACATGTCTGCCAAAAGGTTTAGTTGTCACAGACAATCAGATGGGTGGGTATTTTGAGCCCTGAAGAGTGAAGAATGGAAAATGATTGAGTTTCTATTGCTGCACACAGTGAGCCACCCTTCACAGCCAGGTCTGTGTTAAAGGTTAAAAACCCCACAGCCTTTTATGGACACTGGGGCAGTGAATTCATATTCACAGTGTCTTGGGCTCAGCAAAGGAAGGCAGGGCCCAATCCTCACTCCTTTGCCATTTTAACCTTCTCCAACAGAAGTCAGGTACCCATTCATACCTGGGTGGGGTGAGGAAAATTGGAGCGAAGCGCCTTTCCCAAGGACACAACACCATGCCGAAACAGAGCCTGGAACCCTGATCACTGGATCATAAATCCAATGCCTGACTGGTTCTGCCTCGGCCCCTGTGCAAGCCCTGTGATTCACGGAGATGATGTCCTTCTCTCACTGATAACAACGCAGTGATTGACTGACAGTGCACAGCCAACAAGTTTCATGAGGAAGGAGAGTGGGGGAATCAATTAGATCAATGTTGGTTTATGGAAACTGACATCACTATCATGAACCTTCAGAACCACCACGGGAAAAAAAATCTCAGTTAACTGAAAAAACAAGAATGAAGCTCTGGAATGAACTGATTGAACTATCAAAAATATGATTTGATCCAAAGATCAAAATATTAACAAAAGACAGACTGGAAGAGAAAGATAGTGTGGTCTGCCTTGCCTTTGTTTAGCTACACATCTGGACATGTATTAAGAATAAGACAGAAAAGATAATGCCAAACCAGCAATGCACCAGTGAGACTGACAAGCTGACAGTGTGTATAATTAAAATATAAGCTTTATTACTACAACAAAAACAAACAATACTGTTTGCGTAAAGACTAGGCCATTTACTGGTCTCAGCTCACATGTTATTACAACAGACAAACGAACACTACTACAAATGATAATTGCTACTGTCATGATCATCATGTACTTGTTCAGTTTCTAGAGAAAACAGCATCAGTAAATGATGAGAATAACTGAACTGCAAGAAATCAAAATGATTGTGAAACGTGTCTAGACACACAGAACAAATGGTAGACAGAACTCAAAAGGACTGTGTGGCAGAAATATAGAAGAAATAATAAAACTCAAAATGATAACCTTGCAGAAATACAGAACAAATAATACACAAAACTCTAAATGACTGTGTGGTAGAAATACAGAACGAATGGTAGACTCAACCCAAAAGGACTTCAGTGTGGCAGAGATATAAAACCAATGGTAATCACAACTCAAAATGATTTAATGGTCCCATAGCCTTTCATGGTCATCGGAGTGATGAATTTACATCTACTGTGACATATGAAGGTGTTGCCCAATCTCCTACTGCCATTTTAACCTTCCCCCATTGTAACTTTCCCCAACGGAAGTCAGGTACCCATTCACACCTGGGTGGAGTCAGGAAAATCGGAGTAAAGTGCCTCTCCATCCAACACAACACCATGCCGTAATGGGGCCTGAAACCCTGGTCACTCACTGGTGAACACTGGATCACAAGTCCAACACCTGAGTCTGCCACGGCGCCACCACGGCGACAGAAAGAACAAATGGCAGACAGAACTCAAAATGATATAGCGACAGAAACATGGAACAAATGATCAGTCTGTTAGAAAAAAACTAACTTGAGGATAAAGCTGCTAATTCCAAGAAAGTGACATGTGAATAAACTATGCAATGGCTGGGTTAATAATGCACATCGCTTGTGTCTTTTGGTGTTACTCACTGACTGACTGGCTGAATGATTATTTGTTTACTTAAAATGAAATAACTTGTTTTTTTGTTGTTTTTTGTTGTTGTTTTTTAATTTTTTATCAGACTTCAGTGTCAATAAAGTGTGTGTGTGTGTGTGTGTGTGTGTGTGTGTTGTGTGTGTGTGCATAAGTGTGAGGGTGTGGGTGGGGTAGGTGGGTGGGTTGATGTGTGGGTGGGTGTTCACGTGCCAACAATTAGTGACCCTTCCCTTGTTTTGTGAGTAAGATGAAACCCACACTTTTCACACATGCAACACCCCTTCCAATTCTTGAGTTCTGAGATATTCATTTAGAAAATGGGACTTTTTCAAACCATGAGGCAAGGAGGGGGACTTTCTCACTGCAAACATTGCTTAATTTCTAAGAGGTAGGACCTTTTAAACCATTCCATCCATTGCCCACAAACAACTCAAGGTGGTTCTTAATTCCTAGAGCAAAAGAATTACTTAAGAAGAAGTCCCTGGGTCTTATTTCAAATCATCTCATGAAGCATGGTTGATGTAGTTACTGATTAATACATTTCAGTTACTAATCTATAAGATTATTCCCTTACTACTGACTGAAATGTGTGAAAAGCAGCAGGTATTCCATGGTGCATGGCAAGTGGAGCTACTTATTCACACACTTCAGTTACCTCCCCATCTGATCAATCCTTTACTTCCAAGATGACTGTAGCATGTGAAGAGCAGCAGCTATCCCATGATGTATGGCGTGTGGAGTTACCGATTTACATGTTACAGTTATTTCTCCACCTGATTAATCATTGCTGTAACACATGAAAAGCAGCAGCTACAGCATGATGCATGGCTACTGGAGCTACTGATATACACATTACAGTTACTTCTCCTTCTGATTAATCATTTCTGTAACATGTGAAGACCAGCAGCTATTGGGGAAAGATGGGGAAGCCAAGGAAGAGAGAGGAGTGAAGAGGTTAAAACAAAAAACAAAAAAAGGTAACCTTTCTTTCCTGGGTCTTCCATCTTCCTCCCTGTCCACCAAAAACATTCACAATGGTCATTGTGCCACATGGCACACACAGTTAACATAGCTCACAGACAATGTAGAGGCTCCCCACACAGTCTCCGTCTCTCATTGCACTTAGGAATTAAAAAAACAACAAAAAACACAATAACAACAAAACATCAATCAGCTGGAAAAATGAGTCATTCATATAATCTCATATGCAGCTGCAGGTTGACAACATAATTTCAAATACAACCGCACATCATCAATACAACTGTTGCAAACTCTTAACCCTTTGACTGCTGCTGACAAGCATATTCATCAGTGAAGGCTGTTGTTTTGACTGTGATAAAACTGAGCTTACAGGTCAGGTTATTAATCACCACTGGTCAGGTTATCAGTCAGGTCATCAGTCACCACTGGTCAGGTTATCAGTCAGGTTATCAGTCACCATGGTCAGGTCATTAGTCAGGTTATCAGTCACCATGGTCAGGTTATCAGTCACCATGGTCTGGTTATCAGTCACCATGGTCTGGTTATCAGTCAGGTTATCAGTCACCATGGTCAGGTCATCAGTCACCACTGGCCAGGTTATCAGTCAGGTCATCAGTCACCATGGTCAGGTCATCAGTCAGGTTATCAGTCACCATGGTCAGGTCATCAGTCAGGTTATCAGTCACCATGGTCAGGTCATCAGTCAGATTATCTGTCATCACTGGTCAGGTTATCAGTCAGGCTATCAGTCATCACTGGTCAGGTCATCAGTCAGGTTATCAGTCATCACTGGTCAGGTCATCAGTCACCACTGGTCAGGTCATCAGTCATCACTGGTCAGATTATCAGTCAGGTTATCAGTCACCATGGTCAGGTCATCAGTCACTACTGGTCAGGTTATCAGTCACCATGGTCAGGTCATCAGTCACCATGGTCAGGTCATCAGTCAGGTTATCAGTCACCATGGTCAGGTCATCAGTCAGGTTATCAGTCACCACGGTCAGGTCATCAGTCAGGTTATCAGTCACCATGGTCAGGTTATCAGTCACCATGGTCAGGTCATCAGTCAGGTTATCAGTCACCATGGTCAGGTCATCAGTCAGGTTATCAGTCACCACTGGTCAGGTTATCAGTCACCATGGTCAGGTTATCAGTCACCACTGGTCAGGTTATCAGTCACCATAGTCTTCATTCTCTTGGGATTGCATCACTGTTCATCAGCAAAATGAATGACACCATTCACAGAAAGTAGCAACTGCACTTCAAACTCCAGCCACACTGATATCACTTCACCCAGGTTCAGCAGTCAATGGGTTAAGAACTGTTGACGTCAGAACTGACATTCCTGTTTCTCATCTCCTCTGATCTTGAAATGCAGATAGCTTTTATTGGCAGACAGAACAGTGAGTGAAAGAAAGAAAGAAAGAAAGAAAGGTGAGGACAGTATGAAGAGAAGCGTGTGACTCAACAGCAGCACCTACCCTCCATCGTACATTCCTGCCCCGCTGCGCATGGCTGCAATCCTCTGCTCCTCCGCACTGATGCTGGTCGCATGCTGCATCTGTAATGGGGATCATAACGCTAGCTTTCACACCTTGGTCATCTTACCTGGAATAAACTTCCTTGTCGATTATTTTATCTTTTTTTTTTTCTCAAATATATTTTGTTTGTTTGTTAATCATTTGTTCTCCTGGCCTCATTGTCTATTTATTCCCTGTCAAAGTCGCTAACATGCTGAAACAAAATCTCGATTCAAATGTGGCCTCAATACACACCTGTACAAATCTGTTTTATTTTTGTTTGTCTAGGTGTTGGCATATGGTGTGGAATGCATGTGTGTGTGTGTGTGTGTGTGTGTGTGTGTGTGTGTGTGTGTGTGTGTGTGTGTGTTTTATTCACACATTTGTCTTCTTAATATGTCATGATTATAAAGCCCTGTGGTGTTATTTTTTGTAATCCCCCCCCCCCCACATCCTCCCAATATTGATGTTAATTTATGCTCTGAGCCCTGCACTAAAAGGGTAGAGCGCATTATAAATGCACATTATTACTAGCTCAGTTCATAGTGTGGACTTTGCAGTCTCTCTGTCACAAGCACGTATAAACACAATTTTTCATTTCTGTACATGTAATGGTGATCACAAAATTAGCTCAGTTCATAGCGTGAACCTTACAGTCTCTAAGTACACGATTTCTTATTCCTGACACAAATGAGTTTGCACATACTACAGACAATGGGTGCGATTTCCTTTCTTTGTTGTGCGTTGCAGTTTTGTGCACTGTTTATGCCGGTCTCCCAAGCACCAAGCCCTTTTAGAATCAGAAATCAGAAATACAAAGGAATGAGAAAAAAGAAAAAGAAAAGAAAAAAAAATAAAGAGAAGAAAATGGTAACATCAAACACCACCAACAAAAATTACTGGCGGAGAAACAGTGATGAAGAGTGATGGCTCACCTCAAAGATGGTGTCTTCACAGAAGTTGACGAAACTCTCCAGTTTTTCTTTGTCACCCCCTTCATTGACCACACTGTGCAAGAAGGATCGCTTGGACTCCTGCAGAGCAAAGCATCACAATACTGTTGGGTTTTTTTTTTCCATTAATTCTCATAGGAAGCATTTACATGTTACATATTACTGTTTCAGCTGCTCAAGACATGTCATATATTTTTTATTTAACAAGATAAACAAACAAAAAAGACAATAACACACTCACACACACACACACACAGAAGATGGGGAAGAAAATGCAAACAACAAAGTCATGGATGAATACAAACATACATATATATATATACCCATGCATACATACAGCACTAAAGAATAGTTAAGAGGACAGGCATGTGACAACCGACAGTCTGATTTTCCAAACAAACTTGGTAGCAAAACTGAGACTGGGATTCGAACCCAGACCCTCACGGACACTGCATGGACAGACCAGCATCTCTACCATTCCTGCCACCCTCCTCCTCCTTACAAGAACAACCAAACAAACACACACAATAAACCCACCTTGATCTGTGGTTTCTCCCACTGGTCGATGTGAGACTGCTTGATCTCAAAGTAGACTCGCTCAATGCGACCAGCACTGCCCAAGATCTCAATGCGGCCCAGGTAAGGCCCAAAGTAGTCCAGCACACTCTTGGCCTTGTCCAGCAGTCGCTCCAATCTGTAGTAAATTATTATCTTTTTTTTTTTTTTTTTTTTTTAACTGAATCAATCAGTACTTATCTATGTTCATTGTGCAATACTGTTTTGAATTATTTTGTATTGTATTGTACTGTATTACTTTTTTGCCATTAAAGCTTTATCTGTGTGAAATTCAGGCTGCACTCCCTTGCGAGAGTGTGATTCCATTGTGCAGTCCCATCCTTTGTGTGTATGTGTGTATGTGTGCGTGTGTCTGTGTGTGTGCGTGCGCAACTGTACATGTTTTATTATCAAAGGGGATTTTTCTCCAGAATGTTTCAAGGGACATACCTTTTTTTTTTTTTTTTGGCTACGAGTTCTTTAATGTGCGCAAAGTGCGTGCCTCACACAGGACCTCTGTTTATCACCCCATCTGAATGATTAATATTGTCCTTGTTTCATCAACATCTCTACACCTCTCTAATTTCTACATCAAAAGCGCTTCTCACCACTTCAATGAACAAACTACACATAATATATCAAGTATGCATGTGAGTTGTTATCTTGTGTCAAAATCCATGTTTTCCATGTCTGAGTTGTTTTTTGCTGTTTGTTTTTTTTTGGGTTTTTTTGTTTGTTTTTTTCTATCATCATTGTCATTGTTATTATCATCAGTATTATTACTCTTATCATTATCATTATTACTACTGATGACGTTACTACTGTACTAGGTATCATTATCAATATTATCATTACTGCTGTGGTTGTTATCAATATCATTATTGTTGTTGTTATGTATCAATATCATTATCAAAACTATCATTGTTGTTGTTGTTATTAATATCACTATCATGATCATTACCAATATAATCATAATCACTATGGTAATGACACACCGTGGCTCGTTGGGTATGTGTTCTGACAGGTTGGTCAGCAGAACGGCCATGGTGAACCCAATGTCTTTGGCTGGGTTGTGGAAGCGGTCGGTGAACTCTGTGAAGTCCACTTTGCCGTCATGGTTGGCGTCCACACACATCATGATGTACTCAATCTCCTCCCTGCAAGCCATCGCCCGTGTATGGTTTACATCTCAGAATGTGCGGCCCAAAGCACACAACACAAAACCATGATTTTTAGCCGTACTAGACTCCATAAAAGGTTAGAAATTCTCACTTTTATGAATAGCCAAGACTGAAAACAACTCCAAAAAAGGTTTGAAATTTTCACAAAAGCACAGCCAAAACTACTTTGAAAACCATCATTTTTATTACAGGGGACTATGATCATCATAATCAGTCATGGTCATATAAATATGGAGTTGAATGTAAACATATTCACAGTCAATGTCGTATTTGTAAAAACTAGGAAAAATACTGGTGTCCTTAGCCACATTTATTCTGCCAACATTGCACATGTTTCAATCCAGGTAATTTTTTTGTTAAAAAACAGAAACAGGCAGAGGGAGGAAAAACACTGAGCAGTCATTAGAACATGAGATAAGTCATCAAACATGTCTGAAAAAACAATCAGTAAAACTTGGATTCTGAAACAGACACATACACACGCTTCCTTGCCGAATAATCTATATTTGAGGTTTTCACCCCAAGATCAAAAGGTGGTGAAAAAGTAAATTCTACATTTTCCATGGCAACTATGTCCATTAAAAATTCTTTCTTTATGTCTACATTCTCAAAATGGTCTGAGATATCAAACAAGGCAAATAAATATGTAGCAGAAAAAGAAAATGAACACATCCCAAAACATCACCTATCAAGCTTTTGTCACCTTGATTTTGTTAGTCTGCTTTTTTGCATTGTCAGTGCATATTTCTTTTGATTATTACTGATTTTACTGCTGTACTATCAATATTTGACTGACTGACTGACTGGTCCTTACAGTTCTTGTAGATCTAAAGTAAAAGAATGCTTCCTTTTTTTTAGAACTATTGGAGAGAAAGGGTAATGATGGCAAAGATCAGTTAGTATTAGTAGTCACTGCACTCAACAGCACACTAAGTCATGCTTTTTTAAATTTTTTTAATTCACAAAATGTGAGCTTGAAAGCAATTGTTATGGCTAGTATCTGATGGCACAACGGCTGGCATCTGATAGTACAAACACACTTTCGTCTTGTACGAATTTTCTCTTCTTCTTCTTTGACCAGAAACTTCACCAGAAAAAAACACCAACTCCTGACTTGTACAGCTGGCCAACTACATGAAGACATGGTGCTCTTCTTTTCCAGGAAAAGATAAATCATGTGCAAGGGGAGAACACTGGTGGTGACATGAATGCAGCACGCTGATACAGGAATTCTTTGTGGGTTCGGACAAAAGGGTGGAACAGTACAACAGCAACTAACAGGTACAGATGTACACACAAAAAGAAAATAGTTTGGGAATGATCAACTGCAGTCGCTAATGAAGAAGGATGCATGAGAAGTGAAGTGTGCAGACATGAAGGGTCAGGGCATGTTGTACGTATGGCCTTCAATCATCTGTGTGGGTGGGGTCAGCATCAGCACAGAGTCAGTAGGCGAGCCAGCCAACAAGCAAACCACGGCATGTCAGTTCTCTCAGCTACCACACCACGCTCACTTACTCAGAGTATATTTTTTGAGATTCCATGGCCTTACGGAATTCTTTGTGAGAGATCCAACCATCCCCATTGGTGTCAAACTCCTAAAGCAGATAGATTGCATAAGTGTGCATTATGAAGACAGGAGAGAGGCAGAGACAGAGATGGACACAAAACAAGGAAGCAGCTATGCTGTCTATATCATCTGAGACACAAAACACCACCAACTTTTGTTATAAAGATTCTACAAAAACCACAGACTGAGACACATAACAAAATGACTGTGCACACTGTGTACAAAAACAATGAATAAAATAATTTCATAACCAAATCAACATTGTGAAAAGGCTTACAGCAGACACCAAAAAAACACAGAGAAACCGTCTTGCCATAGTTGGCGGTGAAGTTGCACCCAGATATACAAAGCAGCATAGTGTCTGCTTGGAACGTAACACACCGTGTGAAAACCTTCTGAGCTTCCATGGCTTTGCGGAACTCCTTGGCGGAAATGATGCCGTCTTTGTTCACATCAAACTCCTTGAAAGCGCAGCAGTAACACACACACATACACACAACAATTATCATGGAGTTACAAACAAAACGCAGTTACCCACATCCAATTGTACAAAATCAAATGAGTATGTATATGCATTTGTACACTCAAATTCATAACACATACATCCACCCAACCACATTCACTGATTATGTTCATGAATATAAATACAAATACATAACCACTGAGAGGTATTTTTTCTACCAAAAGAGTTTTTATACACACTCACCTTACCACGCAGATTACTTTATGGGTGTGATGTCTCTGTGCTAATGAAACACAGCCATTCATCTAAACATTCAGAACTGGAAATGTCACCAGAAGTTTCAGAAATCATTCTCATCTGGAATGTCGGACATCTTACAGCCTAGCCTGCCTATCAGCAAGAAGTCTGGAGCATTAAACCAGGCAGAAATTGAAGTCAAATGAGCCATAGAGGTGTTCCCACATATCCCTCCATCAAATCAAGATGCTTACCTCAGCTCATTCCAGTCACTGAAAACACTATTCTGTAAAACAGACACTGGTTTTCAATTTTTTTTTTTTTTTTTTTTTGTATTTGAATCTCTACATGCTCTGCACTCCCAGATCTTCTGAACAAATCCCGTAAGTGAATAACTGATCAGCAAGTGCTCCTCACCAAAAAGGCTTCAGAGGTTGTCAGGTCCTTCATCTTCAGGAAGATCTCAAAGAACTTCAGGATCATCTGTCACACAGGGAAAACAAAAGAACAATCAACATTCATCTTGCAATACCAAAGGACAGTGTTCCTTGTCCACCATCTTTATGAACCTCATCCCCCCCCCCACCCCCCTGTTTTATCCATGTTCAGCAAACTGGTATCTTTGAACAGTTAATGTTAACAGCACTGTTGGAGAAGAAATTGTTTTTTTTCTATCTACTGATTTTCTTCAATATTTCTTTTTTGAAATCACTTTAGTTTTAATCCCAAGAGAAGAGAAATATTCAACAATGAATAAGTACAGATGGACAAAACAAATACATTGTAATCAGAGCATATTCAATCCAAGTACAATGAATATTCTATTTTATCTTATGAAGTATTATACAGCAACGTCTCTAAAAAACAACAAAAACCAATGCACACACATAAACATTACACACAACCTGCCTCTGTATCCAGCGAGCTGTAAGATGAGAACATGAACCTCAAACCCTGAACAACTATCTTTCTGACCTCCACAGCCCGGTGGCAGTATGGTGGGAATGCTGATCTGCCAATACAGTGTGCGAGGGTCTGGGTTCATATCCCAGTCTCACCCTTTCTCCCAAGTTTGACAGGAAAATCAAACTGAGCGTCTAGTCATTTGGACTAGACAAAAAAACAAAACACCAAGATCCCATGTGCAGCATGCACCTGGCACACTCAAAAATTACCCAAGACAACATGAGTGTTGTCATCTGGCAAAATTCTGAGAAAGAAGTCCACTCTGATATGTTCGTTCATTCTAATGTTTAACGTCTATCCACAATTGTGATTTTAGACGAAAATCCATCCCCTTCCCCACTTTACCCATGCATCATGTCATCACTACTTTCCCTTTTCTTCTCTCCTCAATGTGCATCACACAAAACATGAATAAATTAAAACAACAAACTAACCACTCAACCATCAAATTACAACAGAGAGCTAAAGGGGCTTCTAATTAAACTCTGAACTTTTTCAAATATAAGCTGACTGTCACATAAAATGTTTCCAATGGAAGCTCTGATAGGTACATAAATATTTATGTATGCACTCAAGGCCTGACCAGCTCATTGGGTTATGCTGCTGTCAGGCATCCGCCTAGCAAATAAGGTGAGACGTGTGTGGGTTTGTCTAAATCTGGTGACGCCTTCTGGGGAAGCTGAAAACTGACCTCGACATTGGCCGCAGACTCCATCAGCGTGTCCACCATCTGTTTTCCAATGGGTCCATTCATCACATTGCCTGCAAACACATCATCATGTTGGATCCACTTCAGCCCTTTATTCCCATGCACTACCAACATTTCACAAGTGCATTTCAAACAGACCACATCATCACAGTTGGTTTTTTTGTTTTGTTTTGTTTTTTTTTACAGCAAAGAGCTTATCCCTGTTAATACAACGATTGTAACAATAATAAACACAATAATAATGTATTTACATGGCCCTTCCAAACCTCTCAAAGCACTTACTATAAGACATCTCTCAGCACACAAACTTGTGCACATGCACAAACAAGCACAGATGAAATACACTTCCTTCAAAGGCTGACCATCCAGCATGATCACTATCTCCTTCTGCAGCATCATTCTGTCATGCACTATGTATCTATTTCCAACTTTCTGTTTTTGTTGCTGTATGACACCGATGGATGTGGTAAGTGTATAACACAGAAGGATGTTGAAAGCATTTAACATGAGGAATTCAGAAAGTGCACACTCCTGCCACCCCCTGACCCCCCAAGGCTGACCTTCCAGCATGGACAGCAGCATGATCATCATCTCCTTCTGCAGTTTCATGAACTCCCGGAGCAGGTCTAGCTGGTCTGGGTCCTTGGACAGCTTGTCCTGCATGTGCGCGAAGATGTAGAGGAACCCACCCACCGCGTCCCACAGCCTGCTGTGGGCCAGAGCCAGCTGGTTCAGGGAGCACGGGCCCTGCACACACACACACACACTTTTTATTTCTTATAAATGACATTTTTTCATTTCCTCTAAAACATACATTAACACTTTCCTACACTAATATTCACAAGCATTCCCTCTCTTTCACCCACTATCTCTCTTCTTTCTGTCTAATAACACTTCTAGTGAACAGATGTTAAACTGAAGATCTTACACACACACACACACACACACACACACACGTGCATACGCGCACACACACACGCGCGCGTGCGCCGGCGCACACACACACATACACACGCATGCACACACAGGCACACACACACATGCCAGTGCACACACACACGCACGCACGCAAACACATGCACATAAACGCGCACACACGCACACCATGACAGGACATACACGGAGAAAGGAATTTCACAAGTCAGAATTAACAGTTGAACACACAGATGATGATGATATGGATACTTATACACAGTGCCTAGTGGGAACGCATCCACCTAAGAAGCGCGAGAATCTGAGCACACTGGTTCAAATCCCATAGTCGCCAGTATGTTCTCCCCCTCCACTAGACCCCAAGCACGGAAGTGGAGGGGTATCGAAACTGAGGTCACCATGAGAGCAGGGCATGAAAGGCCACAGACTTTGAGACTATTTTGTTTATATTGATGACGATGAAGGAGCAGGAGGATGACGATGATGATGACGATGTTGCTATAGAGGTCCATTTTGGTTTGGGACTGCGTGACAAGGCTGTACTCTACGCTTCCTGTCATAATGATATCCCGGCGTTAACCAGGCCCGAGAGATACAGACACTTGCAGTGTTGGTCAGGTAATTAGAGCAACACACCCAAAGACGCATCCTTGAAGCGGATGACACTCGACTGTGTGGTCCCAGTCTCCCCATTTAAGCCCACAGCACACTCAACTCTGGGTAGGAGCCGGCCACGGGCCGAAAAACCCACCTCCGCTGGGATTCGAACCCGCGTCCTCCCAGCCGTCAGTCCGCGACGCTAACCACTTCGCCACGGCGGCTGGTCCCCTCCACTAGATCTTGAGTGGTGGTCTGGATGTAGTCATTCAGATGATATGATGAACCGAGGTCACATGTGCAGCATGCACGTAGTTCACGTAAAAGAACGCACAGCGACAAAAGGGTTGTCCCAGGCAAAATTCTTTAGGAAATTCCACTTGGATAGGAAAACAAAAAAAATTTCAGGTTGAAAAACAACATGCTCTCCCTGAAGACAGCAGCCTGAATTTTACACAGAGAAATCTGTTGTGAGGAAAAGAGTAATACAATACAATATTTACATTCAGAGACCAAACTATAAGCACTGTACAAACCACAGTCATTTGCACAACAGGCTGTCTACCTGGGCAGAGCCAACTGACAGCTGCCACTGAGCACTCATCGTTTGTTTTCTGTGTCATTCAGTCAGGTTTCAGTCATATAGGCACAAACACACTCACACAGACATGCAATGTTTTATGTGTATGACCATTTTGTTTATTTGCCTCACCATGTAGGCAACAATGCTCCATTTTCGGGGGTGTGCATGCTGGGCATGATCTTGTTTCCATAACCCACCAGGCACTGACATGGATTACAGGATCTCTAATGTGTTTTGGGGACTTCTTGACAAAGCTGTGCTCCCATTATATGTCCCCCCATTAACCAGGCTGAGAGATGCAGACACCTGCAGTGTTGGTCAGGACATATGAGCAACACTCCCAAAGACACATGTATGAAGAGGATGGCCAGCGACTGTGTGGTCATAGTCATCCCACTTCAGCCAACAGCACACACACCTTTGGGTAGGAGGTGGCTATGGTAAAAAAGACAGAACAAAAAAAACCCCACACCTCTGATGGTGTTCCAATAAAGTTCTCCCAGTCATCTGTAACAACACTAACCACTTCGTCACGGCGGCTGGAAAAGAGATGAAAATGTTAAAAGACAGTCACTTACTTCAGCCTTCACATCTTCTGTAAAAGGAATCCACTCTTGACAGGTACACAAATACAAACGCATGCACTCAAGGTCTGACGAGTGCGTCGAGTTATGCTGCTGTCAGGCATCTGCCTAGCAGATGTGGTGCAGCATAAATGTGTTTGTCTGAACAGAGTGACTCCTCCTTGCTCTCACTGAAACTGACCTGGATGTACTCTGTGAGTGTGCAGAAGACTTGCTTGGCCACCATGATGGCGCGACAGAAGTTCTCCTTGCCGGAAGGGTCAATGATGTCCTTGCCACTGTAGTGCCAGTAGAAGTCCATGATGGATTCCTGGGCAACGGATGGAGCATCATGCAATCATCTGTTTCGCTGACCTCCACATCACAGTTATCTTCACTAATTCACACTACCCACTTGTAAAAGAAATTAGACAGAGACACACATTCTGAATGAACCATTTCTGCATCTCCATGTGCGCAGTCTGACAGTGAAAATATGATTCGTCTATTCATTTACTGTCTGTTCATCTTAGGTGAAAATATGAGAGGGAGGATAAATCTTGAAACATTATCAGACAAGAGAGTTTAATATACAAATTATAAAGAGAATATTAAGGATTCATTTTTTCTATTACAACTAACTCTTCAGTTTAAACAGAAGAAATGTCACACCTACCTGTTAGATTTCAGAAATAATTTTATACCAATTAATATCTATTTTATAAGATCATGACCAAACACTCACTAAATTTTTCTTGACCTAACAAAAGTAATCCCACTAAATAACATGACAGACGGTCCCTATAACCATTTTCTCTTCAATCTCACCTGCAGACGAAGCAGGTAGTCAACTGTGCAGATGATGATGTTGACTGTTGTTGTGTTGCCCGCCTGAGTCCTCAGGTAATTCTGGAATTCTGCAAAGAAAAACGAATGCATACTGTTAATAACAACATCAAGAGAAAGACACTGACGAAAAGCAAAATAAGAAGATGACTGAGAAAAAGACAACAAAGTGTACCGTTACAAACAAAATAAAAAGAGAACTGAAGTAATATAAAATGTGAACTGATCAATGTCATCAAAGTTGTTACAAAACAAAACGAAGACAAAGACAGCTGCTTGATGTGCCATATTTTGCATGGAGCAGACAAATGTATATTCTGTTCTCCTTCTTCACTTCTAATTAAAATACTATTTCATTTACTGTTTACATTCATCAGAGAATGATACTAAAAATACAACTTTTACGGTATTTTATTCAAGAAAGACCATGTCCCCCCATTTGAAAGGGTAATATAAACAAGACACACTTTAAAGTAATAATGCAAACATACATATCAATATACATGCAATTTATGAATTCTGTGTATTTAGACAATATAGTAGAGTCAACTCTTAATGCTTCTTCTCTGAATGACTCATAGAGAAACACAGTAAAGACTGATGTAGGGGAAAAAGAGAGCAGAGGTGGAAGGGAGGTCACCCACAGGAAATGACTCACCCAGGTTGTGGCCCTCACAGAGCAGCTGCAGGAAGCGGAACAGTTTGCAGGTGAACTCCCCGTCGTGCATGTTCTTCTCCCCAGCACCGCTGCCTGGCTCACTGGTCATGCCCAGACCCTCCGCCTTCTTCGTCCTCTCAAAGGCGTCCAGGTCCAGCACACTGCACAACAAGCCACTCTCTTGATATCTGTCATGTCTACCTTCTTTGTTCACTGCACAAGTTTCCCACGTAATTGATTGATATGGATACTTATATAGCACCTATCTTTGGTCGGAGACCAAGCTCTAAGCCCTTTACGAACACAGGGCCATTTGCACAACAGGCTGCCTACTTGGGTAGAACTGACCGACAGCTGCCATGGGGTGCTCATCATTCATTTCCTGTGTCATTCTATCACATTTCAGGCATGCACACAAACACACTCCGACAGACATGTAACATTTTACAAGTATGACCATTTTGTTTATTTACCCCACCATGTAGGCAGCCATACTCCGTTTTGGGGGGTGTGCATGCTGGGTATGTTCTTGTTTCCATAACCCACTGAACGCTGACATGGATTACAGGATCTTTAACGCGTGTATTTGATCTTCTGCATGCGTATACACACGAAGGAGGTTCAGGCACTAGCAGGTCTGCACATATGTTCATCTGGGAGATTGGAAAAATCTCCACCCTTTACCCACCAGGCGCCATCACAGAGACTTGAACCCGGGACCCTCAGATTTAAAGTCCAACGCTTTAACGGCTTGGCTATTGTGCCCATAATAACAAAATGAATCTGACATATTCATGAAATAGTCAGTCTATCATCCTGTTTCTTCTCTCTTTGTTTTTCAGTATCACAAACGTTACTGTTCTGAAAGTTCATGTCAGGGTCAGTTTTGTTTATGGCTTTGGGTTCATCGTTTCAAATTCAGATTAGAATTTCACCAGGTCAATCGTAATCTGACCATGTCTCATACATGAGTGCGTCTATTCTAGGATTTTTCTTCTTTTTTTTTTTCTATTCAAGGGGGTGTACCTTTTAAACAGGAGTGCCTTACAGACTGAAATTTTCGGTACTGTTTCTCTCTTCAGTAACTTGTAAAATGTATAAATGTTAACACTTTGTTTTTTCTTTAGAAATAAAAATATTTGTGACATACTAATGGACATTAACCTGGCGGACTGTGCAAAATCTGTACTAACAATAAACATCAAATGGACAACTGATTAAAGAAGCAAAAATTTCATGAAATGTGAACTTTAGTGACATGCACAAAATAAAACCAGTCAGATAAAACAGAGTGACACTTACAGAACATGAGTGCATGTTGCAGGTGTCTCCTAAAGGGCGTCATGGGCGTAGAGGTAGGTGGTTGTTCACTGGAGGTACTGCGTGCAAGTGTATTTTGGCACATGTTTATCTGTGTGTGAGGGGGGTGGGGGGTTAAGGGGAGGGGCAGGAGGGATATGGGGGGAGATGAGGAATGAAAGGGGTGGGGAGGGGAACGCTTTGAGCAGTATTTCTGGAGAAACATGCGATACAAATGTCCATTATAATTATTATCATTATTAGAGCTACCCCAGTCACTCACCTGCACTGCTGCATCAGACCTGACACAGAGGCAAAGAACCCCACATCCTTCTTCTCCTTCAGGTGCTCCAACATTTTCTGTTCACACACGGCATACAACATTTCTCTTGTCAAAACTTTGCTTTTCTTTTGACACATTTTACACAATATTTCTCTGTAAACACAAGTTTCCCCCCGTCATATTTAAGAGCACAATTTCTGAACAACAATGTAAGCAACTTACAGGCAAGTCTACACCAATGCAACCAACACAGCTTTTTTTCTTTTTTTTTCAGGGGTTGGGGTGGGTGGGGGTGAGTGGGATGGATTGCATATCACTGATTTTGGCAACTTCAATATCCCACAGCCTCAAACCATTATGGCTAATTTCACAATCCACAATCAATTCTGAATTTCTTTTTTTTGTGGATTGTGATGACATCTTTGTATAAGGTTGATGTTTTAGATTAATTGTGCTATAATCATGCTCTGTGTGTGTGTGTGTGTGTGTGTGTGTGTGTACATGCATCCATATGTGTGTGTGCATGTTCGTGTGTGTGTGTGTGTGTGTGTGTGTGTGTGTGTACTTGTGTATGAGTGTACAGCTGTGCTTGCATACATGTATGCATGTGTGTGTACTTGCATATGAGCAAGTGGAAACAGATACACCAACAAGAGTAGATTCTGAGAAATGTCTTCTACAAACACATGCATGTGAAAGACATTAAAAGGAAGGAACGGAAAAAAAAGAAAAAAACAAAGAAAGAAAGAAAAAAAGAAAAAAAACAAAACAAAAAAAAACAAAACAGGGAGAACATCATCTGCAAGCTGAGACCAGCAACACGTGCTACCAACCTTCTGAACGTCGGTGTTGCCACCCCTCAGCAGAGAGATGCCCAGGTCAATGGTCTTGGTCACCAGGTCCCCAGGTTCACCTGACCCAAATCACACATACACATCATGACAGTTCAGCCTATCTTTCTTTTTGTACTGTATTGTATTGTATTGTATTGTATTGTATTGTGTTGCACTGTATTGTGTTTGTATTGTATTGTGTTGTGTTGTATTGTACTGTGTTGGATTGTATTGTATTTGTATTGTATTGTGTTGAATTGTACTTGTATTGTATTGTATTGTATTGTATTGTATTGTATTACCTTTTCTCATTTTGGCGGTCACAACAAATTTCTCCATGTGAAATTCAGGATCCTTTCCTCAAAGACCGTGTGTCACCGAAGTATTACGTTTTTGGGGTTTTGTTGTTGTTTGTTTTGGTGGTGACAATAAATTTCTCCATGTGAAATTTGGGATCCTTTCCTCACAGACAGAGTGTCACGACAGTATTACCTCTTCTCTTTTGGTGGTCACAACAAATTTCTCCATGTGAAATTTGGGATCCTTTCCTCACAGAGTGTCACGGCAGTATTACCTTTTCTCTTTTGGTGGTCACAACAAATTTCTCCATGTGAAATTTGGGATCCTTTCCTCACAGACAGAGTGTCACGACAGTATTACCTTTTCTCTTTTGGTGGTCACAACAAATTTTTCCATGTGAAATTTGGGATCCTTTCCTCACAGACAGAGTGTCACGACAGTATTACCTTTTCTCTTTTGGTGGTCACAACAAATTTTTCCATGTGAAATTCGGGATCCTTTCCTCACAGTCCATGTGTCACCACAGTGCAGCGCCACCCATATTTTTTTCTTTCTGCGAGGTGTACGCCTACAGAATCTTTCAAGGGACAGCCTTATTGTTGCCGAGGGTTCTTTAACATGCACCAAGTGCATGCTGCACACAGGACCTCAGTTTATTGTCTCATCTGAATGCATGCTAGTCCTTACAGAATAAATTTCACCATTTATCTGAATGATTTCATCTACAAAATGTTGATGAGATCACTTTTGAATTGTACACTCTACTACATTTGTCATGGCAGATTTCTCTGTGAGAAAAGCGGGCTGCTCTCCCTAGTGATAGCATGTTGGTACGATGCAGTTTCCATATCATTCTTTCCAGGACGAAAGTGAACCTATAACTATCATCCTGTCCAAGATGAAAGCGACCACGCAAGTATTATCCTTTCCAAGATGAAAGCAACCACATAAGTATTATCCTTTTCAAGATGAAAGCAACCACATATATATTAACCTTTTCAAGATGAAAGTGACCACATACATATTATCCTTTCCAGCACTAAAGTGACCACATAAGTATCATCTTTTCCAATGGCTCTCTGTCTTCAATGTAACTTGGGCAAGACACTCTCAACCATTATCAAACTCTGGCCCAGATGGTCTGGACAGCACTCTCCACTATCATCAAATTTCAGCCCAGACAGCCAGGACAGCACTCTCCACTATCATCAAATTTCAGCCCAGACAGCACTCTCCACTATAATCAAATTCCAGCCCAGATAGCCAGGACAGCACTCTCCACTATCATCAAATTTCAGCCCAGACAGCACTCTCCACTATAATCAAATTCCAGCCCAAATAGCTAGGAAAGCACTCTCCACTATAATCAAATTCTAGCCCAGATAGCTAGGACAGCACTCTCCACTATAATCAAATTCCAGCCCAGATAGCTAGGACAGCACTCTCCACTATCATCAAATTCTAGCCCAGATAGCTAGGACAGCACTCTCCACTATAATCAAATTCCAGCCCAGATAGCTAGGACAGCACTCTCCACTATAATCAAATTCCAGCCCAGATAGCCAGGACAGCACTCTCCGCTATCATCAAATTCTAGCCTAGATAGCCAGGACAGCACTCTCCACTATCATCAAATTCTAGCCCAGATAGCCAGGAAAGCACTCTCCACTATCATCAAATTCTAGCCCAGATAGCCAGGAAAGCACTCTCCACTATCATCAAATTCCAGCCCAGATAGCCAGGACAGCACTCTCCACTATCATCAAATTCCAGCCCAAAATGTTGCAACATCACTCTCCACTATAGTCATTTTCTAGCAAAGACAGTTTGGACAGCGCTCTCTACTATAGTCAGATTCTATGCCAGATAGTCTGGACAGCAGTCGCTTTCTCTGCTGTTCTGATGGTGACAGTGGGACACGAAGGACTATCATACAGAGTTCCAAGGGAACAAATCTGGCACCCACCTCTGCTGGCACTGATGTAGAGGAGCACCATCTCGGCAGCGCCACGATCAGCCAAGCGCGACTGCTCAAACAGCAGCTGCTGCTTCTCCATCTCTTGCTCCTGCAACCATTCATGGCATTGCAGCATGTACTTTTAATGAAAACTTTATCATTATTGTTTTTAAAAAAAAAACTTTTTTTAATTTTTTATTGTTGCTGATTATTGCATTCAGAATAAAGATCACCTGCTTTTCTTTCATGTCTGATTCAGTTGTTATCTGAAGTATTGAAGTGAAGCTGATAAATACAATTTATTGTGTATGATTTGCTCTGCTTTTGACCCGATTTGACTATCATGGAAATTCTCAATTAAAGGCCAACATCCTTTGATTTACTTAGGAATGTTTCAAAGGTGTCTTGTTCAACTTACTGTAATGTTGTTGTTTTTCATAAAGAATTTTTTTTTCCTTCTTGAAGGTGCTGTAAGTGTAACACTAAGGTGATTAAATAGAGGGTGAACAAAACATAAGCACCAAGTTGTATCCTTCTTTCTCAGTAAAAGCACTCACAAGAGTACAAGGATATTATATTCATTTGAGATAGCCATACAAAGTACAAATCATTCAAAAGAAAGTCTACAGAGATCTGGTGTGTTCCTACTTCAAAACAAACTCTACTTCAAACAAATGCAGTTTGAAAATTTTTCTACTTCACAATGGGTGTCCGTATTCACTGCAAACACACTGTGTGAATGTTATTGTTCTTTTAAGATAAATAACATATAAAATATAATAAATAAGAAGATTTCCCATGCAGAGTGAATCTCAGAATGCAAAACATGTTTCTTTCTGCACTCAAGAAACAGTAACAAAAGAAACTGACAAAGTCATCATTTAAAGAAAGCAAATCTAAGGAACTGTTATATAGAGGTACCACTGGAAAACAATGAATCAACTAAAATGAAGAAAATTTTCTATTTCATGACAGTATGTACTTTGTGGTACTTAATTCTGTGCTTTGTTTTGATGACAGGCAAATTCAAAGTATCTGTCATATTCACAGTTTTTGTCATTAAGTCTTGTTTTGATGAGATACATTTGCACATACTTACAGTACTTGTTACTATATCTTTTCAGTTCTGCAAAAACTTACTTGCTGAGCTTTAAAAATGCATTGTGATAATTATTAACACACTCCCAAGCTTAAGCTCTGATGAAAGAAACGATAAAATGGACATATGTATATGTATATATATATAATTTTTTTTTAACAGCACTGATATGTTATTTCTCTTTTCAATCTGCTTCAGAGACGTCTGCAACTACATAGCCACACGTTTGTCTAAAAAACAACAACCGCTAGACACAAATTTCCACAACATTCATACAAGTGGTTATTGCTACATTCAAATATATACCGCATAATCTCAACAAAATAATGAAGCGCAAACACGTACACACACACATAAAAGGGCAGTTGGATCAGAGAGAAGAAGCTGGGAAATTCTTGAAACAAATATTACATAGCGCTGTTTACCTGCAGAAAATGACAGAGAGCCAACAATTCTGATGCAACTGGGAGACATCACCATAACCAGCAACAAAGACAATGACGTCCGGGAGACAACAACACACGGAATGAATTCTATTTCCTCTTTCAACAGGAAATGTATCATGAGCGACAAACACAAGCAGTCCCACACTCAAGTCCTGTACAAGAATGTACCTGCTACTCATCTATACTATCACTGCATTGCACAACATTATTCTCACAGAAAATATGTCTATAATTAGGGATTTCCAGATTTACTTGAAAAAAAACACCCCAAACAACAACAACATTCAAGCCACAATATTTGGGCAACAAGGCAATTTTCCCTCTCAAATTCTGGCCAGGTCATCTTTAACCATATGCGTTCTTTGTACAGTTTGATCATGTTTTATCATCAACATGTGCTTTGGCACAAACACGTGTAAAGTTAGGGTTCAGTGTCAACACAGCTAAAACCACTGACATTCCTGTGTGCATATCAGTAAACACAGCTGATAGCAAGGCAGACAGACTTACTGTGCTCAAGCACGATAACAGCATTCTAAAACACATTCAAGTGGAAACTGATGTATCAGTGAACATGCTTGATTTTCATTTCAGCAACTGATCGACCACTACCCGGCAAAACAAAAAATCGCACACAGCTTCTGACATCCTCTGTCAACTGGACAAGATTTTCAGTCAAAGTGCCACTTATATAGTGCAGAATCTGAACTCAAGGTGAACACAAGAACAATAGATTTCAACTATCACATAGCCGCTTTTGAGTTGGACGTCAATTCAGTGGAGGTTCAGAAAACCCATTGGAAACATAGAGGAAAAAGAAAATCAACAAAAAATAAACTGTGGTAACTTTGTGTCTGACTCTGATGGAACATGACCAGAGCTTCAGGCAGGTGTAAAAGCAATTCAGATTCGGTGCTTCTTGCAGTCAAGCATATTAAGATGTTGGGAATACAGATTTTCTTTTCTTTTCTGCCCCCCCCCCAATTTTCTTTTCTTTCTTTCTTTTTTTCTCTCTCCAAAATCAGGTAAAGTGCCTTATTGTCTTAAGCATCTTGCTGCCCAAAATATGTGGTTGTGTTGACACAATTTTAGGTCTGTTTTGTTCGATACAGAATCAAGTCTTTTCTCAAAAGTGATAGCCATTGTCAGGAATATGTTTTAAACAAGGAAGCAACGTCTTAGGACCCAATAACATCCTGAAGACTGATTACAACTTTTTCCATTACCTGTAAGGCTCTTATCTTGCAAATTTACATTCTAAATCTAATCTGAATACTGACTCACTGCTGCAGTCGCAATCTATATTTGTAAGACTGACAACAACTGTAATACAAATCACACATCAGATAATGTGATATTGCACATATACATACTAGAGACTACTATGATTGGGGACTACAAATTAGACACGATAAACAGAGTATGGTACGATCAGTACACTACTACAAAGTCAGTATACCTTCATCATATCCACACGGATCTAGCATGTAATAGGGGGGAAATGAACGCATTAGGTGACATGTAAAATGTGTTCCACCCTCTACATGAAGAAACACATGGATGAGTTTCAACAAAGTGGGTTGGACAAGAGTTAATAAACAAATGCACACAGTTGATTAACGAAAAAAACAAGCAACGCTTCTACTGTATTTCTTAAAGATCTAAATATCATGGGTTCTGTTTCTTGATTATCCACTACATTGTGCTTTTCAGTGAGTGAGTGAGTGAGTAAGTGAGAGAGAGAAAGAGAGGGAGGGAGAGTGTGTGTGTGTGTTTATGTGTGAGTGTATGTTTGTGTGTGCATGTGTGTGTGTGTGAGTGTGTGCATGTGCACCAATGTGTGTGCATGCATGAGTGTATGCATACATACATATTTCAGAGTTAAATGGATTGGTGTAAGTGTGGTTTAAAACTGAAGCTTTGAAAAAATAATCCGAGACATACATGCAAAAATGAAATAATAGCTTTATAGATAATGACACACAGAAGTAATGAATCATTAATATATCAATCTTAACAATTGCTTCCTTCAAATCTTTTTACCATTTTTATCCATAACCAAAATGCTTTTATCATTGACCATGTTTCTATTTAAATGATACAGAAACATTTCAGTGAGAAACAGAAAATTGAACTGAAACGATTTTATGCATACAGAAATGGGTAAGTAAGTGCCTATTTCATAAGGTTGTAAAGTAACATGAGTGACTAAACATTTGACATCATCAGACTGTGCAGCAATTTATGGTGTCGTGAACAGGTACAAATGGAGTTAATGAAATGATAAATGTAGATCAAACATTTATTTTTTATCACACTATGCAGCATTTTATGCAGTCACTAAGAGGTCAGCAAATGGGCAAGTTCTGATGTGCTATTACATTCTTATCATTCTAACAGTGTTCAAACATTTAATCAAAAAAGAACTCGGACCTCTACAGGCATGACAGTAGAGTGGCTAATGCAGTTGCATGTCTCTAAGAATGTCAGACATGTCCGACTACGACCATCAAACCAGCAGAGGAGGCAACTGCTGTCCTGACTATATGGGCTACACTTTGATTATGGTGGAGAGCGTCTTGCCCAGGTTCCATCCCAACTCTCTTGGCTGAGAGGGTTTTAGCATAGTCAGCATATTGGGAATGGTCCCCAATAGCCAACTGGTCCCCCAAGGTGAGTATTTTTAGTTCAAATCCCATGAGTGCCTGCTGGGAGAACAATGGAGGTGTTTCTTATGCCCCCATGCTCTGTTTCCCTTTAAAACATATCCATTCTGGCATCAACATGGCTTGCTTAAGAGATTCAGACCACATAAGTTCTGGTCAGGAAATCTGAACAATGCTGTCAAAGATGCACCTATGTAGTAAATGAAATAAAGCAGAGTAACAGTACTTATAACTCCCAAATGAAAGTAAATGGACTTTAAAAAAACTCAAAAAACAAAACTCACAACCCTAGTTAAGTTACTGATGGGGTACAAACACTATGTACCAGATCTCAGTCCATTGCATTTACTACTGCACCACAACTGATCCAAAATTTAATCAGATAAAATAATCAATCCAAATTTAATCAGATATCAGCACAGCTGACAGAGCCAACCTGAGCTGTTGCATCAAAACACTCAAGAAATAACAACACAGCAAAGGCCTAATCATAAATATTTCTGAAAGCAATGCACTAACAAGTGAAGCAAAAGCTTCCCAAGACTTGTGTATAATTTCTGCCAAGTTTATCGTTCAATTTTTTTTTTCTCTTCCTTTCTTCTTCTTCTTTTTTTTTTTTTTTAATTAAAAAAAAAAAAAAAATCAAAACATACTCTCAGAGAGCTCAATATTCTATTCAATTTTCAGCAACAGCCAGCCAGGATTTCTCCACCATCTTTGAAAGCAGCTTGCATGGTTTGCAGGTTTTGGTGTTAATGCTTGACTGATCACCACAGGCGGGTAAGACAGCAAGAATTCAAAAACTATGTATGTGCAGTCGTGCATATAAATTGTGCATAAATACCAAACAATAAATCAACATTTGTTGCCACTACTAATTCACAAGTGATGTCTTTATTTCATTGTTATCATCTGTGTCACAACTGAAATACGTTCTCTTGTTACAAAAGTATTGCTTTCCTTTAACTCTTTACATACTAGAAGGAATTCTCATTGATTTTCAGTCATCAACAAATACAAAAACCTGTCTCATCTTCATTTGACCACTTATAATTAACATAGAATGCTGGTCTATAAAATGGCTCACTTCATAAATCTTTAGCTGCAGAGAAATATAGAAAGAAATTATTTTCAAATGTTATAATCATTGCTGAAATGTTTATCAACACTTAAACCTTTATGAAAAATGTTTTTAACAGTAAAAGCGAAATGGTTTTAATCAAACTCAATCATCCTTGTACTGGTGCGGACTTTATAGATCACTATCATTCATTTTTCTCTGAGTCTGTATCTTTATAAATGGAAACATGGCCTGAACAGAAAAAAAAAAACCACAGTAATTTAAAAATGTAAAAATAATTTTGTTCAAACGGTTGCAAAAGACAAGACGTAAAAACATCAACTTACACTTTACAACATATCTGGTACAACCAACACAACACAGCTTGAAATTCGTCTCAGAAACAGTCAACCATGAACCAATCATTGCTATTCTTCAGATTATCATTTTGCATGAGGTCTACACCATTCTTTTTGTTCACTTAAAAAAAGATGAAAAGTTCTCAGTCAAGCTATGTACATACCAAGGAACATTTAGCCATGACAGGTTGAAACTTCTAATGAAATATCCATGTTAGTTTTAATGAAAACTGTAGAGATACTACAGGAAACAAAGCTAACAGCACAGTATAACTTAAGGACACATATGCTGACCCTGTCAAGATCATAGCATGCCCTGCCCATCCTTACTACACACACACTATGTACACACACCCACACACAGAAAGAGAAAGAGAGAAAGGAAGAAAAAGAAAACAACACATGAAGAGACCCCATATTTGACCAAGCAATGTTTGCAGCTTTAGTCTTTGAAGTCTGAGATTCAGCCAGTCACATACATTTTGTAACATAATAATCCATCACGCATATTCTGTTAACATTACTGATAGTGTTTGAAAGTGTTTGAAATTTAGTTCAAACTGAAAATGTAATAATTTTTTTTTTTTTTTAATGGTATAAACACATTACCAAATCAAAATTGTGTGGATCTTACACAGAAAACATAAAAACAACAACACCTATATTGAGTGATAAGAAACTCTAGGGAGAGCTGGACAGTACAACGTCTTCAGAGAAGAAGCCCACCTCAGTCAAGTGTTTCAGCCCTCAACTCCTTACACTGGGCCACACCCAGGTCATAACCACCCAAAAAAAAACCCCAAAAACCAAACAAACAAAAAATGATAAAAAAAACACACAAAAAACCCCTGAACTGTACAAAACCCTGACAAAAAAACAACAAAAAACCCCACCTGTTCAACACAGAACCTAAACCCACATAACCAGGGAGACAAAGAGTATCCACCATGGACATCACAGTTCTCACCTCAAAGGACGGCCCAGGCCCCTCATCATCACCACCATCATCGTCATCGTCTTCATCCTCTCCACTGCAGCTCTGAAATTAAATGGCATACAGTACATACTGTTACAAATATTTTATTCCACATATCATCTCCATCATCATCATCATCTTCATAAGTGCAAGGCTTGGGATGAAGTGGGTTTCGATAATTGGATGAAATATGAGTAAATTGATCAAGATAATCACAATAATTACAATGTACTACCTTCATGTGTCAGTGCATATGTGTGCATGATGTGAGATAAATATGAGTAAATTGTTCAAGATCATCACAATAATTACAACGTACTACCTTCGTGTGTCAGTGCATATGTGTGCATGATGTGAGATAAAATGTGCTAAAGGCAATGGGATGAAATACGTGTTAATCAAGATAATCACAGTGTACTAATATTTCATGATTGTGCACACATATATGTGTGGTGTGGAATGAAATGTGTGAAGATAATGTGATGCAATATGTTAAGATATTCACAAAATAACATCTCCATGTGTCTGTGCATGCATATGTGTATGATGTGGGATGAAATGTGTTTAAGATAATGGGATGAAATTATGTTAATCAAGATAATCACATTGTACTGTTGAAATTATGTTAATCAAGATAATCACATTGTACTATCTAATCTTCATGTGTCTGTGCATGTGTGTGTGAGGTGGGATGAAACGTATTAAAGATAACAGGATGAAATATGTTTCATCAAGATAATCACAATGTAGTATCTTTATGTCTCTGTGCATGTGTGTGAGTGATGTGGGCTGGAATGTGTTTAAGACAACAATATGAAATATGTTTAATCAAGATTGTCACCATGCAACATCACCATGTGTGTGTGCACGTGTGTGCATGAAGTGGGATGAAATGTGTTAATGGTAATGGGATGATTTACGTTTTAATCAAGATAACCACCCTGCGACATCATCACCCCACCAGCTCTGCCGGCACACACACACACAGATGCCAGCCCCTGTCAAGTGTTTGTAAGAACAATCAGAAAATTTGGGAGGAACATTCTGAATTTGGTAAGAACACTCGGACTCTGAGCCACATTATCTACAACTTGTAATCTACTGGGCAAATACGCTGTTTGACCGAGACGCAACATGATTTAGCCAAGTTATCTCTTGTTCGGGCAAACAATTTAGCTGATTGGTCCACTCAATGCTGTTTCAATGTAAATAACACACGCAATTAGCTGAGCATATCACGTGAGACCAAGATTAGTAATGACTGCACTGGCCTTGTGATCGATAGGTCTGAAGCGTCTGGGTAACGTTAAGACAGGAAAGGATGTGACCATGCTGTGTAGTCGAAAATGAACTAAGCGGAACAATTTTGACGTTGATGTTACGTCGGAACAAACTGAGATTGAGTGTAACAAAATACGGCGAAAGTGTAACAGTTGGCACCTCTGCACAACCCTGCCCCCAGGTCCACTGACCAGACTCATGATCTCAGCGTAGGAGATGTAGAGGTTGTCCTCGGGCAGGGAGCTCTGCTGCTCCTGGGCCCCGCGGCTAAGGGCCGTGATCAGCTGGGTCAGGGGGTCTGGGGACGCTTCCTCCTCCACCTCCTTCTTCTCCGCCACCTCCTCCTCTCCTCCCTGGGACTCCTGGGGGATCATTGAAATAATTCATTATGTTGTTTGTTTCGGCTCGCTTGACTGCTTATATTGTTTGCGGTGTTTCAGTTGTTAGTGTGTGTGTGTGTGTTTGTGTGTGCGCGCGCGTGTGTGTGAGTGTGTGTGTGCATATGTGCGTGCGTGTGTGTGTGTGAATGTGGTAAACTGTAACATTCTCTTCTCTTTTTTTTGTCATACAAAACATGATACAGCACTGTGAACAAAACCCTTTGCATATCCTGAGAAAGCAGTGGAAAAACCACTGATCACACAAAAGACTAAGCTGTAAATGAATTCCGGATGCAGTGGAGAAACCACTGATTACACAAAAGACTAAGCTGTAAATGAATTACAGAAGCAGTGGAAAAACCACTGATTACACAAAAGACTAAGCTGTAAATGAATTACAGAAGCAGTGGAGAAACCACTGATCACACAAAAGACTAACCTGTAAATGAATTCCGGATGCAGTGGAAAAACCACTGATTACACAAAGACTAAGCTGTAAATGAATTCCGGAAGCAGTGGAAAAACCACTGATTACACAAAAGACTAAGCTGTAAATGAATTCCGGATGCAGTGGAGAAACCACTGATTACACAAAAGACTAAGCTGTAAATAAATTCCCACTTCTGACGAATGAGAATAAGAAGAATTCCAATTGCAGTGGAGAAAGCAGTGATGATACAGCTCTCACTTCACTGTAGGGTGACCCGAGGGGCAGTACTTACAGTGAGGTCCGTGATGAGGATGTTCTTGTCCCTCTCCTCTGTCTCCAGCCACTGCAGTTTGTAGGACTTGAGGAACAGGTTGATGGCTCGGTGCCTTCACAGTCAACACACCATCAGTCAGCAGTGCTGTCATGTGTTGTAGCAACACACTGTCATTCATTAAAGCTGTGTTGTGTTATGCTGTAGTGTCGTGTAGTGTAGTGCACTATATTGTATTGTACTGTATTGTAGGATATGAAGGTGACAGTCTTGTCTTTTCTTGTCTTGAATTGCATTGTACGATAGGCAGGTGATAGTCTTTTTGTTTTCTTGTCTTCTCTTGTACTGCATTGTATTGTATTGCTTTGCACTGCATTGCAGCGGATTGCATTGTACTGTATTTTGTGTTTGTCTTGTGTTGTATTACTCTTTTGTCACTACAGATTTCTCTGAGAGAAATTCGGGCTGCTCTCCCCAGAGAGAATGAGTCACGTGCGTGTACTTGCGTGTGTGCTTGCCTGCATGCATGCAGAGTTCCAAAGAGACATCAAGAATAAAATGATCAACAATTTCATTGACTCACTGTTTACAGACTTGAGCCAGAAAAAGAAACAGAACATGAAATGTTTGTGAAAAAAATCAGTCAGCTTCCCTGCTACACTATGCATGAGGTTAATTAAAACAAGATTCAGAATCTATGTATTCAAGCTCATAAAATAAGTCTATAGCAAGTGTCTAAAATACAGCAAAATAACAGGATAAAATAACAAAAAGCCAGTCAACAATGACATATTCAGACAAAAATCAAGTTTTCAGTTTCATTTTCTCATGAAGGCATTACTGTCTTTGAACAAACCCATAAATGCAACATGCCATCTGCTAGACAGATGCCTGACCAGCAGCATAACCCAATGTCATAGTCAGGCCTTGAGTTCATGCACTTATGTTTGTGTACCTATCAGCCTATCAGAGTGCATTCCTTCTTCAGAATTCTGCAAGAGGACACTTGCACTGCCGTGGGTTCTTTTTCGGTGCGACTGAACAATCAGTTTGATTTTCTACTCAAACCTGGGAGAAAAAGTGAGACCGGGATTCAAACCTTGGCCCTCACGGACACTGTATTAGCATCTCAACCATTCTGCCACCTTCCTCCACAAAGGAAAGACAGTCCAGTAATGCAATGGCCAGCAGCAGGACCTACCTTGGTGTCCCATGCAGGGGAATCATACGGAAGCAGGCCATGACTGCACGCTTGCGCTGTGAAGAGATCACCTTCTTCCAGGCGTTCTTCAGCATTGTCGATGGGTGCTCCACCTGTACAGTATATGGATGGATGAAGAGTAATGATTCCAAAGTAAAATTCAACCAAATATATTTCACTTTCTCAAAAGCTTCTACTTTGGATATAAGGGCAGCGTACATTCATCACGTTTTAAAAATGTATAAACATAATATAAAAAAAGATTTTAATTTCTCAAAAGTTTCTATTTTTTAACTTTACATCAATTTATTTCCAACTATGGAGATAAGGACAGCCCACATTCATCACACGTCATTAAAAATAAATAAACAGAAGATAATGCATCACAGTTGATGAGAAAAGTGAGAAAAAAAGAAAACAAAAACAACATGTTCACAACATGTCTGATCTACTTTGTCACAAATTTTTTTTTATTTTTTTTTTTTAATAAATCAAACCTAAAATTACAAAGGGCGCACAGAAACAATATATAACTGTGACGATGATGATAATGATAACAAGAGAGGCAAGGCCTTCAAGACTCACTTGTGATAAATTAAGTCCCCTAGCATTAATTACAGAGTAATTTCCCTTTTTTACTATCTGCACCAAAACGTTTGCAAAATAAATAAAAATTCCATGCTTAGCAAAAGAAGTTCCTGTTTGAACAAAAATGATAATAATGACTCCTCTTGTTGTTGGGTCAGAATAAGAGGTCAAAGTGCCAAGTTTAGAGAATACAAAAAATATAAATATAACAGTAAATGCAGTTTGCAGGTAATTAGGCTTCTTTAATTTTTTTGTGCCCATCCCAGAGGTGCAATATTGTTTTAAACAAGATGACTGGAAAGAACTTAATTTTTCCTATTTTTATGCCAAATTTGGTGTCAACTGACAAAGTATTTGCAGAGAAAATGTCAATGTTAAAGTTTACCATGGACACACAGACGCACAGACACACACAGACAACCGAACACCAGGTTAAAACATAGACTCACTTTGTTTACACAAGTGAGTCAAAAACAGTAAGAACAGACATGTGACCCATGTTGTTCCTTCAATGTAGAAATGAACAACTCTGTGACTTGCAAATTCTTCTCTTGTATAAATGAGTAATTCTGTGATATACCAATGAATAATTCTGTGACTTGTATTTCCTCACGATTATAAATAAGTTCTATGACTCAAAATTCCTCATTCATAAAATGAGTAATTCTTAGAAGTACACACACAAACTTTGGTGACTCTTGTCATTCCTGTCATGTAGAAATGAATAACTATATGACTAGTACTTTTATGTATAAACGAGTAAAACAGAGACTTTCATAATTCCTCAATTTTTTTTCATCTTCTAATCAACTTCCAGTTTGGGAGATAAAGACAGCTGTATGTTCATCAAACTTTTATAAAACAAATAAATTTGTGACTCTGGTAATTCCTCGTATGTATGAATCAACAATTCTACCACTCTCCTAACTCCTGTGACAATGTTGAAAGGGACCACTGGTGGCACTGACCATGTGCAGACCATGCATGACTTTAGCCATGGAGATGATGCGCTCAATGGTGCGGGTCTGGCTCAGCTGTGTTGTTCCGGCTGTCTTGGAGTCACCAATCTTGTTGTACAGCACCTTCTGCCACCGCACCTTGTCGTCAATCGGCTACACACACACACACACATACACACCAACAACAGTGAAGGTAATATGAGAAAGTGGTTATGGCCAAAAGTTGTGTTGGTGGTATTCAGTATCAGTATCAGTCAAATCCATTTACGCTACACCACATCTGCCAAGCAGATGCCTGACCAGCAGCGTAACCCAACGCGCTTTGTCAGGCCTTGAGAAAAATAAATAAATAAATAAATAAAATAAATAAATAAATAATAATAATAAATATGTATATATATATATATATATATATATAATAATAAAGATAAAAATAAATACAATAAAAAAAATTTTTTTAAAGACAAAAAAAAAGACATATACATAAAAATACTACTACTACTGATAATAATATTTAAAAGGCGCAAAATCTTGATTAAGTCAATTCTAGGCGCGCAGCGCACACACACACACACACAAAAAGATGATGGTATTATCCGTTAGTAGTGAGCGATAATGGTGGGAGCTTTAATGGTGTGTGTGCTCCATGTGTCTGTGTGTATTTGCGTATATGTCTAACCCCATCGAGTCAAGCTCAAAGAGTTTGTGAGCTGTACAAAATGTATACATTTCATTCTGTGTGTGTGTGTGTGTGTGTGTGTGTGTGTGTGTTTCAGTTTCAATATCCGAGTGGTTTAAGTGTTGGACTTTCAATCTGAGGGTCCCGTGTTCGAATCACGATAACGGCGCCTGGTGGGTAAAGGGTGGAGATTTTTCCGATCTCCCAGGTAAACATATGTGCAGACCTGCTAGTGCCTGAACCCCCTTCGTGTGTATACGCACGCAAAAGATCAAATATGCACGTTAAAGATCCTGTAACCCATGTCAGTGTTCGGTGGGTTATGGAGACACGAAAATACCCAGCATGCATGAACCACGACAGAGTCATCGGCAAGTCGATGTTGGTCGTGTGACGGAAAGAAGAAGAAGAAGAAGATGTGTGCAAGTGGGTGGACAGATACATATATATGCAAGACCACATCTGCTGTTTAAAACCAACGCACTGAGGCCTTGGTGCCTACTCTACTAAGTTTGTATAAAACATTAACACTGAATGAAAAAACAACAACACAACAACAACCAAAAAATAAAAATAAAAAAAACAAACAAACAAACAAAAAAACCAAAACAACCCCCCCCCCCCCCCCCCCAAAAAAAAAACAAACAAACAAACAATACCACCACCACCACTTGTAAATACAATAAAAAAAATTTTTTTTAAAGTAAAGTGAAAGATATGTTGTGTGTGTGTGTGAGAGAGGGGGGTGGGGGGGGGAGAGAGATAAATGATCATTTTATCAGCTTTTCCACTTTCACACACAAAGCACTCTCACTCCTGTATCAAGCAGCCAGAAAGCCTTACCCCTTCCTCAGTGGTTAAACTGTGCAGGAGGAATTCTTCGATGTCTCCCTCAGGGTCCTTCTGAAACAGGGAAGAGTGAGACACCGCCCCCACTGCCGTCAACTGCGTCATGCCACAGCACACCATGCACACTGGTGCAGACCACACGCCACGTCACTGCCGCACCATTACACACCTACACCTCCTGTTTCCCTAACGTTTGACCTTGTGGATTTGGTGGTTAATATAGAACCATGGCATTAAAACCAATCCAAATATTACACTGTCCAAACAATTCAGTGGCTGTATCAATCTATGGCAGAATATTGAAATGCCCTTCAACATGTTGCTGTAAAAGAATTGCTTTAGTCTCAAATTTTAAAAATTTCAAAAACCAAGTTAGAAAAAAATGTCTGATCAAAACTTATTCCTTATCTCTGTGTAACCATCTCCATCATATTTCTTTTTTTTTTTTTATCTATGTCAACTGAGTGAAGAATATAAAACAACTCACCAATAGGCACTCTGAAATATGTAATTGTCTGACAGAAAAATTATCAAACAACATCAAGATATCAAGATGTGGAAGTGGGGGTGGGGTGGGGTTGGGTGGGGTGGGGGGGTTACTTTTGACTTATAAACAATTCAAAGACACCGAAAATTTACTTTAACACAAATTCAATAATGCAAGTCATTTATCAGAAAATTACCTCACAACAATGGGTCTCGCAGTTGCATTTAAGAATGAGACCAACAAATTGTTACCATCAACAACTGACAGTGACATTTACACTATGAATATCCCTTGATTCCATTACTCATTTTGATATCTTAGCTGTGTAGTGTGTAATGGGCCATTAATGGTACAGGAAAAGGGAGAGGGTGTGCAAATCATGCCTGCACATTTACTTCTGCTACATATGGTGCAGTGTATTTTAATGCACACACATGTGCACACTGTGACTAATGAATGTTAATGTGTTTATCAAAGAATGCTATCCAAATGGCCGGGGACACACACACAAGGACAGTGCTCATTTACAAAGGGGGAGAGGGACAGAGAGGGAGGCATTAAAACAGGGAAGAAAAAGGAGTAGGCAGTACAGGTGAGAGGGAAAGACAGAGAGAGAGGGGGACAGAGAGAAAGAGAGGGGTGGGAGGTTGAGGGGGTGGAGGGGAGGAAAGAAAGGGAGTGAGAGATTGAGACAGTAGGAGAGATAAAAAAAAACAAAAAAAACAAAAAAACCAAAAAAAAACCAGTAACAGAATGAGATAGGAAGAGATTTACTTTGGAATTTGGAAGAGATTCACAATGGAATTGTCTTCTGCAATGATAAATAACTATAATTATGATGCATTACAATTAAATTATAATCATATCCCAGCAAGACCACACAAAAAAAGTTGGAAATAACCCCTCTCCTTATTGCGTATGTTCAGCATAATTAGCTGCTCATAAAAACGAATATGAATAAGACAATTCCCATCTCAATAAGTTCCAAAACCTCCTTTGCAATGTACAAGTAAAAGACTAAATGAAAGGTACCACACAGTAAGAAACATCTGCTCAGTGGAAATACTTCCATTAAAAAGTCCATGCAGAACCGTTTCCTTATTCATACTGCTGAATGTATATACAGCCCAAGCAAACCCAAAATGCTTGCAGTGTGCCAGTAACCTCAAACATGAAAAGCCATTCTTGAAAGTAACAGAACCAGCTTTCGTGTGGTAAGAATAAAATCCAAAATACCAGAAATCCATAATGCAATAGAAAAAAACAAAAACAAAAAATCAACAATGAAAAATGTATAAGCATTCAAAATAGAGCTGATTATAAAATATATATAAAATAGATACAAATTAGGTTTAATTATTAAAAAAAAAAAAAAAACATATAAAGAAAAGAAAAAAAAAGAGAGAAAAGCTCTCACTTGCCATCTCCGTAACCGCAACTGAATGTAGCACAGACAAGGACATTTGAGAGAAGAAAGCCAGGAGGCTCAGTGACCATGATTAAATTCAGTCACAAATCAAAGAGGCACTAATGCCTGAACAAGATTAGACTCAGCCACAAATCAGTAGGAACTAATGTCACGTCATTCATTGGAAAGCGGCTGGAACGCAGAAAACAGGCTCAAACAGTGAGTTCAGTGCAGGTCACAACGTTGTGCACAGCTGCTGTTTCCCCCCCCCCCCAGCAGTCATACTGAGTGACAAGCCAAAATGTATGTGGCACACGATTCCTTGAAATGAGGTGAAAACAAAGCAAAGAAAACAAAAGTAAATGAAACAATTCAAAGAAAAGCGCACACACACACACTCACACAGAACCCAAGGACAAACCGCAAACAGACAGGATCAGAAAATATGAAAGAGCAATGAATAATAATAAAATGAATGTGACTGATTCAAGCAAAAATGCTGCTGCTTTCATTCGCTTTACATGCAAACCATGCGCATAATCCATATTCAACCAATTTTTAAAATTCAATGAAAAGCAATGCTTCAAGCAGTGCCTGTAACAATCCTGTGCGATGCTGATATGTTGCAAACAAATTCTGTTGATGCTGATATACTGCCAACAAATTTTGGTTATCTGCAATGCTGTAAACTTCTGTTGTTTTCATTTCTATGGGTCATGCTGCTGATGGTACCCAAACAAGAACAGGCAGATGAAGCATAAAGATAAGGCATTCAGGCTTTTGAAGAGTCCCCTACCAACATGACTACCTCTTTCCAAAACAGCTCCCTCCACTCCTTCTCATTCCACTCCTTCTCATCTACACAAGTCTCTAGCTTTCTGTTCACATCTTTTTTTTTTTTTTTTGGTCTTTCATTCTTAAGAATCAGAGTTATGCATGCCTGTGAATGACTGGCGTGAAAGCACTTTGATTTTGCTCTGCAGAAGATTCAGTGAAAACCCCCCCAAGCTTTTATTATTATCATTATCATCGTTATAATCATTAGTTACCATGAAGAAGTATAGTTACACCAGCCAGGAATGCTGTACAGGAGCAATGGTGTATTGCTGTTATTGTTTTTCTCAGTACTTAGCAGCACCAGCAGTCAAAACTGGTGAACATGCTATATCAAGACACTGAGGTTGTTAAAAACCAGCACCCTTAACACTAGCCTAAAAATGAAGTTAATTTCCAATAAATGTTTCTTTGTTTTTGGTGATCACTTTTTTCACACTTCGATCATATCTTTTGTTAATTAAAGAATTTCATCAAAGTTATCAAAAAAATTAGAATCGCAATGATCATTTTCTGCAAGTTCCCACATCAGCATGCATGTATTGAAACGTTTTGTTGATGAGTATTTGTACATATATATATATGTGTGTCAGATATGCTGTTAATTCTTTTTTTAAGCGCTCAATTCACTCCAAATTGTTTCAACACAACTGATTTCCGTACATACTTGTTTGTGTTCAGTACTCTGTATAACAAACAAATTCACATAAAAAAAGAGAAACATTTTAATAGCAGTAATACCCTTAGTAACAGTAAGTAATGCTCACAGCTTTTATCAAAACAAATATCAGATTCACTTCATCAGATGACTATTACTATATTCAAAACTGTGGACATAAAGTTAAAGAAAGTGTGAGAAGAAGAGGATATAAAAATTGATCAACAAGTACATAAAAAAAGTAATGAATAACAATGAAATAAAACAAACACAAAAATGAATAATCACAAATAATTTTTTTTTTTCAAAAGTGAATGAAAACTTGACAGTCGTGGGACAGCCAAGTGGATACCACGCAGGCCAAGCAAACAAGAACATCCCAATCAAGCACAAGTCAGATTTATTCTCTACCCTCCACGAAATTTGGAGTTGTTGCCTTCAGACTTGTTCAGACGACACTCACTGAAGTCACGAGTACAGCATGCAATTCACACACTTCTGACAGATAAACAGACCTTAGCAGGGACACTGGTATGGAACTCCATCCGAGTTATAACAGTTTTTTGTGTGTGTTTTTACACCAGTCAGGCACCTGTGGCCAGGCAACTTCAACACAGCAGTGAACCCAGTTCATCCACAGCCTGTCTTTCCCAAGACTTTCTTGTATCAGTTTTGCTCATGAGGGTGGTGAGAGACCACAGAAATAGTCAAGTGAGTTGGCATTTTTTTGCTGTATGTATCATCCAGAATGTGAGAATCTCTACCTAAGAAAGATGGAACTGCACCTGATCATAACACCATATACCTTCCGTTACCTATTCCAGTCCACTGATATCAGTTGTGACTGTTGCGTACGACAAATCACGTCATTTATTCTTTCATGATCGGCTTTTGAAACATGACCAGTTCCACACCATTTATACTTTCCATGAACGATTTCAAACCCAAGGTCTTCCGCAGCAATTTCTGTACATGACAGTGAAATTATTCATAACCTCAGGTCAGTTTCATTCAAATCAATAAAACTGTCTAAATCCGAATGAAAATTATTTGTGCATTCAGAGGCTTGTCACTCACACCACATAGTCTCTCAGCCTTCATACAACACACACACACACAAGACAAGACAAGGGTAGAATTAAAATGTCAAAATAAGAACTCATGCTAACTATATTTTTCTTTGCTGATGTCAGTCCTTTTATATCTGTGACAACTGTTGTGACAAAGTCACAACCATCTACACTGTCCGTTTTGTTTTTGTTTTTACATCGATCCTAACAACTATCTTATTTTCAACATTACTGATGTCAATCCTTATACTTCTAACAACTGTTATGACAAAGTCACACTCCTAATCCTTTCCTACCAAAAGCACAGCCCCCAAATACCTACAATTTCCTATCTTTATGCCAACCCTTATCCATTTGTGACAACTGTCTTGGCTATTTCAACCCTTACAGATACATTATGACAACTGGAGTGACAGAGTCACAGAATTAACCCCTGGCTTATCAAAACTGCAGTCAACCCTTTCACATATATTTATGACAACCAGAGTGACAGAGTCACACTATTAAAAAATACCGTCCCCACGTACCTACACTTTTCTTTCTTGACACCAACCCTTATCCATTTGCGACAACTGTCTTGGTCAAGTCTACCCTTACAGATGCATTTATGACAACTGGAGTGGCAGAGTCATAGCATTTACCCCTGGCTTTCCCAGAACTGCCAACTCCCCACATATTAATCCGTTGTTTTCCTAAAGCACAGTCAACCCTTACACATACATTTATGACAACTGGATTAACAGTCACACTATCAACCTGTGGCTTTCCAAAAGCGCAGTCAACCCTTACACATACATTTATGACAACTGGAGTGACAAAAGTCACACTATCAACCCCTGGCTTTCCCAGAACCACGGACTGCCCACGTACCTGTAACAGTTTCTGTTTGGCTTGCTGCAGCAGCTCCTGCTCCCGGCCGCTGAAGAACCCCAGCCCCACAGGCACCAGACGCTTGAGGCAGGCCACGTTCAGACTGCTGTGCGCCTCCAGCCGCGACTTCTTCTCCCGCCGCTTGCCCCCGGGCCTCTTGCTGGCCGTGTCTTTGTCCTGCCCCGAGGACGATTCCACCTTGGTCATGGACAGGCGGGTGGCCTGGCTGGGCATGATGAGGGCCATGTTGTCGATCTCGTTGTGGGACACAAAGTTCTGCTCCTCACGCTTGAAGAACTGTTTGGGGCAGAACAAAAACATTCTGTTGACTTTTTCACCGCCAAGTGTCTGAGTGAAAAACATTCCCCAGCACCAAATATCTCAGATATGATGCTCCCAGTCAGCTTCAGTTCATGTCAAAACAACACAATGGACCTGTTCATCTAAAACTTGGTAGGGGGGCAAAGATTAGTCATTACTCTACAGGCGGGAAACTGGCTGCATCTGTCGAGTTTTGTTACAATGTGAAAAATGGCCCTTTTTTTAAAATGACCCCTCGATGCTGACTAAAGTTATTTATGGCACAGTCTAAACAACTTAATTGAATATTTTTGTATTTTCTTTTTGTTTTTCATTTCAACATATACTTTTGCCTAATCTCTTTTACTTCTTTATTCATTCTTTTTTTTTTGTTGTTTTTTTCATTTTATCCTCCAACATTTTGGCCTCACCAAAGACTTTGTCCACATGGTGAAGATGTCAGCCACACAGGAGAAGAGCTCCTCTGCTTCAGCAGCTGGGTTCTTCAGCCAGTGGGAGCGGTGCAGGTCCACGTACTTGATCAGCAGAGGGTAGAAGGCGTAGATGTCACGGACCAGGATGGTGAATTTCTGCACACGCCACATGTGGGAGATGACTCAACGCTCAGCTTACATCGCAGACTGACACAGGTTTACAGACAGCAAAGTGAGAACTGTATGATCAGTGCGTTCATGTGCTGCAATGCCCACATTTAATTCTGTCTACCTGTTGACTTTGACAGACGTTACGGAGGGACGGAGGTGGGGGAAGGAAGTGAGAGGTGAGCGCTTATTACACACACAATATAACAAATGCTTATTTTCACCTTTTTTTTTTCAGTACAGATGACAAAAGAACTATGGACAAGGACTGAACCACCAGCACAGAAAAATATAAATGTCAACAAAAAAACTTCATGCATCCGCAATGATTATGCAAATCTATATCAAACCAGAAGCCAGGATTACTCACATCCTGCACATACTGCTCCAGATCTTCCGAGCCCTCGGACGAAATGCGTTTTTCGTGAGCCAGTCTCTTCTCTAGCTGTTCTGTGGCCTCTGCATTCTCCTTCAGCTTGCGGCCGATGGGCAGGAAGTGGTCCTTGATCATGTCCGGGGTGGAGTTGGCGATGATCGGCTGAGTGCGAGCTGCAAATCGTTACAGAAGAATTTCACACTTTTGCTCATAAAATGATCACAGCTTTTTTTTCTTTTTCTTTTTTAATTCACACAGTGAACTATGGTACAATGACCTGCAGAAAACGTCCTTCAAACTAGAGGAAACCTCTAGCATTTCACCAGCTAACAAACTCCCATCTAGAGTCTTTTCTGCTTGTTCAAATCAATGTGTCCCTGTAAAAATGTAACATGACTGAATATAAATCAAGATGTGCTGTGTACAGTTTGGTGCAACAGCTTGATAACGTGACAGATAAATATTCAACAAAAGAGGTTATTCCAAAAGGTGTTCAGCTTTTCTGCAGGTCTTCCACAAGGGAGGTACAAGTTTAGCAACTGTAACACAAGATGGCTCTTTCATCCTGGAACTGGGTTGCTATCCCTGAATGCTGTTTTGTCCATCATTATGTAGTCATATGGACCTAGTGCCTAGCTTATATCAGAGACTGAAATAAGTTTACAGTTGGGCCAACAGCAAAGTAATAGCTGTATGATCAACGGCTTATCCACTGCACTGGAAATTCATTTAGAGGTTAGTCTTTTGGGAAAGACTATGACTCACAAACCAAGAGGCAAGATTGCACAGGCTCTTAGTGCTGCAGCCTTCGGGGCGAGATGGCCTTAGGGGACCATCCCAATGCCAGCTGTCCTAAAACCCTCTTGGCTGAGAGACTGTGGATGTACCTTTGGCAAGACACACTCTATCATCATCAACTTATGGCCCAGATAGTTATCACAGCAGTTGCCTCCAGTACTGCTACGATGAAACAAGATGCAGGTTCAAAAACACAAATGAAAAGAAACAAAAATAAAGAAAGTGAGTGAGAGGAACCCATTAAAAGTATTTTCATCATTGACAGAAGGGGGTCACTGCTGTTAAAATTTTGGGTAACTGGTTATTTTGAAATACAGTGTGATAGATAACTTGGTAAATTGTTTTTAATGTTTGTGGAAAAGTGAAGTTTTGTATGGAAGCTTTTACCTTTAAAATATTCAACACCGTAACTGTTCCATACATGTGATTTTTTTTCCCTGCTTCATTCAGTTATATCACGTGTGTGTGCATGCGCGCGTGCATATGTATGCATGTGTGTGTCTGTGTGTGTGTGTGTGTGTGTGTGATCGTGTGTGCATGCACATGGATGAGCAAATGCATTTTGAATACTTTATGGCTGAGAGGAGTGGTACTGACTGGCAATCCTGTTCATCCAAGGAGCATCCTCTGAGCCAATGTTGTTGAGGATCAGCTTGAGGACGTTGCCCAGCACAGAGTTCATCTGCTGGGCTGTCACGTTGGTCACCAGGTTGGTTCTGCACACAGCAACACATGCTGACATCACGCATCTATGCTGGGTTTTTCTCTACACAGCAATTATACACACACACACACACACACACACACCAACCCACAAATACACACACACACAAAGGAAATTTTCTATCTAAAATTACGTTTAAGTAACATACTTTGATTAACGCAAAATAACTGAGCTACCTCATGTGTGCGCGCACACACACACTCACTCACACACGTACACAAACAGAGATCTGTGTGCCAATGTACAACACACACACACTCACACACACATCTGCATGTCTACGTATGTATGTACATACACTCACACACACACACACACACACACACAAAATCACACACACACTCATACATTCTAATTCTTGCCAATACTAGCAGTCACAACCACCGCCTTAATCAGCAAAAGCGGATTCAAAGCAGAACAAATTACCCTTCACGTATTGTCCCATCAGGTCCATGGGCCAACCAGAAAGGCAGGTAACTGAAGAAGAAAAAGAAGACAAATCATTAGTTCAAGCACTTTTTAAATTTTTTTTTTTTTTTTTTTATTCAAGAAGATGTCTAAGAATGATTAACTAATATATCAATAAATCATTTATTATCATCATCTCTTCAAAGAACTATTCAACAGATTCCTCCAGGTCTGTTGGTTTTTCATCAAAGCCCTGGTCTCTGCAAATGGTTTTCTGTCTGCAATGTTGTCAGTCCATCAGTTGGTCTTTTTCCTCCCTTCAGCATCTGTCTATGTCTATATGAATAAATTATTCATCGTTATCGTCTCTTCACCTGCAGACAATGGGCAGCATGACCTCACAAGACTTTGCGCCATATACATACATTTATCAATGTTAACTTATGGGAAGTTAACTGTAGGAAGTGTGACCTCATAAGAATTAGCGCCATAAAAATACATTTATTTTATCATTATCTTCTGACCCGCAGATATAGGGGGCTTGACAAGATAAGACTTTACACTATATAAAGACATTTATTCATATTATTACCTTCTGACCTACAAACACAGACAGCCTGACGTTACAAGATTTAGTGCAGTACATAAATACATTCATTTTCACGGTTATCTTCTGTTCACCTGCAGACCATGGGCAGGGTGACCTCGATGACGTGGGGGGCCTCCATGTACTTGCCCCCGGAGTGTGCAAGTTCCTCAATCTCCGCCACGATCTTGTTCAGGCTGGGAAGGTTCTCCTTCAGCTGGTCCATCACCTCTGTACACACACACACACACACACCCTCACCATCATCATCATCATCATAATCAATGGCTTTTGCATAGTGTATAGCATATTTTTTCAAATCAATTCACTGTACACACACACACACCCTCACCCTCATCATAATCAATGGCATTGCATAGCGCTTTTCTCCAGGTTGATTCACTATACACACACACACCCCTCACCATCATCATCATCATAATCAATGGCATTAACATCTCGAATTTCTCCAAGTTAATTCACTGTACACACACTTTCACCATCATCGTTATAATCAATGGCATTTGCATAGCACATTTCTCAAGCTGACCATCATCATCATCATTATAATCAATGGCATCTGCACAGCGCATTTCCCCATGTTAATTCAGTGTACACACAAACCCCATCATCAAGATAATAATCATATTAATCAATGGCATTTGAACAGCACACTTCTCCAAGTCAATTCACTGTACATACACACACCCCATCATTAAGACATTAATAACAATCAATGGCATTTGAATAGCGCATTTCGCTCATGTTAATTCTTTTTACACACAAATGATGACAAACCCCATCATGATAATAATAATGAATGGCATTTGTAATGCCCATTTCTCAAAGACTCGATACGTTGGCATTCACCCTTTCACAATCAGCCACGCCTCACAGTGACAAAACACACTCAACCAACCACACACATATGCACCCATGAACAAAAAACAGCTCAACTTAACAGAGGAGATAAAGAAAAATCACAAAAACGTCAACAGAGGAGATAAAGAAAAATCACAAAAACATCTCAGAACAGATGTTTTTAGCTGAGATGGTATTTAGCTGAGATTTGAAGACAGGGAGTGTTGTTTGGTGCTGAAACTGAGTGGTGGACTGGATGCTAGTCATTCAGGTAAGACGATAACATGAGGTCCCGTGTGCAGCATGCACTTTGTGCACATGAAAGAACCCACCGTAATGCAAGGGTTGTCCCCCAAAAAATTCTGTAAAGAAATCCACTTTGATAGGAAAACACACATCCAGGCAGAAAATAAAGGTGGTGCTCTCATTGTAGCGATGCACTCTCCCTGGGAACAGCAACCAGAATTTCACACCGACAGATCTGTTATGACAAAAATGTAATACAACACAATACAATGCAACACAACATAAATCAACGCAATGCAGCACAACACAATACAAGACAAGACAATAATCCCATTCCTCACACATCAACCCACTCACCCTGTGCCTCCAAGGAATGCTCAGAGATCTTCCCCTCCAGGCCAAACAGGATGGAATGCCGGTTGTATTTGTTCAGGTCTGGCTCCAGGAACGCCACAGGGAAGCAGCTGGCGAAGGAACCCACGCATTCCCCGAGCGCTGGGCGGTGTCTGCAGTCAACAGAGCATCCCGCTTCTCTATTTGCACACTTATTTCCCTGACAAGTATAGTTTTATGGATTTGTTTCTCTCTGTAACGTTTAATAAGCAAAGTAAGCAAGTCTCAGTGGTGCACAGTTGACAGGGCATGGCTTTACAAGTCTTGTACTTAATAAACAAATAGGTGTGACCTCCAAAACCAATCTGTCGTACCTAATGAACAGATCAAAGAGACCCAAAAAACCAATCTCTAGTAGCTAATAAACAAATCAAAGAGAACCCCCAAATCAATCTCTTGTACCATTAAACAAATCAATGTGACCTCCAAAACCAATCTGTCGTACCTAATAAACAAATCAAAGAGACCCAAAAAACCAATCTCTAGTAGCTAATAAACAAATCAAAGAGAACCCCCAAATCAATCTCTTGCACCATTAAACAAATCAATGTGACCTCCAAAACCAATCTCTCGTACCTAATAAACAAATCAATGTGACCCCCACAAACCTATCTCTAGCACCTAATAAACAAATCAAAACTACCCCCGATTGATAACAAAATAAAAAAATTTGTAAAAACCACTTTTATTACCATCACCTTCTCATAATCAAATGTGCAACAAAATACATTCAAAATACAAAGTATCAATTGTTCAGCTTATCATTTGCATGTCACCCTCAGTTTCTGACACTTATGTAACAGGTGAATGTACTTGATCACAAAACATTCATTCTTCTCAGTTTGAAAAAAAAAAAAAAACCACCCCCCAAAACAAAACAAAACCAAGAGCTAAGAAGATACCTTCACATTAAAGCATAGATAGTAATCAACACACATTATTTGTAGTTCAATCGCCATTATTTTCTCAATTAAGTTACTTGACGTGTGTCTCATCAACAGACACTGAACACAACACACACTCAACATAACAGAGAATCATCACAAAAAAATGCACAGATTAAATCAAATGACACCCCCCCCCCCCCCCCCCCAACACACACACACACACATACACACACACACACACACACAAAAAAAAAATATATATATATATATATCATACTAAAATGCAGTGTCAGTTGTTTTTGTCATCACAGCACACCACATTCCAGTGGTTATAAAAGAAGGAGTGTTTCAAACCTGAATATTCAATAAATATGGTTCTGACAGAGTAACAATAAAACACGACTGCAAGTGCAAAGTGAAGGCGATAAGGCACAAGTAACGTGCTGCATGTAGGATGCACAGACAAACAATCTAAACATGAGGTGAAATCTTTTTATCAACATGAAGTGATTACAGTGTCACCAGACAGAAAAGGTGCAAGGCCAAAAGCGCTGTTTACTTTTTAAGCTACAAGGATCAACAACAAAATTCTGCTTTCAGCTAGCGACTCTGCTGCATTGAAGATCGTAGTGACAGTCAGAATTTTATCATAGTAGGAACACAAAAATGAACAACTAAGAAAAGATACAAATAACCAACTATGTTGGCTTTCAAAAAAAAGGATAAAGATCCAATATCCTTTTAGGGCCATTTGGGCAGTGAATTTATACTGGTGTGTCCAGGACACTCCTGGTGTCCTCTTTGCCAACCTTCCAATTTGCAACAAAGAAACCTTTAACGGTAATGCCAAATACAACTTTGTAGTACTTTTTATCTTCTCAAACTGAGAATCTTTACTTTAAATATTAGACAGTTTCAGTTTCAAGGGGGTGTTGAAGCAAACAGGATGATCCATATAAGCTACACCACATCTGTTTAAAAAAAAAAAAAAAAAAAAGAATTTTTTTTTTTTTTCAAAGAGAAGATGCTTGGCCACATAAACCCAACATGCGTGTCAGTCCTAGAGTCAGATGTGCATGAAAACAAAATAAATTATACATAATTAAATAAACAAACCCTCCATGAATGGGGCACAAAGCAAGCTTGAGCACAAAAACCAACAAAGCCGCAAAGCTCACAGGCACATAATTCACTTCAGATGTTCAACGCTGCAAGCAAACCAACAGGCCACAAGCAAAGGAAAGAGAGAAGTTAAATCAGACAATAAAGAAGCAAACTATATTCCTGCACGATAACTCTACAACATTTTCTTTGCTGTCTTCACACTGCAAAGAGTATTTCCAAACACTGTTTTTGCAATGTCTGGCTAAGTTGATTGCAACAGTCAGAAATCATCCCACCACACTGTTTTCAAAGCTCTCATCAACAAACAAAATCAATGCAGCATTCACAGAACAATGCTTACACAACGCTGGAAGGAATCTGAGTGCTGAATGGGCAATTTATGTATGTTATCACATGAGCAGAGCTTTGTGCTTCCGCAAGATAAAACAAGAAAGTGCCAGAGAGCCATAAAAGTACATTATCATCAACACTCATCTGAACACACACACACACACACACACACACACACACACAACCACACACCCAACTTACTTCCAAAAGAAACACTAGCATTAACAGTTGTGTGTGCCCATCTTTCTGCCATTCTCAGACAAACACACAATCAATTTTGTTAAACTAATAACACGTAGAGCCAAGTACAAGTACTTCTAAACGTCTTATGAAGTGAAAAGGACTTCATTTTGAGAAAAGTCAAGACTGGAAATTTTTATGTTTCATCAATTCAAGGGTATTAACTCACATGGTTTATTATTTTTAACTGTGAATTCCGACTGATTCTGTGGATATTTTTATGGCAGTTTGGGGCATATTCCAGTAAGTGATGAGGCGTTCACAAATCTTTCTCTGAATAAATATTTAACGGTCTCCTTCTCCAACTTTCCATCACATGTTATCGTGTATTGTTGATTGAATATAGGATTGAACGGGCAGGTCAACAACTTGAAACAAAATGGCGTCGTTCGTGTTTGCGAAGAATATGAGCACGCATTTTGAATGTGTATAAATATGTGTACGCAATTGATTTTTGCCCATGACCTTCAGGGCTGATCTGTAAGTCCACTCGTCGTATTGATTTTAGTAATTTTCCGAAAAAGACCACTTGGGCGAATGAACATAGTGAAAGCCCTGTACACTCAGAGTAAAACACACAAGCTTTTTATGTATTGAGTATAATTTCAAAATGTAATGTTTAAGATGAGAAAGATCAGTTTAAAGCAAATTAAGTCCCCTAGCATTAACTACAGATTAATTTCCCTTTTTTACTATGTGCACCAAAACGTTTGCAAAATAAACATAACTTCCATGCTTAGCAAAAGAAGTTCCTGTTTTAACAAAAAATGATAATAATGACTGCTCCTGTTGTTGTGTCAGAATATCAGATCAAAGTGCCAAGTTTAGAGAATAAAAAAAATATAAATATAACAGTAAATGCAGTTTGCATATAATTTGGCTTCTTTTTTTATTTTTTGTGCCCATCCCAGAGGTGCAATATTGTTTTAAACAAGATGACTGGAAAGAACTGAATTTTTCCTATTTTTATGCCTAATTTGGTGTCAACTGACAAAGTATTTGCAGAGAAAATGGCAATGTTAATGTTTACCACGGACACACACACACACACAAACACAACCGAACACCGGGTTAAAACACAGACTCACTTTGTTTACGCAAGTGAGTCAAAAATGATACACAGCAAACAATATATTTGGCTGAATGACACTCAAAGTTACATGTATATGATTAGACAAAGTGCACCGCACAAAATGAAGATAAACAAAATCCCCTATAAAATCATACTTTTCTATAAATGGACAGCAGCAACAATAACAGCAACCATACGACAAGAGTAATGCACACACACACACACACCTACACACTCCACACATGCACAAATATGCATGTTACACACACACATGCACTTTCACACAAACACACACAAACACAGGCACACGCGTCTGCATAACAAACACACTCACATACACTTTTTAAAAAAGAAGAACAACAAAACACATACATTGCCTCACGTAAAAAAACATCTATGAGTGCCTCTAGCATACAAGCAAGAATACATAAAAGAAAAACAAAAACAAAAACAAACAAAAATAAAAAGACAACAGCAACAACAAAAAGACACTGTCAGAAGAGAGAATAATAAAAAACAAAACAAAAAAAAACTTTTTTTTTTTTTTTTTTAAACCCTCTTTGCATTTACACATTTTACACAGAGAAACTCTTCTGACTATTTGGCTGTGGCTGCAGCAAATGCAAGAGGTTAACTCACTCCAGACGATGGAACGCTATAGCGTTCCTGAATATAAGACGCAGTTCCGGACAGAGTAACGCTATAGCAGTTTTGACAATTAAAATTTTTTCCATGTTTTCCTCATGGGGTAGCATAACAACCACAGCTACACTAGGCATTGCGAACATGTCGAGGACCAATGGAAAGTTTCATTGTGGGATTCCGTAACAGCACACTCGCCGGCAAGCCAATGACTTCGGCACCCCACATAACAAGCTAATCTGCATACGTATCGAAAATGGTGTTGCATGCGATACAAGTGGAAATTTTGGGAGCAATATAGATCATGACAGTGGTTTTTACTGCTGCTGAAGTGATTGAAATGCTTCAAACTGAAGGTTCCGATATCGACGAGGATGATGAAGACTTTGAATAAAGTATCTGCAGTGAAGAAAGCTACCAGCAAGAGGGAAATGACAGTGACTCAAAATTCGGAGGGCAGAGAAGAGGGAGGGAGGTGGGTGTACACACAACAAGAGGAGAGGGGTCAGTGGGTCAAGTACAGCAAGTTTCTTTCAGTTACTTTATGTTTTGTATTTTTTGTGATTTTTTTTATTCTTACCCTAACAAATGGGGCGTTTGTTGGGAAAAGGAGAGGAGAAAACTTTCCGTCCCAAGTGAGTTTAAAAAAAAAAAAAAAAAAAAAAAAGGAATGAAGGAAGGAAAGAAAGCTCAACACTCCACTGCCAGTCTCAAGCACATGCATGCACCAAGCACAGCAAAGCAGGTCAGAAGCCGACAGAGGGAGAGAGGAGGGAGGACACAGTACCTTGCCAGCTCCGCACTGATAGTGTCCCTACAGAAGACAGACAGACACACAGGTCAACACAGGCCCTCAATCACATACCATACACATGGCATCTTTTCAGCGTCGCTCTCACTCCATTCTTTTCTTTCTTTTTTTTTTCTTCTGCCATGAGTCATCCATCAGTCTAGGTCTACTTTTACACTGGTCTGGGTCTAGTTCATGTTTTCAAGTTTAAGCATGCAAAAGTGAGGGTGGTATGAGTCTGAGTGCGTATTCTGCATTTGCATGTCCTTGTTCGTGTGTGTTTATGTTTGTATGTGTGATTTGTGTGAGCGTGTGTGCGTGTTTGTGTATATGTTTGTGAAGCAAAGCCAAGCCATGTGTGTGTGTGTGTGTGTTTGTGTGTGTGTGTGAGTGTGTGCATGTGTGTGTGTGTGTGTGCATGTATGCATGTGTGTGAGTGTGTGTGTGGTGTGTCCAAGCTTGTGTGTGTGCATATGCATAGGCCCACATCATGCATGATGACAAATGTCTGGATCCATGTGAGAATATGCATGTAAGAAAGTGAAACATTTCTGACTTCACACAGTCTTTTTATCTTCGTCTAAAAAACAAAAAAACAAAAAACCCATGTAACTTAGAACCTTGATATTCTTTCATCCTTGCATTTGTCCTTTCAAAACTATTTGCCTTTGTCCTTTACAAAACTATCCACCCTACATCTCCAGCATCCACTCCTCCCACCCACCTCCCCACACCCTCAACAACTATCACCTGTCAAACAGTTATCAACAACGCACACCTGTATACCTTTCTGAGGGAGAAAAAAACATCAACACACACACACACACATCCACAAAACATGTTCAAACAGTTCAGCCTCTGATGAATTAAAACAACATCTGTGGACGACGTGTTTCATTACAACCCAGTGCATATAACATAGAGCCACAAAGAGTAACATTGAAGCTGCTGCAAATAAAAAAAAAAACTTGGACGGGAGCAGCTGACGAGGCAAACTAACATGCTGACAGAGACAGAAGGACAGGACAGGTCCACATGAACGCCAGTGGTTCTGAGCAGATGACTTGGAAGGAAACTGTTCAACAAGTGAGAACAAACAAGGAGAGAAAACATCAGCATCTTATCCCTAAACATTGCCTCTTATCTTGATCCCCAAGCATTCACAAAAAGGCAGACTTTCTAACTCAATGTTGAAATTTAGTGTCTTAATCACAAAAAAGTCTGAATTGTGATGGATTTTTTTTCTGAGATTTCTGACATGAAAACCGTGTGAGTATGTATACCTGTTGGAGAACGCAGAACTGCTGGTGCCGAGAGTGTAGAGAGCGTTCAGGATGCGGTAACAGGCCAGCTGGATGTCGTTCACTGAAACACACATTTCATGATGACTTGAAGTGAAATTCAAGATGAGCTTGTTTGTGTGTTTGCACGCATGCAAGTGCTCTTGTGTGTTTTGAGTCTGACGTGTTATTGTAAAGCACTTTGTGAGGCTTTAAGCACAATATAAATGTATTATTATCATTAGCACCATTATCATTATTATCATTACCATCATTATATTTGCCACCATCATGATCATCATCATCATGAGTGCCTAATGGTAGCTGTCAGAGGCTCTACCCAGGTAGGCAGCCTGTTGTGCAAACGACTCCATGTTTGTAAAGAGCTTAGAGCTTGGTTTTGAATGAGGATAGGTGCTACGCAAGTATCCATATCCATCCATTACTATTATCATTACTGCTATTACTACTACTACTACAATTAAGATCACTGTTTTTCTATTACAGCATTACTACAATCACCACTATCATCATCATTTACATATGGACTTCATCTTCTTCTTCTTCTGCGTTCGTGGGCTTCAACTCCCACGTTCACTTGTACATATGCAAGTGGGCTTTTTACGTGTATGACCGTTTTTACCCCGCCATGTAGGCAGCCATACTCCGCTTTCGGGGGTGTGCATGCTGGGTATGTTCTTGTTTCCATAACCCACCGAACGCTGACATGGATTACAGGATCTTTAACGTGCATATCTGATCTTATGCTTGCGTATACACACGAAGGGGGTTCAGGCACCGGCAGCTCTGCACATATGTTGACCTGGGAGATCGTAAAAATCTCCACCCTTTACCCACCAGGCGCCGTCACCGTGATTCGAACCCGGGACCCTCAGATCGAAAGTCCAACGCTTTAACCATTCACGGCGGCACAAGGCAGCCCTTTTAGTTTTGGCGCGAAGCGGAGGGGAGAGGGATGAACAGCGAGCGAGCGCGAAACGTTGGAAAGGTGATAGCCTGGACAGACAGGCAGGCAGTATATGGGGCAGCGCTCTGGCGCACCACTAACTTCGCGCTATTCTTTGCGGAGCGCATGTTACACGGGCAGTGTGTACAGCTGTGAACAGCTTCGCTGCTGCTGATAAACTGTCAGAAACAGGGTTATGTGCTTTTAAAAAATAATACTCTATGTCAGAATGCAACAAGAAGGGCGCTATGGGTGTGAATGGATGTGTGATTTTCTGACAAATTTAACGATACCAAACATGAGCAGGTTTAATTTCCTACAGGCAGTGTACAAGCAGTCCAAAACTTAGCGAGCACACGAACATTCTGTTCGAACTGAGGAACACACACGGAACGTAGTTCAATTTCAACTCCGTGTTGTGTGTGTACATCGTTTTACTTGGAGATAAAACTTGTATCATGATATACATGCATGTCTCCACGATACAACTGGAAGGAAAATATAGCCGATACATTACCTAGAGGTGGCAGACCGCCCCGGAATTAATATCAGTATTTAACGATCAGCTCCACTGAGAACTGCTGCCAGCCACTTAAGTTTCACACTTCTCTCAACATCACGGGAAGAGAGACGGACAGGCAGACATATATATGCAGGGACAGACATACTGAGAAACAGAGGAACGTGTACGGAGAGAGAAAGGGGAGAGGCACAGAGAGAGAGGGAGAGAGACAGACGCAGAGAGAGAGAGAGAGAGAGACGCACACAGAGAGGGGGGGGAGAGATTTTCGCCGACTAGATGTTTTGCGTGTCAGTATGTGTGCCTTTGCTTGCGACATGCATTTGGTCAGTCTAAAAGATACACCTTGACGATACCATGCTTTTAGTAAACGATCACAATGTAACGTACTGACATGCATTTGTAAGTTCTAAATAATAAAATCCATTCCTACCTGAACTTATAAATCCGTATGAACTCCTTGTTTGTAGTTGGTAATCCACTCAGTTGAAGTGTGACACTGACTAAACTCAAACATTTTTTTTCTTTTCTTGTTTTTTCCTTACAATGTGTGTGTGCGGGAGGGAGGGATTCAGGGTGGAGAAAAGAACAGGGCTGAAAATTTCTTTATTCTTTACTTTTTGATTTGTGCCGTGATTCTCCTGCTTGGGGTACGACTTGCTGAAGCATGGGGGAGACAATAGTCATGTGCTCTTGCATGATGACACGTAGTTTGTCATCTTGTGACTGCATCCCTAATACTTTCTTTTGAGTGAATTGACGACTGCGTGTGTTGCCTCCCCCCCTTGTTCATTTTTTTGTAGCACTTGATACAAATGCATGTGGGATGTTTGCCCTCTTCATCATTCGAAACATCTAGACCGAAAAAACGAAACAGTTCAGAAGAATACTTGGCACAAAGTCTTGCATTCAACCCCTTATCTTTATCTCTTCTGAGAACCCGCTCACCACACACACGACACATATTATCCAAACATCTCAAGTGTTCACTGAAGGTGTGTTGCCCAGTCAGCAATGCTGCCACTACCGCACCAGATTCCATTTTTGTCGGCACTCACACACACACACTTAGGTCAAATAACTGGATGTAACACAAACACTCGGACAGTGTCTGGTAAATCACACAACACACTTAAAGTTCACATTCACTGGAATCATGTACACAAAAATGACAGCAAACAAAAACCGGTGTGCACGAATATGATGAAATGAAAATCACTTAAACAATACACCTTTCTCTGCTGGAAACATAGGCACAAAGAGCGCGGCGCGCGCTCCCCTCCCCCCCCCCCCCTCCCATCCCAGAGGAATCTAGGTCAGCAGCCGTGCTCCTGACCGCTCACTGAACTCTGAAACTAAATAGCTCTGCTGGAAGTTAAGCGGCACAGCCGTGCATTCGGCTATGGCGCCCGTCGACATATGGATAACAGGCCACATACCAATGAGGTCTGTGCCGAAGTGGTTCAGCCCAAAGTGATCGTACAAGGAGCTGAGGACGGGCAGCAGCACCATGTGGACGTAGTTGAGGGAGGTGGCCCCTCTGGAAATGGTGCCCTTCACGTGGCTGAACCGCTCCTTCATCAGGTTCTCCACCACCTGCAGGGAACATCATCATCATCATCATTGTCATTACAGTCATCATTATCATTACTGACAGTTATATATGAAGAAGTTGGCCCCTCTACAGATGGTTCACCACCTGCAGGGAACATCATTCCCATCATTATCTAAAACAAAACATAAGTACAAGATATATTCAGTATGCAAGAAGAATAAAAGTGGAAAAAAAATATCAGGGTTTACCTGAAAAAAACAAAACAAAAAAAAACCAGCCTGGAAGGGTGAGCAGACAGAAGAAAACGGGAGGAGGAGGGGACAAAGAAAGACAGAGATAAACAGGGAGAGAGAGAGAGAGATAGAGGGAGGGAGAGAGAAGTGGGGGGGGGGGGGGGGGCGGGTGAACGATTACGATTATGAATGTGATGAGAAAAGGTGTGACTTTAGAAATCCAGATTTCTTCAAGAATCCTGATTACTTCATCCACTACAGTCCTGATTTCTCTGTTTTTTTCATCCACTACAGTTCTGATTACTTCATCCACAACAGTCCTGATTTCTCTGTTTTTTTCATCCACTACAATCCTGATTTCTTCATCCACAACAGTCCTGATTTCTCTGTTTTTTTCATCCACTACAATCCTGATTTCTTCATCCACAACAGTCCTGATTTCTCTGGTTTTTTCATCCACTACAATCCTGATTACTTCATCCACTACAGTCCTGATTTCTCTGGGTTTTTTCATCCACTACAATCCTGATTACTTCATCCACTACAGTCCTGATTTCTCTGGTTTTTTCATCCACTACAATCCTGATTACTTCATCCACTACAGTCCTGATTTCTCTGGTTTTTTCATCCACTACAATCCTGATTACTTCATCCACAACAGTCCTGATTTCTCTGGTTTTTTCATCCACTACAATCCTGATTTCTTCATCCACAACAGTCCTGATTTCTCTGGTTTTTTCATCCACTACAATCCTGATTACTTCATCCACAACAGTCCTGATTTCTCTGGTTTTTTCATCCACTACAATCCTGATTTCTTCATCCACTACAGTTCTGATTTCTTCATCCACAACGGTTCTGATTTCTCTGGTTTTTTCATCCACTACAATCCTCATTTCTTCATCCACTACAGTTCTGATTTCTTCATCCACAACGGTTCTGATTTCTCTGGTTTTTTCATCCACTACAATCCTCATTTCTTCATCCACTATGATCCAAATTTCTTGATCATCTTCATACACATTATGAATACACAGCACTCTACTTCACTCGCTTTATGAATATAAAACATTTCACAGATAATAAGATGTGGATTTGTTTGCATAAGCAAAAGAAAAAAAAAAGGAAGAGGAAAAAAACAAAAACCCCAAACAAACAACAACAAAAGAAATCCCCCAAGACCACAACACAGGACAGGGGACAGCACCTGGGTCAGGTCATCGGCGGCGTTGTTGAAGAAAGGCAGGAGGGAGGACCGCACCATCTCTGGGCCGTTCTTCACCACAGACCTGCCAACAGCATGCACGATTTATCGTTTTATCTGTTTATCTTCACGACAGACCTGCTAACAGCATGCACGATTTATCGTTTTATTTGTTTGTTTATCTTCACCACAGACCTGCCAACAGCACACACGATTTATCGTTTTATCTGTTTATCTTCACGACAGACCTGCTAACAGCACGCACAATTTATCGTTTTATCTGTTTATCTTCACCACAGACCTGCCAACAGCACGCAGGATTTATCGTTTTATCTGTTTGTTTATCTTCACGACAGACCTGCCAACAGCATGCAGGATTTATCGTTTTATCTGTTTGTTCATCTTCACCACAGACCTGCCAACAGCACGCACAATTTATCGTTTTATCTGTTTGTTCATCTTCACCACAGACCTGCCAACAGCATGCAGGATTTATCGTTTTATCTGTTTGTTCATCTTCACCACAGACCTGCCAACAGCACGCACAATTTATCGTTTTATCTGTTTGTTCATCTTCACCACAGACCTGCCAACAGCACGCACAATTTATCGTTTTATCTGTTTGTTCATCTTCACCACAGACCTGCCAACAGCACGCAGGATTTATCGTTTTATCTGTTTGTTTATCGCAGCAGGCAGGATTTATCGTTTTATCTGTTTGTTCATCTTCACCACAGACCTGCCAACAGTTCGCAGGATTTATCGTTTTATCTGTTTGTTCATCTTCACCACAGACCTGCCAACAGCACGCAGGATTTATCGTTTTATCTGTTTGTTTATCTTCACCACAGACATGCCAACAGCATGCACGATTTATCGTTTTATTTGTTTGTTTATCTTCACCACAGACCTGCCAACAGCACGCACGATTTATCGTTTTATCTGTTTATCTTCACGACAGACCTGCTAACAGCATGCACGATTTATCGTTTTATTTGTTTATCTTCACCACACACCTGCCAACAGTACGCACGATTTATCGTTTTATCTGTTTGTTTATCTTCACCACACACCTGCCAACAGCACGCACGATTTATCGTTTTATCTGTTTGTTCATCTTCACCACAGACCTGCTAACAGCACACAGGATTTATCGTTTTATCTGTTTGTTCATCTTCACCACAGACCTGCCAACAGCACGCAGGATTTATTGTTTTATCTGTTTGTTCATCTTCACCACAGACCTGCCAACAGCACGCACGATTTATCGTTTTATCTGTTTGTTTATCTTCACCACAGACCTGCCAACAGCACGCACGATTTATCGTTTTATCTGTTTGTTTATCTTCACCACAGACCTGCCAACAGCACGCACGATTTATCGTTTTATCTGTTTGTTTATCTTCACCACAGACCTGCCAACAGCACGCACGATTTATCGTTTTATCTGTTTGTTCATCTTCACCACAGACCTGCCAACAGCACGCACGATTTATCGTTTTATCTGTTTGTTCATCTTCACCACAGACCTGCCAACAGCACGCACGATTTATCATTTTACCTGTTTATCACAGCACGCACGATTTATCTTTTTATCTGTTTGTTTATCTTCACCACAGACCTGCCAACAGCACGCACGATTTATCGTTTTATCTGTTTATCTTCACCACAGACCTGCCAACAGCATGCAGGATTTATCATTTTATCTGTTTGTTTATCTAAACAATCTATTCATCAATTCATTCATTAATTCATATCTTTGTTGCTTGTATCCCAGCTGATCTAACAGGGCTGTATCAGGGCTTAAAAACTGTAAATACTGACGATACAGAATTCAAAATATAAATGTAAAAGAAAATAAAGGACAAGTAGTCACATTCATGCACATAAACCACGAGACACGCCTCTGATGCTGACCATTCCACTGTTTTCTCAAGACTGAAAAAAAAAAAAAAATTAATTAAAAAAAAATCCCCTGACCTGGTCAAACATTCACCTTCACACATATACACAACATTATACAAAGTAGGCATTCCAAACAAAACTTGCCAATGGGCACCCCACACATCTTTTACATAAGAAAAAAAAATACAGCAAAGTAACAGAGCCCAGTCATCAAGCCCAGTAAAAGACAAAACATGTTCAAGGTTTTCTAGAAAAAAAAATGTATGTGAATTGACTAGCAAGGCAGAAAATAAGAAAGGAAGAGATGAGAGAAATAAAAAAGAAAGACTAGAAATAAAGAGAACAATAGAAATGAGGAAATTTCTAGCACAGTATTTCCAGAAGGCCGGGATACTATCTCTATACTTAAAAAGCCCCTGACATCCCCATGTGGCACAGAAAAATCACCAACCACAATAAGTTTCAGTTTCACAAGAAGGTGTCGCTGCGTTCAGGCAAATCCATATGAGTTACACAACATCTGCTTTGCAGATGCCTGACCAGCAGCATTCCCTGGCCATACTGATACAGAAGAAAAAAGAAAATATATTGAAATCAACCAGTTTTTTTTATCCAGACTGTAGAAGTTGGTTCCCTTCGTTTGCGATCTGTGCATATGTAGGAACATGTATACCATTCTAATTAGAAGAATTTTGACGCAAGGGCATTGCTAGGGTGCAGGGCTGGATGAATCATTATCATGAAATATTTCTATCATTTTATCACTATCAATATGATTATGATGAGAGTCTCATGGCCAGCTGACGGACACCACTGACCTGAAGTCCACGGCCTGCACCAGCATGCGCAGACACCTGACAGAGATGTTGACATCATGGCCAAAGGCAGTGATCTTCATGCGCAGCGTCTGTGCCAGCTTGCAGAACAGGCTGAAAATGTAGGGGCGAGGGAAGGGGTCAGGTCAGCGTGAATCCTGATTCATCACTACATTTGTTCACATCATTCCAGGCATACGCTCCCCCCCCCCACCCCCAATGAATGTAGTTTTATCATTCATTTAGAGTTTGTATCAAAACAACAAAGGCACTCTAGTTTTATCATTCACTGATTAAGTTTGTATTAAACAATTAAAGCACTCTAGCTTTTTCATTCAGTGATTAAGTTTGTGTTAAACAATCAAGACACTCAAGCTTTATCATTCATTGATTAAGTTTTTATTAAACAATTGAAGCAATCTAGCTTTTTTCATTCAGTGATTAAGTTTTTATTAAACAATTGAAGCACTCTAGCTTTTTCATTCAGTGATTAAGTTTGTATTAAACAATCAAGACACTCAAGCTTTATCATTCAGTGATTAAGTTTGTATTAAACAATCAAGACACTCAAGCTTTATCATTCAGTGATTAAGTTTGTATTAAACAATCAAGACACTCAAGCTTTATCATTCAGTGATTAAGTTTGTATCAAATAATGAAGGCACTCCTGCTCTGTCATATTACCACACAGATTGAGAATCTGTCATTTTCACATAGTCTGTGAGTCTCTCCTTTATTTATCCACACTGGGAACTAACAAATCTAAAGCTGTGATGTGTTTGAATCATGCTATGTAAAAGCTTGTCTCTATTTTGCTGTTTCTTTCTCCTTGGCACTTTTGTGTGCATGTATATACTGTGTACATGTATGTATTAATACACATGCAGCTTGCTTCACCTGGCTGCCATCTCCTTTTCCTTGATGGAAGCCATTCCAGACGAGCTCTGCGGAGAGTTGGGAGGTGCTATGAAGTATCCTCTGTGGGCGTGGAAGTATTTCTCCACAAAAGGCAGCACAACCTGCCACACAGCCATGGACATACACATAGGTTCATTCATCCTCAACTTGATCACTTCAACACAGCAACAGAAAAGAAAAAGGAACAAAAAAAAACAAAACAAACAAACTAATACACACACAAAAAAACCCCAGAAACTGCATGCACAAGAATATCATTCTCAATATGACGCTCAATATACTTTCCTGATCTGATGGTCATAGTCGGACACAGCTGACTATCATATGTGTATTTCCTTAAACATTTATTCTGAAATAAGGAGTATGCACAACTTCAGCACTATATATCCTGAAAACGGAGAATGAATACCTACATGGCAGGGGTAAATACGGTCATACACATCAAAGCCCACTCGTGTATAGGAGTTTATGTGGGAGTTGCAGTCCAAAAACATTTGGAAAAAAAAACAAAAACAAAAAAAACAACACATCATCACTATTTAGAAAAAGTGTAGTCCCAGAATATTGGGAGCTTGCGTCATTTCAGTATTATATTATTATCACTGCTACTATTATTATAAAGGAAAAACGTAGTCCCAAAGCACTCCGCAGTACAAAGCGTCCACACCCTGTGCCCATTATCACTGCTACTATTATTATAAAGAAAAAACGTAGTCCCAAAGCACTCCGCAGTACAAAGCGTCCACACCCTGTGCCCCCACACCCACCTTGCCGAAGAACTTGACGTCCTCGGTGGCCGTGGAGTAGCTCTCGCGGCGGGAGAAGCGTGAGGAGGGCCGCATCTGGCGCATGTTGAGGGCGGCATTGTCCAGATACTCCAGCAGCTTCTCCAGCAGGCTGTAGGCAAAGCGCCGCTCTGTGGCCGACACCCCCACCCCACTATCCGCCTCAGACTCGCGGCTCCCTCTGGAATTAGATTCACGCCGGCGCTCCAGTCCCATGTCCCCACTGACACGGGAGGGTGGGTGGTGGGGAAGTTGACGACAATGAAGAGGAAGGTGCAGAGTGGACGTCCATTGCCCAGAGTGGAGAAAATCCCACGTGCGCCAGTCATGCATGGCAAACCAAACCACAGTAGCAAGGCAACCAAGGACGTGAAGATACATAGGAAAAAAGAGAAAACAGAAACAAAACCACCGAATGTCAACATAATGTTCACTGTAACCAGATAACGTGTACAATACCCATCACAAGAAAAATATGTTTAAAAAAAAAAAAAGTTCCATGCATAAAAAATATGAAAAAGAAAACTCATTTACAACACCTGGAGAAAGACATACTGAATTAAAAGAAAATAAAAACAACAGTCAATATATTGGAACATTCATAACATACTTGACAACATTTGGGAAACTGTCTTTTTTGAGTTACAGAGCACACCACTCTTACAGCTTTAGCTCTCAATGTAAAATATGCTTTTGATGCTTTTGGAAAAAAAAAAGCACTTGCCACAACCACAATATCAATATGAGTACAATCGTCATTAACTCTTTCACCACCACAGGCATCTTACGTCTACTAGATAGTACACCACCACAGGTGACTTTAGTCCACATGGACAGGTCATGTTAAAAGGACCATTTTTCACACTGTAACAAAGCTTTACAGCTGCAGCCAGTTTTCCACCAGTAGAACAATGACTGACCTTTGCCCCATGACTGAATTTGAAGAGAACAAGGCTATTGTGATGTTCTGACATGAACCGAAGCCTGTGACTGAGATCATCGTATCTAAATTATTTGGTGCTGGGGAGTGTTTTTTTACAAAGAAACGTGGAGGTGAAAGAGTTAAAGGCTGTCACATAACTGTGATAACAAAAATTGAGCTTACTGCTCAGGATATCAGTCACCATTCTTTTACAAATACTACTACTAATAATGAATATATAGACTCCCTATCTCTGGAGAACCCAGACTCCGGACTTCTTCCTCTCTGGGAACTGCATTACTTTTGCTCAGCAAAATCAATTACAGCACATGACTGTGTAAGAAAAGTAGTCAATGCACTTCAAAGTCATTCCAGACTGATGTTATTTCACCAAGGTTCAAAGTAAAGGGCTGAATTCAACTGCTGGGAGTCACAGTAGTGGTGTGTGAGGTAATCCCAGACAATGTACATACTGACCAGAATTCACATATTTCACACAACTCTAGGCACAGTATATACTGATTAAATGATCATACACAACATAAGGTAATCCCAGAGAAAGCATACATAAGGAAATACAAATACATCCAGAAAAGTAAGCCCAGACATATTATACAAATATGAAAATGTAAATACTCATTTAACTTATTCATGAAACAAATGAAATTTGTATACTTAATAGGTTAGTATTTCTATAAAACTTACATACTGTGTATGTATGTGTCTGTATTAGGACTTGTATGATGACATAATATGTGGAGACCACCAATTCTTTGACAACATTCACACGCACACGCACACACACTCATACATCAGGCATTTGCATGCACAAGCATATGTACACAAACACACACACACATCCATGCATGTGCACAATTATACATGTAGAGGTGCACACACACACACACACACACACACACACGTACACACACACACACATGTACACACACTTGCACACATATAAACGCACGCACGTATGCACATACACACACACACACACACATATATATATATATACACACAGGACAAACAGGAAATGAAGTAAACTAACATAAGCATTGTACTTAACAAGGTAGAGCAAAAATCTGTCCATGCAAAAGAGGACATAAAAAGGAACAAGGGCAAAGGATATCTAACAGATCTGAACAAATACCATATAAATAAATGATACAATATCCATGAAGCTTTATGGCCCATCACCATGCAACAGTCTATTTCGACCACCACTCCAGGGAAGCAGCATAAGCTCCACAACACGATTCTGTTCTTTTTATAGTTATCATTGTGAATATTGTCATGTGATATCAAGACGGTTCATTTTCCTAAGTCATGAGGATTGTAAAATAATGTAATGTGACAAAAAGGCAATGTTTCACTTTTGTAAGTCATGAGGATTGTAAAATAATGTAATGTGACAAAAAGGCAATGTTTCACTTTTGTAAGTCATGAGGATTGTAAAATAATGTAATGTGACAAAAAGGCAATGTTTCACTTTTGTAAGTCATGAGGATTGTAAAATAATGTAATGTGACAAAAAGGCAATGTTTCACTTTTGTAAGTCATGAGGATTGTAAAATAATGTAATGTGACAAAAAGGCAATGTTTCACTTTCGTAAGTCATGGGGATAGTAAAATAATGGGATATGATAATAAAGCAATTTTTCATTTTTGTTGCCATGAGGATTGTACATACTGTAATATGATAAGGCAATGATTCATCTGTGTAAGTCTGATAACACGGCAATGATGTGTGTTACGTTATGATGATTTTTTTTAAAAATGTGATGCAATAACAAGACAATTCATTTTTAGTAAGTTATGAGAATTGTAAATAATGTGATGTAATACTGAGACAACGATTCCTGCGTAAAAACTGAAGAATATGGTATAAACTGTTTTAAAGTTGACATCACAATAATACATATTGCCAATGTGGCACTACATCTGCTGTCACACATCACCAGCTGGCTGTAAGTTTTCAATCCTATCAGACAGCTTTACATCACAGCCGTACTGTTCCCACCCAAAATGCTGCTCCCATCCAGGTGGTGTGTTTTTGCTTTTTTCACTTCCCTGTGTGTGAGAGTGTGTGTGTGTGTGTGTGTGTGTGTGTGTGTGTGTGTGTGTGTGGTAATAGCAATATTTCTATTCATTTAATGTCTTTTCACACAATGTGATATTAGACAAACTGAGCAAGTAACTGTGAGCGTGTATGTGCTTACGCACAGGAATGAATATGTCCTTTGTACAGGTTCATTCTGCTGCCTTCTTCTCTTTGTCCTTTATCTTGCAAGGAAGACACATTCCACAAATCAAAACCTGTAAACAACTGATCAACTCAGCTTTTTCTCCACACTTTGATTCATCTTTGCCTGCAACAACCAGAATAAATTGTGGATATATATGTAAATAAACCGAATGCCATGTTTGCTCAGGACATGGACAATTCACAATTCAGATCTTGTGAACAGCTGATGAATTAAGTCACATTTCTAAACACTCCATGATTCCTCTTTGCCTGCATGACCACAATACATCTTTGTGCCATGTTTGCTGAGGGCCGGGGCCACGTCACCTGGAGATCCTGAAGCCCAGGAACTGGAGGAACCTCAGCAGCTCCTGGGCGTGTTCCCGGGTCTTCTTGCGCTCCCTGTCCGTCAGGATGTCGTAGGGCACCAGCTGTGGGTGCACCCCTCCACCTGCACACAGTGAACAATCCACCCTGTACCTGCCGAACACTGTACACAGTGTGCAATCCACCCTTCACGTACTGAACACTGTACACAGTGTGCAATCCACCCTTCACGTACTGAACACTGTACTCAGTGTGCAATTCATCCTGTTCAATCCACCCTGTACCTGCTGGAAACTGTACACTGTGTGCAATCCACCCTGTTCCTGCTTGAAACTGTACACAGTGTGCAATCCACCCTGTTCAATCTACCCTGTACCTGCTGGAAAGTGTGCAATCCACCCTGTCCCTGCTTGAAACTGTACACAGTGTGCAATCCACCCTGTACCTGCTGAACACTGTACACAGTGTGCAATCCACCCTGTTCCTGCTTGAAACTGTACATAGTGTGCAATCCACCCTGTACCTACTGAACACTGTACACAGTGTACAATCTACCCTGTTCAATCCACCCTGTACCTACTGAACACTGTACACAGTGTGCAATCTATCCTGTTCAATCCACCCTGTACCTACTGAACACTGTACACAGTGTGCAATCTATCCTGTTCAATCCACCCTGTACCTACTGAACACTGTACACAGTGTGCAATCTATCCTGTTCAATCCACCCTGTACCTGCTGAACACTGTACACAGTGTGCAATCCACCCTGTTCAATCCACCCTGTACCTGCTGAACACTGTACACAGTGTGCAATCCACCCTGTTCAATCCACCCTGTACCTACTGAACACTGTACACAGTGTGCAATCTATCCTGTTCAATCCACCCTGTACCTACTGAACACTGTACACACCCTGTACCTACTGAACACTGTACACAGTATGCAATCCACCCTGTTCAATCCACCCTGTACCTACTGAACACAGTACACAGTATGCAATCCACCCTGTTCAATCCACCCTGTACCTGCTGAACACAGTACACAGTGTGCAATCCACCCTGTACTGTAGAAATCGGGCTATTGGGCACATCGTTATATAAGCCACATCCCCCCCCCCCTTTTTTTTTTTATTATTGGGAATTTATTTACAAAAAAAGCTGTAGTGGTTTATAAGCTGCAAATGTTACACACACACACACACACAAGAAAGTGCAAAAATGTCTTAAAATTAGCCACGGAAAGGGAGAAATTCAACAGATCGGCTTCAGTTTGAAAGCTGCATCGTAAGAACTGAGTCATTTATCCAGCATGATGGAAGTTGTCTAAGCAAGGGCGATCAACTGAATGTTTCCTGTGCATAGTGGCCACATGTAAATTCAGAGGGGAAAAACATGACCAGTTAATACCAGGACACTTTTACAGTGAGTTTTGAATTCATGAAGAGTCAAAACCAGTTTTGAAACCTAATGTGACCAACAGCAACACTTGATTGGAACTGAACCTGTCATCAGGAAAACCTGCAACATTGGAAAAATCCACAAAGAAGCTGTGTAGCTATTTTAGGAACAGGGGGGTCACAGTTGTGTGGAAAAGTTGCAGCTAACAGTCCAAATTTTA